>NC_081185.1:115340868-115702386 GCF_029867415.1 Vicia villosa
TTCAATTTTAATCAAGTCTCCCATTTAGGATTTTGAAAGGCATGAGCTGGCAGTAAAACCCAGACATGTGGTAACTTTCCCTAATTTTGGATGAGCATCTTTCTTTCATTTAAGAGGCATTTGACTGGTATACTTGCACACACACAAGTAAGGTCCCCCTCTTGAATGAAATGAATTCAGTTATTTTGTCACTCCTTTTAAATGTTTGTGGTAGAATAGTAAAAATACCTCTCTGTAAAGATGATTTCATGTCTCTTTATTGTAAACAGAGATTTAATTCAAGCTTCAACCTTGAGCTTTAAGCAAGGCACCAAAAATCATTAATTTCCCTAGTTAGTTCCCCGAACTACGTAAGCTCTGACTTCCACTAGGGATATGTAGGCATGAGGTTCACAAGGAATCTCAGCGAGCTAATAAAATACCCAAAATAGTCAGTCAGTCTGTCTGTCTTTCTTTTATTCAATTCAATTCCTTCTCCTAATACAAAGGAGAAACTTTCCCAATCATTAGCAATAAACACAATCACAATGACACAGAGAAGGTTCCTGTAGAGTACTACAGATATGTAGGGTGTTTAAACACTTCCCTATATATAACCGACCCCCCGGACTCCAGAATTTCTAGTCTAGGTGAAATCCCCACACTTAGCAAACTCTTAGGGTTTAGTTGAGATCTTTTTTTCCCTTTCCTACCCGTAGGACAATAAGAAAGTTCGTGTGATATCGTAGGAAGAACTGACATATTCGGTTAATCGCATTCACAAGTATTAATATCATCATTCTATTCATTAAACCACAAATTCACATCTTCACATAATTCCATCATTTAATAAGTCACAAAAATACAATCACTATATAGTCACATGACTCATGTATATGAATGTGGTACCAATAAGAGCTCCAGCCCCCGTCACCAATTGCCCAATTCAGAGGCACAAGGCATAAGCCTTCGTCACTACTTTGCCAATCCAGGCCGTCACAGAGTATGCATATGAAATGTGACTCGACAAACAAGACAATACATCATACTTATCACAATCACATATCGTCACCAGGCATAAGCCTATATCACAATCAATTATCATATATACGAGGTAATTCACGTCCCCATAATATTTCATCTTCACTTAGTCACAAAATCATCATCACAAATATATACAACATCACGTATTACAAATCATCACAAAACATCGTCATGTTTAAACACATCATCGCAATTATACAACTTCGCATATAAACAAGTCATTACATATATATCCTCATGCTTCGGCATATCACAACAAACATACAACTTCGTGTATTAACAAAATCGTCACAAATATACAATTCACATTTCATCAAGTCATTGCATATATATCCTCATGCTTCGGCATATCACAACAAACATACAACTTCGTGTATTAACAAAATCGTCACAAATATACAATTCGCATATCATCAAGATTAATACAATTACCATCACGTTTTGGCACATCGCCACAATTACTCAATTTCACATATTTACAAAGTCATCCAAATCAAAACCATAATTTTCGATCAATTCATAAGATAATCTCAACATGCTAATTTATCAAGTAAACCGAATCAACTTCCAATTATCAACTAATTCAATTAGACATAATATTATTTATCAAGACAACATCATTGGCATAACATTATATTATTCTCAACATAAATATTCAACCAAATCACGATTACGGTCAAATTCTCAAGATACCGTAATTTACCGATAAACCGAATAATTTATTCAAGTCTAAGTATATACCAATTAATTAGAATTATTGAAATTAATTCTACTATTTAATTAAATCAACCAATTAATAATCATATTATATTAGTTCAATTCAATATTTTATTTTTAATTCATTTTCCAATTTACTATTTCATTCTCTATTCCAAAACCAACATTTAATATAAAGGATACTCAAAATCCACACAATTTCGGTAGGTTCGTAAAATAGCACAATTTTAACAAAATATCACAACCACATTAACCTAATAATTAAACTTAGCTACCACGTAAATTTTCATCAAATTCCGAACAACTAATTATACCGCTTAATTCGACTATTTCGATCAAACAAGAAAGTTTTGAATTACATTTTGTTCTATAATTCGCACTGTTTAACAATTTTAATTCATATTATATATTCATATTATATAACCATTATATATATTTCTATTATATATATTTCTTTAGAGGTAGCATGGAACATGAAAACAGAAGGGCCATGTGTGAAACAGAAGGGCCATGTGTGAAACAGAACAAAAACCAAATACAGTGGACAAGGAAATGGTAGCGAAATGCTAGTATAGGACATCATACCTACTTGGAATTCTTTCTCAAAATCAAACAATTATTTCTAATTTCCACCAACAGCAACTTTAACAAAAATCAATAGCAGTTTTCAAACAGTAATAGAAAACAAAATTAATACAACACCATGACCAATCTATTGTTAGAACAAGATTTGTTCTGATCAATATTCTTAGTTTTGATGATAACAAGGATATGAATTTTGTATGAGATAATGTGGTACTCTAATACACTGCAATTTCCCTTTCAGGAAATATATAAAGAGTATGCACAAATCAGCGCTCAGAAGCTTTGACTTAGAAGGTTCAGCATGCAACATCTGAACATGGTCTGGCGAGACATCAAAAGATGGTCGAAGCAGAATCAGAACATGGGTCTATGGAAGCATCATAAGAACTTGAGCTCAGAAGCAGAAGCACTGAAGTTCTCATGGTATCACGCTTAGAAGCACTTCAAGGTCAGTAGACAAGAAGATGCTCTGCACCAAGCTGTTTGATTCTAATGATATTCAAACGTTGTATACACAAACATCAGATCAGAAGCAAGTACAAGATGGCAGGCTACGCTGATTGACAAAAGGAACGTTAGAAGCTATTAAAGGCAACGTCAATAGACACAGCGTAAACAAGGCTCGAGGTAGTTGACAAAAGAGTGAAACATTAAATGCACTGCTGTACGGAATACGCAACGCTTTAAATGCTACCAACGGTCATCTTCTCAAGTGCCTATAAGTATGAAGTTCTGATGAGAAGCAAGGTTACCGAATCTGTGAATATTAACTTGCTGAAACGCTGTTCAAATCAAAGCTCACAAACTTCATCTTCATCAAAGCTCACTACATTGCTGTTGTAATATATTAGTGAGATTAAGCTTAAACTTTAAGAGAAATATCACTGTCATACCCTAATTTTGACCCCCCTGAGATGACATATCTTTAGGATTTTCATCAGGTCAAAGCAAGTACCCAGAGCAGTCATCCCTTCATCTGGCATTTAGTCGAGGATGTTCAAAAACAAGAAAACTCAGGCAAAGGATCAATCAATAGAAGGATTAGTCTCTAATATAATCATAAGACTCAAGAGCTTCATTATTTCACCTATGATTGATTAGACACCCAGTCATCTGAGTACAGGTTTACTCAGGTCACCAGACTAGGGTTTTTTTGGCCTATCAAGGACTAAAATCAGGGATCACCTTTGGGAAACCCTAAAAAGCCCTAGGGGATCATTCAAAGACATCAATCATCTTCAAATAGCTCATGTGACAAGATCCACTGGACATCACACCTCAATTCAAGGTCTACAGTCATTATTTTCATATGGTCAACAATTAGGGTTTTTGACCTAATTCACCAGGATAGTTGACTTTTAATCAGGGCATGGATTCAAAACTCAAGACATGATTCAAGAACCTCTACTACCTCAATATAATCCATTTACATCACTCATTTGAGGAGAAGATCTTGATTCTACACAAAAGTCCAAATTTTCACTTTATCAGGAAAAAGTTAATTGTATGGGATCACCTTTGACTTTTAAGATTTTTGGTCAAACCATGACTTTCAAGGATCAATATCATCAATATATGGATATTAAAGTCATTTGACCAAAGAAATTCAAAGAGATTCACCAAGGAGCAAAAAGTCGGGAATTAGGGTTTTTGAGGGCATTGTGAGAACTCAAAATTTCACCTACACAACTCAAAAAACTTCCAACATGAAAGTTGTAGATCTTGCAAATTGATGAATCACCCAAGGAATCTTCTCACCAACCAATTAGAGCTCACTTTGTATCTGAAATGTTCCCTAAGATCAGATAGAATCAATGGATAGGGAGCTGGCTCGAAAATGCAATGATCACACTTGAATATTCTTTGAAATTTCTTCATGGCTAAGAAACCAAATTCACTTCACTAAGCAAGCTCACTCTCTCAATCAGTACTGAATCATTTGCCTATAAATAGGAGAGCATACCTCAGTAGAAAAAGACACCAAAGCAACCATATTCCTTGCTTTCTCTTTCTCTTCTCATGCTTATTGTTTTTCAAAGTTCTTTGGCAAGAAGAATCGTTTTCTTCAAACCAGAGCTTATCTTTGGAAAGTAAGCATTCTAACATCTCAAAAGGGTTCATTTGAGGTGATCCAAGCACCTGGATCACTTCTGTAAGTGGAGGAACGCCATTGTTGCTCTCACTTTGGAGCTGTTGCAGTTGGAGGTCCATAGAGCAATTCAGAAGGTTTCCAACAAAGCCAAGCATCCAGACACATTCCTCTGGTCATAGTGAAGCTGTTCAGATGGCTACAGCTTATCTATAACTCAAGAATCATCACTCTCCATGTCCACTTGAAGCTCAAATCGAGGGAGGTCCATAGAACAATTCAGGAGGATTGAGGTTACAATAAGCATTCAGTTAGCATCACTGAGTCCCAAGGAAGCTTTTGGGATCATTCATACAAGCCCAGTTGCTCTCTATCATCCTCACGACCTCCATTTTCAGAGGTATGTTTTTGAACTCCACCTCTTTAATTTAAGCACTCTTTGTGATAAAGCTCGATTCTATCTTGTTCAGCATCATCAGAGGATTGAAAACCCTCTATCATCATTCATTTATCTTTCAGTATAGCCATTTAATTTGATTTTTAAATTTTAGGGTTCTTCACGTATTTTAGATAATTCAGTAGATATAGTTGATATAAATTTATAATAGTTACATATCTAGAATCGTGAGTGAATTTAGAGCAAGTTTGGTTTTTATATCATTGCAAATGGTTGAGAATTGAGAGAGTTCAAAAATTCAAATTTTTGGAGCTTGAGGAAGAAGATGACAATGGTGGTGGCGCACGAATTTCAAACTTTAGGGCAGAGTTTATTTTATATTTAATGATAGGTGTTTCATAAACGACTGAATAACTTGCCCCAGTGGCCACACATGCGCTCTTAGTCTCCTCATGCCCAAAGTCTGGGGTTCGAATCCTCCTCGCCCCAGACTTTTTTGTTTCTTTTATTTTTCCATGATTTAACACTTGTTTGAAAATATAATGAATTGGATGTGTATCATAAACACCAAGCGCGCGTTGGCCCAGTGGTGTTGTTTTGAGTTGTTGACTTCAAGGGCGTGGGTTCAAACCATGGTGAGGCCAAAATGTTATTTTTTTATCACTTTTCCTCTTCATTTTCTTTACAACTTCACACCACTAATTCACCTATCAAATTAAATCATTTTCATTCTATTTTTCACACACTTGTTATTTAATATACCTATTTTATGAATAATCAAAAAAATCATAAAAAATATTATTTATTTCATGTATTTTAATTAGGTTTAAAATAGTATGTTTTAAATGTTTTCTTAAATACTTTAAAATATATATTTTCATTTTGTTTTAACCTAATTACTTTTGTGAATAATTTTATGATAAAACCCTAATTATTTAGGTCTTAATTGGGTATAGATTTCATCTTTGCCTTAATTAAGTTGACTTTTGTCAATTTGTAAAATTATGTTCAATCTCTGATCAAATAGATGATTAAGGTTTTCAAACAACAAAATCTTGTATCATCCAACTGTTTCTCATAAACAATAAATCATTGGGCCTCTAATAGAGTATAAGTCCCAACACTTTCTTCTCTTCTTAGCTTGCTTTCAAAATTGTATTTACAAAATCTTCTTTCTGTTTTCAAAACATTCTTCTGGTATTTGAAGGGCATTATTCCCGGTGAAACTCTTCAGATACCTATGTGACCTTTGTCCATCATCACTTCTTCTGTTTTCAAAAACCCTTAACTATTTATCATAAATATTCAATTGTCATCAATAAAACAACAAAAAAAACTGCTGGTAAGGCTTTGTACATACTTCTTCAAAGGCCTCCACTCCATCCAGGTTAGGCTTTACAAGCTTTCCATTTACAGTCTTTATTTAAATTACTGTCAAATATAAACCGTGCATATATATTAGTTTAGAACTACGTTTGAGTGTAAACCCTAGGACAGTTAAACTATATATATATATATTATAGGAATATGGCCTAGGATTGAGAATGTCTTCCCGGTGAAGGCTCTTTCCTAATTAGAGATCTGTAGTTCAAACCCCCAAGATGAATTATTCCCGGTGAAACATCTTGGCAAAAATATTAGAATCCAAAAAAAATAGGACACATCCACCCAAAGAGGAATTATTCCCGGTGAAACCTCTTACCCATTTGCTTAGAGCCAAAATAAGTTCAAAACTACGTAGCTTTCTCTTGTGCTATAACAATGACCCTCGATTAGCCTCCTCTTGGGCTTTGTACAAGGACCCACAGGCTTCTTAAAAGCATTTCCAGCTTCCTCTTGAGCTTTTATACAAGGACCCATCAGGTTTCTTATAAACATAGGAACAGGTCTTTAGTTACCTTTTAGCCTACCCTGGTGAGTTTCTTCCAATTTAAACCAGACTTTTGACAAGCTAAGTTTGTCTCAATTTTATATTGAGTACACATTTTTGGAATGAGAGACATGGATAGTCTCTGTCACCCTTATCTTCATCAATTTTCTTTAGCAGAGTCTAGGATCCTTGTTTGATCATCCTCAGCAAGTGTCAGCCTTCATCTTGGGCTTTAAACAAGAAGTCTCCTCTAGATAATCTTTCTGCCAGTCATTTTTAACAAAAATCCCTAGAAAGGGTTAGCCTCCAAAATCAGTCCTTCAAATCCAAAGATTCATTCTCTTAGGAGATAATTTCCCCAAAAGAGTCAAAACCCCTGGAAAGGGTTAGCCTCCAAATCAATCTGTCATTTTAACAAAAATCCCTGGAAAGGGTTAGCTTCTAAAAAATCATTCTTTTCAAAAGACAAATTCACCAGCTGAGTCAAAATCCCTGAAAAGGGTTAGCTTCCAAAGAAAAATAGTCTTTTAATAAATAAAATCTCCAGTAGAGTCAAAACCAACAAAAACAGTTAGCCTCAACCTTGGGCTTCATACAAGGCACCAAACAATAAAACTCCCCTGTCAAGAGTCAGCCTCAACTTTGGCATTATACAAAGCAGATAATAGAGTCTCCCCAGTGAGTTCTTCATCATTCAGTAGCCACAACCTTGGGCTTTGTACAAGGCAGATTAAACCATATTTTCATGTGTCAAAGATTTCTAACACCTAGGATCTTTTCCCCATAGAGTCATCCATACTCAGTTTATTTAAGAGTCAGCCACAACCTTGGGCTTTGTACAAGGCAGAAAATAATGTTTTTCCCTAGCTAGAGTCAGCCTCAATTCTGGGCTTTGTACAGAACACCAAATAAAAATCCATCAAATAAACACACTCCAAATAGAGTCAGCCTCAATTCTGGGCTTTGTACAGAACATAAAATACCCTGTAATTAATCCCCAGTGGAGTCATCTCCCAGAGTTAATAAATAATAATTAATCAATCAAAAAAGCCTCAAGCTTGGGCCTCATGCAAGCCAGCTAAAGTCAAATCTTTTATACAGTAGATAGACATAGCTTATCTCTATAGAGAGATATTTTTACTACTCTACCACATTCAAACAAACATTTCAATTTCTATTTCAATTTTAATCAAGTCTCCCATTTAGGATTTTGAAAGGCATGAGCTGGCAGTAAAACCCAGACACGTGGTAACTTTCCCTAATTTTGGATGAGCATCTTTCTTTCATTTAAGAGGCATTTGACTGGTATACTTGCACACACACAAGTAAGGTCCCCCTCTTGAATGAAATGAATTCATTTATTCTGTCACTCCTTTTAAATGTTTGTGGTAGAATAGTAAAAATACCTCTCTGTAAAGATGATTTCATGTCTCTTTATTGTAAACAGAGATTTAATTCAAGCTTCAACCTTGAGCTTTAAGCAAGGCACCAAAAATCATTAATTTCCCTAGTTAGTTCCCCGAACTACATTAAGCTCTGACTTCCACTAGGGATATGTAGGCATGAGGTTCACAAGGAATCTCAGCGAGCTAATAAAATACCAAAAATAATCAGTCAGTCTGTCTGTCTTTCTTTTATTCAATTCAATTCCTTCTCCTAATACAAAGGAGAAACTTTCCCAATCATTAGCAATAAACACAATCACAATGACACAGAGAAGGTTCCTGTAGAGTACTACAGATATGTAGGGTGTTTAAACACTTCCCTATATATAACCGACCCCCCGGACTCCAGAATTTCTAGTCTAGGTGAAATCCCCACACTTAGCAAACTCTTAGGGTTTAGTTGAGATCTTTTTTTCCCTTTCCTACCCGTAGGACAATAAGAAAGTTCGTGTGATATCGTAGGAAGAACTGAAACAAAATTCCTCCCACCTCGGGCGCATTCTCCTTCCAAATTTCGCGTGAAGGGTCTAGCGTGCCGTCCTCCCAAGTGAAACGAGGAGGTAAAAAAAACGACACCACAGTAAAAATGGCGACTCTGTTGGGGATATAAGTGTTAAAAACCTTGGTTTTTCATCCAAACCAATGGTTGACCTGTTGCTAGTCCAGCCCCAATGAGGAATTATGGATGCCAAATTCCCCCTCAAACAAGAGAGGTCCTGCCTAACCTCTGTGTCATTTCATGTGATTGTTGCATATATATTTGTTTATTTTTTTTATTCTGTATCGGGAAAGGGCTTGATTCCCCCTTGTGGTGAGAAATCCTTTACCCGGATTTGAGTGCAACATAAGATAGGATGGAGGATGTCTTCCCGGTGAAGACCCTCTAATCTTGGTTTCGAAGTCTACTCTTGGGATTTGCCTGGCTGGTTGTGATTAACTGCGCCAATGCATTCTGAGACTGATTTGTACCAGGAGGACCTAGAAACACATTAACCCCACTTAAAGCCTTTTTAGGACGTAGAGCGGTGATTACGAAAGTAATTGTCACGCAGATACTACACTCAGAGAAAACTCTCTTATAGATACCAATCAACGTATCTTTAAGGTTGAGCAAAAACTCTAAGACCCCTAGAACCCGTTCTACAGGTACAAAAATCCTTATCCTTAGTTTACCATTGGGGCGGGGTTTGCGTTTTGACTTCATGACCACTATACCCTTCAACGCCATGTTTGTTTAAAACTCTTGTGTGTGCATTCATGCATTCATGCATCATTCATTAATAACAACTAAAAACAAAAAAAAAAGTCTTTTTCGAGTCGTTTTTCAAGTAAACTAAATAACGAACGTTTTGAACTTCATAGAAAGAGAGAAACGGAGAAAGGACTTAAGGATCTATATCATGGATTATGGAAGAAAGAGAGCTAGGAAATACACCTTCAAGATTCCCCAGGTCGAGGAACTGGGAAAGCTCGGAAAACTGGTGGTCAACCCCCAGGCTTTCAAGGAGAAGTATGGAAAACTTCTGCCTTTGCTCAATACCAACATGGTGGATGGGATCCTTCCCACCTTGGTACAGTTTTACGATCCAACGTATCACTGCTTTACCTTTCTAGATTATCAGCTCATGCCTACGTTGGAGGAGTACTCTCATCTGATTGGAATACCCGTGTACGCGCAAGATCCGTACTCCGGTTTGGAAAAGAATCCTGACGACATTATCATTGCTGTAACTACTCCTTTGAACGTAGTCGACATCAGAACTCATATGGTAAGTAGAGGAGGAATTCAAGGATTGCCCTCCAAATTCCTGTTTGATCAAGCTCGGTACTTCGTCAGCATCCAAGATATGAGCGCTTTTGAGGAAATCTTGGCTTTGCTTATCTACGGATTGTTTTTGTTCCCTAACATTAACGATTTCGTTGACATCAATGCAATTAAGATCTTCTTAATTGGAAATCCAGTTCCCACCTTGCTTGCGGATGCTTATCACTCTGTGCATTCAAGAGACCTGCAGCGAGGAGGATTAATCACATGCTGCGTACCGTTGTTATACGAATGGTTCGTTTCGCACCTGCCAAAGTCTAGCACTTTCTGGAACATGAGGGATGGCCTTTATTGGTCACAGAAAATCATGTCTCTCACTCATACGGACATTGAGTGGTGTAGTCCTGACAACGACGAAACCAAGATCATCTTCAGTTGCGGAAGTTTTCCCAACATACCCCTTATTGGAACTAAGGGAGGAATCAGTTACAATCCAGCTTTAGCCCGTCGTCAATACGGCTATCCCATGAAAAACATTCCGAGTAACATTCAATTGGAAGGTCTGTTCTTCAAGAACATCGACGATCATGGCAACATATTGAAGAAGGAAATTGTCCAAGCCTGGCGTCTTGTACACAGCAAAGGGAGAAGATTGTTAGGAAAACATCTTTGCATCTCCCTGGATCCTTACCTTCAAAGGGTACGTGTCAGAGCATTCAAGCTTAGGATGCCATATCAACATCAAGAACCTATTCCCCTAAGGGAACCAATTTACCTTTTCTCCACCGATGTTGAAAAACTGCAAGCGGCATTAAATAAGGTATGCCAAGAAAGGAATGCTTGGAGGAACAAGTATCGAATCGTCAACACGAAAAATGTTGAAATTCAAAACATCCTAAGAAGGAAGGATGAGTTACTTGAAGTACTCGATCGACAAGTAACACAATCGTCACTTTCTCATCATATCCCTCCTGCTTCTTGGATCATCGATCAGCTCACGTCAGAGAACGCTCAGCTCAAGAAACAGAAGATGTTAGAACGTGAAGTCGGCTCTTCGTCAAAATTTTAGAGTCCTTTCTCTCAGTTTCTCTGTATTTCCTCTTTTCAAAGTGTGTAAAAACGGCGTTTTCGCTTAATTAATAAAAGTTTGATGTTTCATAACGTAATTATGGTGTTTCCTTGAAAAATATAACTTAATTGCATATCATACATCGCTTTAGTTGTACGCACTGACACGAGAATTGTCGCGGATCTAATAGTCACTTTCCTTTCTCCAGAAAGAGAGGAGGAGAAGGAGGTGAACCAAGACTTTCAAGCTGTCTCATCCATACAACACTCGTTCAAGTCGCAAGAAAAGAATGGAAGACTTTGAGCAAGAGAATGAAGAGCTCAGAGAAGAGATTAATACTCTCAAAGGTACTGTTGAAAGACTCAATAGTATCGTAGAAGCCCTGGTAGTTGCGCAGAATCGACCAACGCCAGAAGAACCGCAAAGGACTGTGGTTTCCGAGATTGTTTCTACTCCCATTCCTCAGTATACCATGCCTCCTGATTGACCTTGGGGCATGCCGTATAACTTTATTCCAGAAGGGTACATACCTCCAGCTTCCGAAGCTCCAAAAGTCACCATGGATATGCGTCCACCGGAGGGTTACAAACCTCTGGAAATTGAAATTCCAAGAGCAACGGCAATGGGTTTTGCACAACAGAACGCTGAGATACCAAGATCTGCTGTCATGGCCTCTCCACGACCAATTATGCATACTTTTCCCCCGCAGGGCGGACAAGTATATCATCACGCTCCAAGTGAGGATGCTGGCGTGTATGAAAGATTGGACGAGTTCCAAGAACAGTTTCTGCAAATGCAGAAGGAACTCAAGACTCTTCGAGGACAAGATCTATTTGGAAAGAATGATGCAGACCTCTGTCTGGTTCCAAATGTTAAGATTCCTCACAAATTCAAAGTACCAGATTTCGAGAAGTACAAAGGGAATTCATGCCCACAAAGTCATCTCGTAATGTACGCTCGAAGAATGTCAACTCAGACTGATAATCAACAATTGCTCATTCATTATTTTCAAGACAGCCTGACTGGTGCTGCACTCAAATGGTACATGAACTTGGACAGTTTAGAGATTCGTACTTTTCGAGACCTCGGAGAGGCCTTCGTCAAACAGTATAAGTACAATCTGGATATGGCTCCCGACAGAGATCAACTTCGGGCCATGACTCAAAAGGATAGAGAAAGCTTCAAGGAATACGCTCAGAGATGGCGTGAAGTTGCTGCTCAAATTTGTCCACCACTTGAAGAGAAAGAAATGACAAAAATCTATCTCAAAACTTTGAGTCCATTTTACTACGGACGAATGGTTGCAAGTGCACCAAGTGACTTTACCGAGATGGTAAACATGGGTGTGCGTTTAGAAGAAGAAGTTCGAGAAGGACGCTTGAACAAAGAACCAGAATCTTCTATTGGTCCAAGGAAGTATGGAAGTTCTTTCCAGAAGAAAAAGGATCAAGATGTCAGCAATGTCTTGCACAAAATCAAGAAGAAATTCCAACCTCAAGTTGCAGGAATAACTCCGGTTGTTAACTCAGCGCCAGCTTATCAACCTCAGGTCCCGCAACAACAAATTCAACAAAGGTCGCAGCAACCTCAGCAGCAGGTTCGACCTCCAAATTACAACAATCGGGCTCCAAGGTATCCTGCCTTTGACCCCGTACCAATGCCATATGCAGAATTGTTTCCAACGTTACTGGCAAAAGGACTCATTCAGACAAGAAGTCCTCCAAATCCTACAAACAGTTCCTCACCATGGTATAAGGCTGACCAATCCTGTCCCTATCATCAGGGGGAACCAGGTCACAATATTGAGAACTATTTCCCTTTCAAGATTGACGTCCAACGATTAGTGAAGAGCAGAATGCTATCCTTCAAAGATACTAATCCAAACGTCCAAGCAAATCCTTTGCCGCGGCATAAAGAAGCTTCAGTAGACCTGATAGATCAACACCCTAACGTCATTCAAATCTACGACATTCGTAAGATAGGGGAAAATCTTGTCAAGATGCACGCTAAACAAGCTGGGTACGGTCATATACCACCTCACAACTACTTCACATGTGAAATTTGTCCAAATAATCATCAAGGATGTGCCGTAGTTCAAGCTGCATTACAAGAACAAATGGACTTAGGATGGATTCAACATATCCGAGTCAGAACTGAACATGACATCAACATGGTTCAAGGATGTCCAGGAAAATACAAAATCTACAAAGTTGAAGATCTCGAAGGATCGGTAGTCAGGTTCCATAAAACTTTAAATGGACTAGCCTACTTTGGAACAGATTTCCACGCTTACAGTAGATGCGAAATATGTCGAAGAAATTCACGAGGATGTTTGCGTGTTCGCAACGACATTCAGAAGCTGATGGATGACAATACCATTACTGTTCTTGCTAACAGAGAAGATGATGAAGTCTTTACTGTATCTCCTCAAATTAATCAAGTTGAACCGATGCAAGTCAAGTATGACAACAGGAAGACAGCAGTTGCGCCACTAGTCATCTACTTACCAGGACCTGTACCGTGTGAGTCCAGCAAGGCTATACCGTACAAGTACAACGCTACATTCATTGAAAATGGCAAGGAAATACCATTATCGTCTGTTGTCAACTGTAACGACCGTTTTTCTTTAATTCCTTATTTATGTGATTTATGTGAATTAATTTTGATCTATGTGTTAATTATATGCTTAATTGATTTTATGTTGTTCTATTTGGGAATTATTAGTATATAATATAAGATAGTGAGTGTTGTTCATTATTGGGCCTAAGTTGGTATTAGTAAGTGAGGGGTGTTAATTAGAGCCCATTAGTAATTTAAGATAGTAAGAGTTTAACTAAAACAAGGGTTTTAGAGGAAATAGAAATTAGAAGTTCATTTTGAGGCTTTTGGTGAAAGAAGAGAGAATAGAGGAGAGAAGAGGAGAATCTCAAGGTTGAAGATAGAGTTGGCTTCAATCCAAAAACCTAAGGTAAGGGTGGGATTCTTTCATGCTAAAGGGATGTATGATGATGTTTTGGGTGGGGTTTTGATTGTATGTTGTTATCCATGATTGTGTTGAAGTTGAATAGAGATTGTTAGGGTTTATGATTAACTTCTATGAAATTGTGAATCTAAGCATGATTGAAGATGTTATGATGTTATAAGACCCATAATATGTGTTGTATTCGTGTTTATATCATGCATTCCGTGGTTGTTCGTGATGTTCGATGTTTTCCAACTTGATTAGGTTGAGTTTGGGGGTTTTGGGATGGGTTTCGTATGCTGTTTTCTGTGTTTTGGGGGTTTCTGAAATCGCCAGTTCGCGCCGCAAACCCCTGTGCGCGCCGCGAACCTCTTGGCAGAAACTTGGGGAAAATTGGATCTGCTCAGTTCGCGCCGCGACCCCTTGTTGGCGCCGCGAACTGCTTGGCAGAAAGTTGGGGATTCTGGATTCGCTCAGTTCGCGCCGCGAAGCCTGTTGGCGCCGCGAACCCTGTTTTGCAGAATTTTTTCTAAACTTTGAAATGACGTAACTTTTGAACCGTAACTCCTTTTTAAGTGCCGTTTGAGCCTATGCGAAGCTATAATTGAAACCTTTCTGATGAGTATGATCTAAGAATGCTTGTAAACCTTTTTGAACCCTTCTTTGAATGTATTTGTTTGATGTTATGATTTGTGTGGCGGAGTGATGTGTTGTTGTATGATGATGCAACGTAGCGACGTGATTGGGAGTGTGAATTACTATAAAAGTAATGATGTTTAGTCGGTATTTGTGATGTATTCGTGAATGTCGTGTTTGTATGGATGTTGCATCTAGTGAGTCACATCCATTGCATAAAGAGACGGTGGCCTTAATGGTAAAAGTGACGGTGGCCTTAATGGCAATTAGCGACGGTGTGCCCAATGGCAAATCTTGAGACGTGGGAGTTTTACTCCAAATGGTACCACATGCATTGCATAAGTCGAGTCACATGTGAGTTGCATTCGAGTCTTACTTGATTTTGATGTGGTGACTTGATGATGAGATATTTGTTGTGATCGTATGGAATTTCACTTGCGAATTGTATTTATCGCCATAGTTGAATTGATGACATTGTTGTAGTTCCTTATTGATTATGTGATGTGAAATTGTTGTATTGAGTGTTGTGGTGAGAAGTGGTGACCAATGTATGATCTTTTCTCTTGCTTAGAATGTTATCATACGTTTCTTTATAATGAATGATATCTCACCCCTTATGTTTGAATGTTACCCTCCGTTGGTAACGTGCAGGTAACGACGTGGAGTAGCCGTGTACCTTATAGCTCGAGTCGGTGTGTCTATGCTCTGATACGTAGCACTCGGGGGGATGTTGCGATACTTGCTTATGTCTCGTTTTATGTTGTTTATCTTTTCTTGAACTTTGATGTTATGTGGTGTGGACATGTTTGGGCCTATTGTGCCATGTTCACAAGGATATAAGATTTGGATATTGTGTTGTTATTTGGATTCCGCTGTAATATGATGAATTCGTTTGGATTTAAATGTTCAATGAATTATGAGTTTCCTCCGATATATGTGTTATGTATCCATGTACTTTGAGCATGAATTGTAGGTTTGTTTAAGTCGAATATGTGATGCCTCAAATTTGTTGCTTGTTCCGATGTTTTATACTCTGATTTCTCTTATTAATTGTGGGGTATATTTGGGGTGTTACATTAGTGGTATCAGAGCAGGTCGGTCTTGTCAGGCCATGTGTCGTGTCGTAGTATGGTCTAACAATCTTGTATTGTTGTTTTGTACTGATTGCTTTTGTGTTGTAGTGAAGAGTTGAGATGGCGGGAAGGAATGATGCTGCAATAGCTGCTGCTTTGGAAGCAATGGCTCAAGTTTTGGAGAACCAACAGCATGGTGGAGAGAGTGATGCTTCTCGGAGTTTGGCTACCTTCCAAAGGGAGAACCCTCCTGTGTTTAAGGGAACTTATGATCCTGATGGCGCTTTGACATGGCTTAAAGAGATTGAGAGGATTTTTCGTGTCATGGATTGCACTCCTGAACAGAAGGTTCGGTATGGGACTCATATGCTAGCAGTTGAGGCGGATGATTGGTGGCTAGAGACCCGTAGGAGATTGGAAGCGAGTGGTGAAGATATCTCTTGGATTGTGTTTCGCATGGAGTTCTTAAGGAAGTACTTTCCTGAAGATGTCCGTGGCAAGAAGGAAATTGAATTCCTTGAGCTAAGTCAAGGGAACAAATCTGTGGCGGAGTATGCTGCTAAGTTTGGTGAATTGGCTAAGTTTTACCAATACTATGATGGACCGAATGGTGAATTTTCCAAGTGCATTAAGTTTGAGAATGGGTTGCGTCCAGAGATTAAGAAGGCGATTAGTTACCAGAAGATTCGCATCTTTGCTGATTTGGTTGATTGTTGTCGGATCTATGAAGAGGACAACAATGCGCATTATCGTGTGATAAGTGAGAAGAGGGGAAAGGGTTATCAAGGCCGTGGTAAGCCTTATGACGTTCCGAGTGGAAAGGGTAAGCAGAA
This sequence comes from Vicia villosa, assembly GCF_029867415.1. Lineage (NCBI taxonomy): Eukaryota > Viridiplantae > Streptophyta > Magnoliopsida > Fabales > Fabaceae > Vicia > Vicia villosa. The sequence continues at coordinate 115,357,333 of NC_081185.1, forward strand.
AGTTACTGATGGCAAGAGAACTAGTGGAGGAGATGCACCTGCTGGTGTTACGTGCTTCAAGTGTGGCAAGGTTGGCCATAAGAGCACTGCGTGTACTGCTGGTGCCATGAGGTGTTACCGTTGTGGAGAGACTGGACATACGTCACCTGCTTGCAAGCATAAGCAGATGGTGTGTTTCAACTGTGGTGAAGAAGGACATATTGGAAGCAAGTGTCAGAAACCAAAGAAGGAGCAATCTAGTGGAAAGGTGTTTGCCTTGTCAGGAACTCAGACCACTAGTGAGGATTCGCTCATCAGAGGTACTTGTTTCATTAATAGCATTCCTTTAACTACTATTATTGATACCGGTGCTTCTCATTGCTTTATATCTGCTGATTGTGTTAATCGATTGGGTCTTGTGTTGTCTGCTATGAACGGAGAGATGGTTGTCGATACTCCGGCTAAGGGTTCGGTGACCACTTCTCTTGTGTGCTTGAAGTGTTCCATGTCGATTTTTGACAGAGACTTCCTTGTTGATTTTGTGTGCTTGCCGTTGAGAGGTTTGGATGTGATCTTGGGGATGAACTGGTTAGAGCATAACCGTGTTCACATCAATTGCTATGATAAGTCTGTGAGGTTTTCTTCTCCTGAAGAGGAAAGCCTAGAGTTGTTATCGACCAGACAGTTTCGTTTGTTGATGAAAGAAGATGTTCAAGTGTTTGCTTTAGTTGCATCAATGTCTGTGGAGAACCAAGCGATCATAGAGGAATTGAAGGTGGTGTGCAATTTTCCTGAAGTTTTCCCCGATGAAATTCCTGATGTACCGCCTGAGAGAGAAGTTGAGTTCTCTATTGAATTGGTACCTGGTACTAGACCTGTGTCTATGGCACCGTACAGGATGTCTGCGTCCGAATTGTCAGAATTGAAGAAGCAGTTGGAAGAATTGCTTGAGAAGAGGTTTGTGAGACCTAGTGTGTCGCCATGGGGAGCTCCAGTGTTATTGGTTAAGAAGAAGGATGGAAGTATGAGACTTTGTATTGATTATCGTCATTTGAATAAGGTGACAATCAAGAACAAGTATCCACTTCCAAGAATTGATGACTTGATGGATCAATTGGTTGGTGCTCGTGTGTTTAGCAAGATCGATTTGAGGTCGGGTTACCATCAGATTAAAGTGAAAGATGAGGATATGCAGAAGACGGCTTTCAGAACCCGTTATGGACATTATGAGTATTCTGTGATGCCCTTTGGTGTTACTAATGCACCTGGAGTATTTATGGAGTACATGAACCGTATTTTTCATGAGTATCTGGATCGTTTTGTGGTGGTGTTCATCGATGATATTTTGATTTACTCTAAATCAGAATCAGATCATGCTGAGCATTTGAAGTTAACATTGCAAGTCTTGAAAGAGAAGAAGTTGTATGCTAAGTTATCCAAGTGTGAGTTCTGGCTGAAGGAAGTTAGTTTTCTGGGGCATGTCATTTCTGGTGATGGCATTGCCGTGGACCCGTCTAAAGTTGATGTCGTGTTGAGATGGGATACTCCTAAGTCGGCTACCGAGATTCGAAGCTTTTTGGGACTAGCCGGTTATTATAGAAGGTTCATTGAAGGTTTCTCTAAGTTAGCCCTTCCGTTGACTAAGATGACTTGTAAGGGTAAGGCTTTCGTGTGGGACGTTTCTTGTGAAGATAGTTTTACCGAGTTGAAGAAAAGGTTGACGTCGGCACCGATTTTGATAGTGCCTAATCCGGAAGAATCGTTTGTGGTTTATTGTGATGCTTCTAAGATGGGTTTAGGAGGTGTGCTCATGCAAAATGGTAAAGTTGTTGCTTATGCATCAAGACAGTTGAGAGTTCATGAGAAGAACTATCCTACGCATGATTTGGAACTTGCTGCTGTAGTGTTCGTGTTGAAGATTTGGAGGCATTATCTATATGGTTCTAGATTTGAAGTCTTTAGCGACCATAAGAGCTTAAAGTATTTGTTTGATCAGAAGGGATTGAATATGAGACAACGAAGGTGGTTAGAGCTGTTGAAAGATTATGATTTCAGTTTGAATTATCATCCAGGAAAAGCTAATGTTGTTGCCGATGCCTTGAGTCGCAAGACTTTGCATATGTCGACAATGATGGTTAAGGAGTTGGAATTAATTGAGCAATTTCGAGATATGAGTTTGGTATGTGAAGTGACCCCTACGAGTGTTCGATTGGGTATGTTGAAGATTAACAATGATTTTCTGGGTAGTATCAAGGAAGCCCAGAAGTTGGATATGAAATTGGTTGATTCGATGATTGGAGTCGATCAAACTGAGAATGGTGATTTCAAGTTAGATGTGCATGGTGTGTTGAGGTTTCATGATCGGATTTGTATACCTGATGATGTGGATTTGAAAAGATCTATTCTTGAGGAAGGTCATAGGAGTAATCTGAGTATTCATCCCGGAGCTACAAAGATGTACCAAGATTTGAAGAGTTTATTTTGGTGGCCTGGAATGAAGCGTGACATAGCTCAGTTTGTGTATGCATGTTTGACTTGTCAGAAGTCGAAGGTTGAACATCAGAAGCCTGCTGGTTTAATGCAACCGTTGGAAGTCCCGGAATGGAAATGGGATAGTATTTCCATGGATTTTGTAACAAGTTTGCCGAATACCATGAGAGGACATGATTCGATTTGGGTGATTGTTGATAGGCTTACGAAGTCGGCTCATTTCATACCTATTAACATCACTTATCCGGTTTCGAAGTTGGCGGAAATTTATGTCCGTGTGATTGTGAAGTTGCATGGTGTTCCTTTGTGTATTGTTTCGGATAGAGATCCGAGGTTCACTTCAGATTTTTGGAAGAGTTTGCAAGAGGCGTTGGGTTCTAAGTTGAGGTTGAGTTCGGCGTATCATCCTCAGACCGATGGTCAAACGGAGAGAACGATTCAATCTTTGGAGGACTTGTTGAGATCTTGTGTTCTTGAGCAGGGAGGTACGTGGGATACTTATCTTCCATTGATAGAGTTCACATACAACAATAGTTACCATTCGAGTATCGGTATGGCACCGTTTGAAGCGTTGTATGGTCGGAGATGTAGGACTCCGTTGTGTTGGCATGAAACGGGTGAGAGTGTAGTACTTGGACCTGAGATTGTTCGAGAAACTACCGAGAAGGTTAAGTTGATCCGTGAAAAGATGAAGACTTCACAAAGTAGGCAGAAGAGTTATCATGACAAGAGGAGGAAAGATTTAGAATTCCAAGCTGGTGATCACGTATTCTTGAGAGTTACGCCGGTTACCGGTGTAGGAAGAGCTTTGAAGTCGAAGAAGCTCACTCCTCGTTTTATTGGACCGTACCAGATTTCAGAGAGGGTTGGTAATGTGGCGTATAGGGTGGCTTTACCGCCTAATCTTTCGAATTTGCATGATGTGTTTCACGTGTCGCAACTTCGGAAGTACATTCCTGATCCTTCGCATGTAATTCATATGGATGATGTACAAGTGCGGGATAATCTCACGGTGGAGACTATGCCGATAAGAATTGAGGATCGAGAAACGAAAGCGCTTAGAGGAAAAGAGATTTCTTTGGTAAAGGTGGTTTGGTCGGGAACTACCGGTGAAAGTATGACGTGGGAATTGGAGAGCAAGATGCGCGAGTCGTATCCTGAGTTATTTGATTGAGGTAATTTTCGAGGACGAAAATATTCTAAGTGGGGGAGAGTTGTAACGACCGTTTTTCTTTAATTCCTTATTTATGTGATTTATGTGAATTAATTTTGATCTATGTGTTAATTATATGCTTAATTGATTTTATGTTGTTCTATTTGGGAATTATTAGTATATAATATAAGATAGTGAGTGTTGTTGATTATTGGGCCTAAGTTGGTATTAGTAAGTGAGGGGTGTTAATTAGAGCCCATTAGTAATTTAAGATAGTAAGAGTTTAACTAAAACAAGGGTTTTAGAGGAAATAGAAATTTGAAGTTCATTTTGAGGCTTTTGGTGAAAGAAGAGAGAATAGAGGAGAGAAGAGGAGAATCTCAAGGTTGAAGATAGAGTTGGCTTCAATCCAAAAACCTAAGGTAAGGGTGGGATTATTTCATGCTAAAGGGATGTATGATGATGTTTTGGGTGGGGTTTTGATTGTATGTTGTTATCCATGATTGTGTAGAAGTTGAATAGAGATTGTTAGGGTTTATGATTAACTTCTATGAAATTGTGAATCTAAGCATGATTGAAGATGTTATGATGTTATAAGACCCATAATATGTGTTGTATTCGTGTTTATATCATGCATTCCGTGGTTGTTCGTGATGTTCGATGTTTTCCAACTTGATTAGGTTGAGTTTGGGGGTTTTGGGATGGGTTTCGTATGCTGTTTTCTGTGTTTTGGGGGTTTCTGAAATCGCCAGTTCGCGCCGCAAAACCCCTGTGCGCGCCGCGAACCTCTTGGCAGAAACTTGGGGAAAATTGGATCTGCTCAGTTCGCGCCGCGACCCCTTGTTGGTGCCGCGAACTGCTTGGCAGAAAGTTGGGGATTCTGGATTCGCTCAGTTCGCGCCGCGAAGCCTGTTGGCGCCGCGAACCCTGTTTTGCAGAATTTTTTCTAAACTTTGAAATGACGTAACTTTTGAATCGTAACTCCTTTTTAAGTGCCGTTTGAGCCTATGCGAAGCTATAATTGAAACCTTTCTGATGAGTATGATCTAAGAATGCTTGTAAACCTTTTTGAACCCTTCTTTGAATGTATTTGTTTGATGTTATGATTTGTGTGGCGGAGTGATGTGTTGTTGTATGATGATGCAACGTAGCGACGTGATTGGGAGTGTGAATTACTATAAAAGTAATGATGTTTAGTCGGTATTTGTGATGTATTCGTGAATGTCGTGTTTGTATGGATGTTGCATCTAGTGAGTCACATCCATTGCATAAAGAGACGGTGGCCTTAATGGTAAAAGTGACGGTGGCCTTAATGGCAATTAGCGACGGTGTGCGCCCAATGGCAAATCTTGAGACGTGGGAGTTTTACTCCAAATGGTACCACATGCATTGCATTCGAGTCACATGTGAGTTGCATTCGAGTCTTACTTGATTTTGATGTGGTGACTTGATGATGAGATATTTGTTGTGATCGTATGGAATTTCACTTGCGAATTGTATTTATCGCCATAGTTGAATTGATGACATTGTTGTAGTTCGTTATTGATTATGTGATGTGAAATTGTTGTATTGAGTGTTGTGGTGAGAAGTGGTGACCAATGTATGATCTTTTCTCTTGCTTAGAATGTTATCATACGTTTCTTTATAATGAATGATTTCTCACCCCTTATGTTTGAATGTTACCCTCCGTTGGTAACGTGCAGGTAACGACGTGGAGTAGCCGTGTACCTTATAGCTCGAGTCGGTGTGTCTATGCTCTGATACGTAGCACTCGGGGGGATGTTGCGATACTTGCTTATGTCTTGTTTTATGTTGTTTATCTTTTCTTGAACTTTGATGTTATGTGGTGTGGACATGTTTGGGCCTATTGTGCCATGTTCACAAGGATATAAGATTTGGATATTGTGTTGTTATTTGGATTCCGCTGTAATATGATGAATTCGTTTGGATTTAAATGTTCAATGAATTATGAGTTTCCTCCGATATATGTGTTATGTATCCATGTACTTTGAGCATGAATTGTAGGTTTGTTTAAGTCGAATATGTGATGCCTCAAATTTGTTGCTTGTTCCGATGTTTTATACTCTGATTTCTCTTATTAATTGTGGGGTAGATTTGGGGTGTTACATCAACATTGCTGATGTTAGTCGAGTCACCAGAAGTGGACGAGTCTTCAACAGAACAACAGAAAATGTGGAGAAACCTTCAGAGGAAGTACCACATAGGCAAGACAATCATCCGACCAATGCTGTTCAAGCGAAAGAAAAGGATGAGATCTTGAAGTTAATCCAGAGGAGTGAATACAACATTGTAGATCAATTACTACATACTCCGTCTAGGATTTCTGTTCTTTCCCTGCTATTGAGTTCTGAAGCTCATAGGGAAGCTCTACAGAAAGTTTTGGAACAAGCTTTTGTAGAACCAAGTGTTACTATAAGCCAATTCAACAACATCGTTGCCAACATCTCCGCCGGAACTAACCTAAGTTTCTGTGACGAAGATCTTCCTGAAGAAGGAGTGGACCACAATCTTCCACTTCGCATCTCAGTTGGCTGCATGGGTGATGTACTCACAGGAGTCCTAATAGACAATGGATCCTCTCTCAACTTCATGCCTAAATCAACATTATCAAGATTATCTTTCGAAGATTACCCTCTAAGAAAAAGTCATGTCATCGTCAAAGCATTTGATGGATCAAGAAAGTCAGTTTTCGGAGAAGTGGATCTTCCCATAACTATTGGACCTCAGACGTTCAAAATCACTTTCCAAGTTATGGATATTCCAGCGCAATACAGTTGTTTGCTAGGTCGCCCATGGATTCATGAGGCTGGGGCAATTACTTCAACACTTCATCAGAAACTGAAGTTCATAAGAAATGACAAATTGGTAACCGTATGTGGAGAACGAGCTCTAATCGTCAGCAACCTGTCATCATTCTCCGACATAGAACCAAAAGAAGTTGTTGGAACTAAATTCCAAGCACTTTCCTTGGACAAAGGAAAGGAGAAAGCAGCGTCTATCTCTTCATACAAAGATGCAATCCGAGTTATAAAGGATGGCACTACCAGTGGTTGGGGGCACATTAATATTCCTGCCAACAACAAGAACAGAACAGGAATTGGATTCTTTCCAACATCATCAAAAGCTATTCCAGGGATTGAGGTAGTTCTCCCTATTCAAGAAACTTTCTGCAGTGGAGGTTTTCTTCAACCTGTTCAACAAACAGTCAATACCATCGGTACAGAAAACACCGATGAAGAGGAATGGTTATCCTATCTTAACAAAGCAGGATATATCTCCCTACCAGAGTCTGATTCACCTTGCTGCTATCCGACTAAAGGATTTGAAAGTGAGACTCAACCAATCAGTGATGAAGTTACTGACAGCTTCACCACCAGAAGTCATGGTTCATCAGAAGAAGTTCCTCCTATCTCCGAAGAGACTTGGGATACATTAGGAGAACCAAGCGGAAAATTCAACTACATGGTGAAATACTCCGCTCCTAAAAGTTCAAGAATCTCTCTTGAAGATATTGTTCCAACTGGATGGAACAGTGATTTTGAGTACCTCTCTCAGCCAAAAGAGATGTATAACCCTTGCTATTCATCATCATCAACTGGTGAAGTCATCATTGAGGATTATATCCCCAAGCCACCTTCTGAGGCTACGGATCTAGAGTTCACATATCTAGTCAATGCCATCTTGGGAGAAGAGCAAGACCAAAATACAGAAGAGGATGATCTCGAAAGTGTCTCTGACAACGAGTCTCTCTCCATTCAGAAGATTGGAAGTTTCCTCAAAAGAAAAACCGACATGATCCACTTGGAAATGGGTATGCTCACACAACTCAGTCTGCTGAAGTAGAAGAAGATCGTCTGAGTGTTGCAAAGACAGTGGTTGGTAAATCAAGATCTACCATAGGCCAGCTTAAGCCTAAGGTTCCAGATTACTTAGTGCACAATGGGGTTCGCCACTATTGGACAGCTGTTGAAGTTTCAATTGTTGTTCGCACTCCTAAGTAGGAACTTTCACCGTTATTTTGTCCTCTCACCATAGCTCAGGGTGAAGAGATGTTTCATAGGGCTTTGCATTTTACTATTTCTTAGGAAAATGTCCCTCTTTGCTTCGCCCAAAGCAATAGAGTTTTGTTTTATAGGGTCTTTGTTTCAAGAAATAACTGTCAATAAATAAAAATGTCATTCTGTTCCTTCGTTTAGTTTTTCTGTAGATGTTGTTGATTGGCTGTAATTTTTGGTAAAACTCATTGTGTTTCTATCTTGTCAAATCTGGTGTCATGACATGCATTCTACTGTTGTGAAGTTTTTCTTATGCAGGCCTTTACCTGATGTCAAGGCCGATGTCATGACATTCGCAGCTGTTACGTTCTTTTCTGTTACTATTTATGGTTATGTGATCTGATAAGATCCTATGCGCTTTATTTGGAAATGTTGGATTCTGATCTGATTCAAGGACGTCTTTGTTGGTTATTATTTTTAGTTCCTTGATTTATGGAAATTAGTTTTATTAGGTTTAAAACTAATTTGGATCCAAGGCCCAGCTGTTGCGTTTTCTGAAGGCTATATATTTTACGAAGAAGCTGCAGACCAGATTAGGGTTTTTGTATTGAGAAGCTTTAAGAGTTATTTGTTTTAAGTTTTTGCGTTCTAGCCTTCTTGTAAGCCAAACAATCATCATGATGATTGTCTTGGTCTAGATGTTTTGGTTTGAGTTGTATGAAGTACTCGAAGCTTTTAAGCAAGAGTAGTATTGTACTTGATTAAAGCTTTTAAGCAAGATCAAGTTGTGTCCTTGAAGTGTGTCTTCTTTTGTTATTCGTAGAGTGTTTTTCATCACTGCTGTGATTGAGGGGGAGTGAGTAGGATCTCTGATCTAAGTAGTTTTAGATTGAAGTTGCATTGGGTAGATATTAAGTGAAAGGAGTAATCTTGATCTGTTTTACCTTTAATTGATATTACTTATAGTGGACTTCCTCCCTGGCTTGGTAGCCCCCAGATGTAGGTGTGATTGCACCGAACTGGGTTAACAACTTTCTTGTGTTGTTATTCTGTTTACTTCTTGTTCATTTGTTTAAAAGCATTCAGATAGTAATGTCGTGACATCCTGTTCGACATCGCGTGTCTGAGTCCAGAATTTTAATTGGCATCAGAGCAGGCACCCTGCCTGTTTTTACTGGGTGAGATCTAGGGACAGTATTTTCTGGTACTATGGACAAAGAAGGTGGTGGATTTGTGATTAGACCACCCATTCTGGATGGTTCCAATTATGATTATTGGAAACCTCGCATGGTGGCTTTTCTGAAATCCATGGATAGTAAAGCATGGAGAGCTGTAAACAAAGGATGGGAACATCCTGTCATTACTGATAAAGATGGCAAGAAAACTCTTAAACTAGAGGAAGAATGGGACAAAGATGAGGATGCATTGGCGCTTGGCAACTCTAAAGCTTTAAATGCTTTACTCAATGGAATTGACAGGAATATATTCAGACTAGTACATCATTGTGAACTAGCCAAATATGTCTGGGATACCTTCTAGACTACTCATGAGGGCACCTCCAAAGTGAAGATGTCAAGACTTCAACTGCTAACTACGAAGTTTGAAAATCTAAGGATGAGAGATGACGAAAGTATTCAGGATTTTCATATGAATATACTTGATATTGCTAATACCTCAGGAGCTTTGGGAGAGAAAATGTCTGATGAAAAGCTGGTGAGAAAAATCCTTAGATCCCTACCTAAGAGATTTGATATGAAAGTTACAGCTATAGAAGAGGCACAGGACATCAGCAAAATGAAGGTAGAAGAGTTAATTGGATCTCTTCAAACCTTTGAGATGGGGATCAGTGACAATTCTGAAAAGAAAAACAAAAGCATAGCTTTTGTGTCCAACTCTCAAGAAGAAGCAGAGGAAAGTAGAGAAGAGAATCTATCTGAATCTATAGCTATGCTTGGTAAACAATTCAACAAAATAATGAGAAGAATGGATCAGAAGCCAAGACCTAATGCCAAGAACATCTCATCTGACACCAGTAGATCTTATGACTCTGGCAGAAGAGCAAAACCAGAAGAAAAGTACAATCACAGCAAAGGGATTCAATGTCATGGATGTGAAGGGTATGGACATATTAGAGTTGAATGTCCTACTTATCTCAAGAAACAAAAGAAAGGATTGTTAGTCTCCTGGTCTGATGAAGATTCTGAGAGTGACTTTGAAGAAGAATCAGCCAAACATGTCACAGCCCTTACTGGGGTTTGTAAATCTGATGAAGACTCTAGTGAAGATGAGCTAACCTTTGAAGAACTGGCAGCCTCCTACAGAAAGCTGTGTATCAGAAGTGCTGAAGTTTGTCATCAAGGTGAAAAGCAGAAGAAATACATAGTTCAGTTGGAGGCTGATAACAAAGGACTTAGTAAAACTATATCTGAACTAAACAGTGAAATTATCATGTTACAATCCAAACTTGATCAGATGTCAAAATCTGTAAAAATGTTGAACAATGGCTCGGATATGTTGGAGGAGATTTTGCAGATTGGAAAAAGTTCAGGAGATATGTCTGGTATAGGATTTGTTGGTGCAAAGAAACATTCCCAAGATAGTAGCAGAGCTAAACCTGAAACTGAGATGTTGAAACCAATGTCAAAACATGTGACTCAACATCAAGACAAAAGTAAAATGAAGAGAAAGTTTCAAAGATGGAGATGTCATTACTGTGGAAGATTGGGACACATTAAGCCCTTTTGCTTCAGATTATATGGATACCCAGATCAAACTCTTTACTACAAACCTAAGCAGATCATGCCCATCCAGAAGCAACAATGGAAACCTAAAAATATGGCTTTAATAGCCCATACATCTCTTAGAGTTTCAGCCAAAGAAGATTGGTATTTTGACAGTGGATGTTCCAGACACATGACTGGAATCAAGAATCTGCTTGTTGATATCAAGAATCACTCTACTAGCTATGTAACCTTTGGTGATGGAGCTAAAGGAGAAATCAAAGGAGTTGGAAAACTAGACTGTTCAGGAGTGCCAAATTTAGAAGGTGTTTTGTTGGTCAAGGGCCTGACTGCTAACCTCATAAGCATCAGTCAACTCTGTGACCAAGGATACCAAGTCAACTTCACTAAAGCTGAGTGTGTGGTTACTAATGAAGAAAAGGAAGTAGTAATGAGGGGAGTCAAATCCAAAGATAACTGCTACTTGTGGGTGTCCCATGAATCCAGCTACTCCACTGTATGTTCTAAAGAAGAAGAAGCAAAGCTGTGGCACCAAAAACTTGGCCACCTTCATCTAAGAGGTATGAAAAGGATTATTTCTCTGGAAGCTGTGAGAGGAATTCCTAAGCTACAAATTGATGAAGGAAGAATATGTGGTGAATGTCAGGTAGGAAAACAAACCAGGATGTCACATCCAAAGGTTACACATCTGACCACTTCCAGAGTTCTTGAACTGCTCCATATGGACTTGATGGGACCAATGCAAATGGAAAGTCTTGGAGGAAAGAAATATGCCTATGTGGTTGTGGATGACTACTCCAGATACACTTGGGTAAACTTCATCAGAGAAAAGTCAGATGTGTTTGATGTTTTCAAGGACCTGTGTCAAAGAGTTCAAAGAGAAAAAGAAAATGGTGTTGTGAGAATTAGAAGTGATCATGGAAAGGAATTTGAGAATCAAAAGTTTGCTGATTTCTGCTCCTCTGAAGGAATACATCATGAATTTTCATCCCCTATTACTCCACAGCAAAATGGGGTTGTTGAAAGAAAAAATAGAACCATTCAAGAATCAGCCAGAGCTATGATCCATGCTAAGAATCTTCCTATCTACTTCTGGGCTGAAGCCATGAATACTGCGTGTTATGTCCATAATAGAGTTACCTTAAGAAAAGGAACCTCTACCACCCTATATGAGATCTGGAAGGGAAGAAAACCCACTGTCAAATACTTCCATGTGTTTGGTAGTAAGTGTTACATTCTTGCTGATAGAGATCACAGAAGGAAGATGGATTCCAAGAGTGATGAAGGGATCTTTCTGGGCTACTCTACAAACAGTAGAGCCTATAGAGTGTTCAACTCAAGAACTAGAGTAATAATGGAGTCCATAAATGTTGTGGTTGATGATGTCCACAATCAAGTAGATGTCACAGAAGATGTCGGAACATTCTGGGATATTACAGCTGAAGGATCTACAAGAGAAGATGATTGCAGTCCTACTATCACAGAGTCTGAGACTGAACCCCCTAACAAGAGTCCATCTATAAGAGTTCAAAAAGATCATCCTAGTGAACTTATTATAGGAGATCTCAACAGTGGAGTTACTACAAGGTCAAGAGAACTAGCTTCTGTTAGAACAAGATTTGTTCTTATCAATTATCTTAGTTTTGATGATAACAATAATATGAATTTTGCTTAAGATAATATGGTACTCTAATCCAATGCAATTTCCCTTTCAGGAAATATATAAAGAGTACGCATAATTCAGCGCTCAGAAGATGTGTCTCAAATGGTTCAGCATGCAACATCAGAACATGGTCTGGCAAGACATCAGAAGATGGTCGAAGCAGAATCAGAACATGGGTCTATGGAAGCATCAGAAGAACATGAGATCAGAAGCACTGAAAATCAGAAGATGGTATCACGCTCAGAAGCACTTCAAGGTCAGAAGATCAGAAGATGCTGTGCACCAAGCTGTTTGACTCTGATGATATTCAAACGTCGTATTCACAAACATCAGATCAGAAGGAAGTACACGTGGCAGACTACGCTGACTGACAAAAGGAACGTTAAAGCTACTAAAGGCTACGTCAGTAGACACAGCGTGAACAAGGCTCGAGGTAGTTGACAAAAGCGTATAACATTAAATGCAAAGCTGTACGGAACACGCAAAGCATTAAATGCATTCAACGGTCATCTTCTCAACGCCTATAAATATGAAGTTCTGATGAGAAGCAAGGTTAACGATCCTGAACAAAGACAATTCAAATTAACTTGCTGAAACGCTGTTCAATCAAAAGCTCAGAATCTTCATCTTCATCAAAGCTCACTACATTGCTGTTGTAATATCTTAGTGAGATTAAGCTTAAATTGTAAGAGAAATATCACAGTTGTGATTATCGCTTTTAAGAAGCATTTGTAAACTCTTGAATAGATTACATTAAGTTGTAAGGAACTAGAGTGATCAGTTGATCAGTATACTCTAGGAAGTCTTAGCAGTTGGCTGAGCAGGAAGTCTTGGCAGTTGGCTGAGCAGGAAGTCTTGGCAGTTGGCTGAGCAGGAAGTCTTGGCAGTTGGCTGAGCAGAAAGTCTTAGGAGTGAACTAAGCCTAGAGTGATCGTGTTGATCAGTAGACTCTAGAAAAAGTCTTAGGAGTGAACTAAGCAGTTGTTCCTGGAGTGATCAGGTTGTGATCAGAAGACTCTGGAAGACTTAGTTGCGGCTAAGTGGAAAACCATTGTAATCCGTGCGATTAGTGGATTAAATCCTCAGTTGAGGTAAATCATCTCTGCGGGGGTGGACTGGAGTAGCTTCGTTAACAGCGAACCAGGATAAAAATATTTGTGCATTTATTTTTATCGTCCAAGATTTAAAGTCACACTTATTCAATCCCCCCCTTTCTAAGTGTTTTTCTATCCTTCAATTGGCATCAGAGCGCCGGTTCTAAGGTGCAAGCACTTAACCGTGTTTAGAAAAGATTCAGGAAGAGAAAAACGCTTCATTTAAAAGATGGTTGATGAAAGTGAAAGGACTATACCTACACCTGCATCTACATCTGGCTCTGCTGAGCAATACAACGGTAACAATGGTTATACTAGACCGCCGGTATTTGATGGTGAAAACTTTGAATACTGGAAAGATAAACTGGAAAGTTACTTTCTGGGTCTAGATGGTGATCTATGGGATCTTCTGATGCATGGTTACAAACATCCTGTAAATGCCAGAGGCGTAAAGCTGTCAAGGCAAGAAATGAATGATGATCAAAAGAAGCTTTTCAGGAATCATCATAAATGTAGAACTGTTTTGCTGAATGCTATCTCTCATGCTGAGTATGAGAAGATATCTAACAGGGAAACGGCCTATGACATATATGAGTCCTTGAAAATGACTCATGAAGGAAATGCTCAAGTCAAGGAGACAAAAGCTCTTGCCTTAATCCAGAAGTATGAAGCCTTCAAGATGGAGGATGATGAAGACATTGAAAAGATGTTTTCGAGATTTCAAACTCTTACTGCTGGATTGAGAGTTCTTGACAAAGGATACACCAAGGCTGATCATGTGAAGAAAATCATCAGAAGCTTACCCAGAAGATGGGGTCCTATGGTGACTGCATTCAAGATTGCAAAGAATCTGAATGAAGTTTCTCTGGAAGAGCTTATCAGCGCCTTGAGAAGTCATGAAATAGAGCTGGACGCAAATGAGCCTCAAAAGAAAGGTAAGTCTATTGCATTAAAATCAAATATCAAGAAATGCACTAACGCTTTTCAGGCCAGAGAAGAAGATCCTGAAGAATCAGAATCTGAAGAAGAAGATGAACTGTCCATGATTTCCAGAAGGCTAAATCAACTCTGGAAGACCAAGCAAAGGAAGTTCAGAGGCTTCAGAAGTTCAAGGAAATTTGAACGTGGAGAATCTTCTGATGAAAGAAGATTTGACAAGAAGAAGGTCATGTGCTATGAATGCAATGAGCCTGGACACTACAAGAATGAATGTCCAAATCTTCAAAAGGAAAGTCCCAAGAAAAAGTTTCATAAGAAGAAAGGTCTTATGGCAACCTGGGATGAGTCAGAAGATGATTCAGAAGATGAGCAGGCCAACTGTGCGCTGATGGCGACAGAAGATGACGGATCAGAATCTACATCAGAATCAGATTCTGAAGAGGTATTTTCTGAACTTACTAGAGATGAGTTAGTTTCCGGTCTAACTGAACTTCTGGAACTCAAGTCTCAGATTAGTCTCAAATACAAAAAGCTGAAAAAGCAATTTGAATTTGAAACAAAGAAGCTTGAGTTGGAGAATTCTGAATTAAAAGAAAAACTTTTAAAATTATCCAATAATGTTGGATCTCCTTCTGATTCAGAAAAATCCACTCCTAGTCTGAACCATATTCTGAAAGAATATGATTTAAGTTTCAGAAAGTTCTTATCTAGAAGTATTGGCAGAAGTCAGCTAGCTTCTATGATATATGCTGTGTCTGGAAACAAAAGAGTTGGCATTGGTTATGAGGGTGAAACCCCATACAAACTTGAACCTGTTGATGAAATGAAAATTACATACAAGCCATTGTATGATCAGTTCAAGTATGGCCACTCTCATGATATTAGGCACACCTCACATGCACAAAGTTTTCACATAACACACACTAAGAAGCATGTGACACAACCTAGGAAATATCATGAAACTCACATTAAGAATTATCATGCTGTTCCTCTTATTGATTACAATGTTAAACCCAAGTTCAATCAGAACTTGAGAAAATCTAACAAGAAAGGACCCAAAAAGATGTGGGTACCTAAGGATAAGATTATTCCTATTGCAGATATCCTTGGCTGCAAGAAGGACAAAGCACAACATGTCATGGTACCTGGACTCTGGATGCTCGCAACACATGACAGGAAGAAGGTCTATGTTCCAAGACCTGGTGCTTAAGTCTGGAGGAGAAGTCAAGTTCGGAGGAGATCAGAAGGGCAAGATAATTGGCTCTGGAACTATAAAGTCTGGTAACTCTCCTTCCATTTCTAATGTACTTCTTGTAGAAGGATTAACTCATAACCTCTTATCTATCAGTCAATTAAGTGACAACGGTTATGATATAATCTTCAATCAAAAGTCTTGCAAGGCTGTAAATCAGAAGGATGGCTCAATCCTATTTATAGGCAAGAGGAAGAACAACATTTATAAGACAGATCTGCAAGATCTTATGAGTCAGAAGGTGACTTGTCTTATGTCTGTTTCTGAAGAGCAGTGGGTCTGGCACAGGAGATTAGGTCATGCTAGTTTGAGAAAGATCTCTCAGATTAACAAACTGAATCTTGTCAGAGGACTCCCTAATTTGAAATTCCAATCAGATGCTCTTTGTGAAGCATGTCAGAAGGGCAAGTTCTCCAAACCTGCATTCAAGTCTAAGAATGTTGTCTCTACCTCAAGGCCATTAGAACTCTTGCACATTGATCTGTTTGGCCCAGTCAAAACAGCATCTGTCAGAGGAAAGAAATATGGATTAGTCATCGTAGATGATTATAGCCGCTGGACATGGGTAAAATTCTTGAAACACAAGGATGAGACTCATTCAGTGTTCTTTGATTTCTGCATTCAGATTCAATCTGAAAAAGAGTGTAAAATCATAAAGGTCAGAAGTGATCATGGTGGTGAATTTGAGAACAGATCCTTTGAAGAATTCTTCAAAGAAAATGGTATTGCCCATGATTTCTCTTGTCCTAGAACTCCACAGCAAAATGGGGTTGTAGAACGAAAGAATAGGACTCTGCAAGAAATGGCCAGAACCATGATCAATGAAACCAATATGGCTAAGCATTTCTGGGCAGAAGCAATAAACACTGCATGTTATATTCAGAATAGAATCTCTATCAGACCTATTCTTAATAAGACTCCCTATGAATTGTGGAAGAATAAAAAGCCCAACATTTCATATTTCCATCCTTTTGGATGTGTGTGCTTTATTCTGAACACTAAAGATCATCTTGGTAAGTTTGATTCCAAAGCTCAAAAGTGTTTCCTTCTTGGATATTCTGAACGCTCAAAAGGCTACAGAGTATACAATACTGAAACATTGGTTGTAGAAGAATCAATCAATATCAGGTTTGATGATAAGCTTGGTTCTGAAAAACCAAAGCAAGTTGATAATTTTGCAGGTTGTGATATTGACATCTCAGAAGTTGTTGAGCCAAGAAGCAACGCATCAGAAGCAGAGCTTCTCAGAAGCAAAGAATCTGAAGATCAAGTATCAGCTTCTCTGGAGGATCTAAGTATTTCTGAAGAACCATCTGTCAGAAGATCATCCAGACTCATCTCTGGTCATTCAGAAGATGTCATTCTTGGAAAGAAGGATGATCCAATCAGAACAAGAGCATTCCTTAGAAACAATGCAGACTGTCAATTAGGTCTTGTATCTTTGATCGAGCCAACTTCTGTTGATCATGCTCTAGAAGATCCAGACTGGATAATTGCTATGCAAGAAGAACTAAATCAGTTTACAAGGAATGATGTTTGGGATCTTGTTCCTAGACCAGATGGATTCAATATAATCGGTACAAAATGGGTCTTCAGAAACAAGCTCAGTGAGAAAGGCGAAGTGGTAAGGAACAAAGCCAGACTGGTGGCTCAGGGTTATAGTCAGCAAGAAGGGATTGACTACACAGAAACCTTTGCACCAGTGGCCAGGTTAGAATCTATTCGTCTATCAATTTCTTTTGCCACTCAACATAACATCACTCTCTATCAGATGGATGTTAAGAGTGCCTTCTTAAATGGTTATATAGATGAAGAAGTTTATGTCCATCAACCTCCTGGTTTTGAAGACTCTATGTCTCCTAATCATGTTTTTAAACTTAAGAAATCATTGTATGGATTGAAACAGGCTCCCAGAGCTTGGTACGAACGCTTAAGTTCTTTCCTTCTGGATAATGGTTTCACTAGAGGAAAAGTGGACACTACTCTCTTTTGTAAAACCTTTGAAAAGGATATTTTAATTTGTCAAATATATGTAGATGATATTATTTTTGGAACATCTAATGCTACACTTGGAAAGGAGTTTGCTAAGTCTATGCAGGCTGAGTTTGAAATGAGCATGATGGGAGAACTCAAGTATTTCCTTGGAATACAAATAAATCAAACATCAGAAGGAACGTATGTTCACCAAACCAAGTATGTGAAGGAACTTCTGAAGAAGTTTAATCTTCTAGACTGCAAAGAAGCCAAAACTCCTATGCATCCAACATGCATCCTAGGTAAGGATGAGGTAAGTAAGAAGGTAGATCAGAAGCTATACAGAGGTATGATTGGATCTCTTCTATATCTGACCGCTTCTAGACCTGACATTCTGTTCAGTGTTTGTTTGTGTGCTAGATTCCAATCAGATCCTAGAGAATCTCATTTAACTGCTGTTAAAAGGATTCTAAGGTATCTGAAAGGTACTACTAATGTTGGTTTAGTTTACAGAAAATCTAAAGAATACAACTTAGTAGGATTCTGCGATGCTGACTATGCTGGAGACAGAATTGAAAGAAAAAGTACTTCAGGAAGTTGCCAATTTCTTGGAAGTCACTTAATCTCCTGGTACAGCAAGAAGCAAGCAACCATTGCTCTGTCAACCACAGAAGCAGAATATGTCGCAGCTGCTGGTTGTAGTACACAGATGCTCTGGATGAAGAGTCAGTTAGAAGATTATCAGATATTTGAGAGTAACATTCCTATATTCTGTGATAATACTTCTGCTATATGTTTATCTAAGAATCCTATTCTTCATTCAAAAGCTAAACATATTGAGATAAAACATCATTTCATAAGGGACTATGTTCAGAAGGGTGTTATTTCTTTAAACTTTGTTGATACAGACCATCAATGGGCTGATATCTTTACAAAACCCCTGGCTGAAGATAGGTTTAAGTTCATTCTGAAGAACATCAGTATGGATTTATGCCCAGAATGAGAAGATGAGAAGTTCTCATGTATGAGTATCTTCTGAAATGAATGTGGAACAATTTTTTTTCCAGAAGTTCTGATTGAAATCTTTTAGAAATTATGATTCGGTTATTACTAACGTCTCATTGTCTAAGTTGATTCAGAACCTCTTTTAAAGCAAAACAGCTGTTACGTTTTATCTCGGGATGGTAAACCTGTCGTTACTATTCATGGATAAGCGCGCGTGCAGTTGAAGGGACGCCGACCATAGGTAACTGTGCCAGTCACTTCATTTGTCTTTATTATCTCTCCTCACGTCACGTAACATTAAATGCTAGTCATCATTCGTTTCACTTTATTTTCTTTTAAATACCCTTCAAAATGGTTTTTTGGTTTCCTATCTTTTTGTTTTCCTCTTAAAAGTTTTTTTTTGCTAGGAATGTTTTTCATCTTGTTAAACATAGGAACTTCTTGTAATATCTTTTGATGATCAATGAAATAGTTTCTTTGTGTTTTACATTCCAGTAAATGTTTTCTTTTGTCGTTTTATACATCTGAATCTTTTTTTATATTCTTTTTGATGTTATGACAAAAAGGGGGAGAAAGATAAATGATAAATGATTTGATTAAATCTATCAGTTGCTGGGTAAAGGCTCCCACACATTCACTAACAAGAACTGCAAGTTCTATATGGTTTAAGTGTTTTGCAGGTACAGAGAAGTGAAGTGAATCTTCAAAGCAAACACTAGAAGCAAAACCATGGAAACTGAAGCAAGCTGAGTGCTGTCAAGCTTCAGAGATCAGAAGCAAGAAAGAATAATGAATCAGAAGCACTGATAATAGAATTTGAATATCATTGTCTATCCTGTTATGACAAAATTCTATTTGCCCTGATACATATAATGTTATGGCTATGATACATTATTTGCTCTGATACATGTTTTTAGCCTAAATGCTCTGATACATTTGGCTCTGATACATATCATGTATTTGAATATACATTTTATGTTCTAACTCGTTCATGCTGACTTTTGTCGTTTAGTTTTTGTTCTGTAACATTTCAGGATGTAGAGATGCTCAGATGATGCTCTGGTACATTCAACAATGTTCTGATACAAATCTAGCATGAAGTGATGTTGGTAGACATTCAAAGTTCTGAAGCTATCCGAGGGAAGCAGAAATCAGAAGATGTGAATGTTCTAAAAGATCCAGTAATTCAAGTTCTGAAGCTGTCCTGAATGGAAGCAGAAGTCAGAAGCTGTGAATGTTCTGAAGATCAAAGAAATTCAAGTTCTGAAGCTGTCCAATGGAAGCAGAAGTCAGAAGCTATGAATTCTCTGAAGGCAGAAGCTTATATGATCGTCTCTACCGAAATAATCAGGGAAGTCTTTTATCAAAGTTCTTCGAGTATTTATTTCAGGGGGAGATTATTTATCTCAGGGGGAGATTGTTAATCTCAGGGGGAGACATATTCATATGCTTATGCTATAGCTGTGTAATTTGTCTTTTGCCGTCTACTCTTTCTGATCGCAAATTCATATCATTTATATATGTTTTTGTCATCATCAAAAAGGGGGAGATTGTTAGAACAAGATTTGTTCTTATCAATTATCTTAGTTTTGATGATAACAATAATATGAATTTTGCTTAAGATAATATGGTACTCTAATCCAATGCAATTTCCCTTTCAGGAAATATATAAAGAGTACGCATAATTCAGCGCTCAGAAGATGTGTCTCAAATGGTTCAGCATGCAACATCAGAACATGGTCTGGCAAGACATCAGAAGATGGTCGAAGCAGAATCAGAACATGGGTCTATGGAAGCATCAGAAGAACATGAGATCAGAAGCACTGAAAATCAGAAGATGGTATCACGCTCAGAAGCACTTCAAGGTCAGAAGATCAGAAGATGCTGTGCACCAAGCTGTTTGACTCTGATGATATTCAAACGTCGTATTCACAAACATCAGATCAGAAGGAAGTACACGTGGCAGACTACGCTGACTGACAAAAGGAACGTTAAAGCTACTAAAGGCTACGTCAGTAGACACAGCGTGAACAAGGCTCGAGGTAGTTGACAAAAGCGTATAACATTAAATGCAAAGCTGTACGGAACACGCAAAGCATTAAATGCATTCAACGGTCATCTTCTCAACGCCTATAAATATGAAGTTCTGATGAGAAGCAAGGTTAACGATCCTGAACAAAGACAATTCAAATTAACTTGCTGAAACGCTGTTCAATCAAAAGCTCAGAATCTTCATCTTCATCAAAGCTCACTACATTGCTGTTGTAATATCTTAGTGAGATTAAGCTTAAATTGTAAGAGAAATATCACAGTTGTGATTATCGCTTTTAAGAAGCATTTGTAAACTCTTGAATAGATTACATTAAGTTGTAAGGAACTAGAGTGATCAGTTGATCAGTATACTCTAGGAAGTCTTAGCAGTTGGCTGAGCAGGAAGTCTTGGCAGTTGGCTGAGCAGGAAGTCTTGGCAGTTGGCTGAGCAGGAAGTCTTGGCAGTTGGCTGAGCAGAAAGTCTTAGGAGTGAACTAAGCCTAGAGTGATCGTGTTGATCAGTAGACTCTAGAAAAAGTCTTAGGAGTGAACTAAGCAGTTGTTCCTGGAGTGATCAGGTTGTGATCAGAAGACTCTGGAAGACTTAGTTGCGGCTAAGTGGAAAACCATTGTAATCCGTGCGATTAGTGGATTAAATCCTCAGTTGAGGTAAATCATCTCTGCGGGGGTGGACTGGAGTAGCTTCGTTAACAGCGAACCAGGATAAAAATATTTGTGCATTTATTTTTATCGTCCAAGATTTAAAGTCACACTTATTCAATCCCCCCCTTTCTAAGTGTTTTTCTATCCTTCAGCTTCAAACTCTTGTTTTGTGTCAAAAATTGAACCTAAGAATGTTAAGGAAGCATTAACAGATGAGTTCTGGATTAATGCCATGCAGGAAGAACTAGGCCAGTTTGAAAGGAATGAAGTATGGGAGCTGGTACCAAGACCTAAAGGTACTAATGTCATTGGAACAAAATGGGTTTACAAGAACAAGTCAGATGAACTGGGAACTGTTATCAGAAACAAATCAAGGCTAGTTGCTCAAGGATACACTCAAGTTGAAGGAATTGACTTTGATGAAACCTTTGCTCCTGTTGCTAGACTTGAGTCAATTAGATTACTGCTAGGAGTTGCTTGTATTCTAAAATTCAAACTATACCAGATGGATGTGAAGAGTGCTTTCTTGAATGGATACTTGAGTGAGGAAGTTTATGTGGAGCAACCTAAAGGTTTTGCTGATCCAAACCATCCTGACTATGTGTACAAACTAAGAAAAGCTCTTTATGGCCTGAAACAAGCCCCTAGAGCTTGGTATGAGAGACTAACTGAGTTTCTTACTAGTAATGGGTACAGGAAAGGAGGGATAGATAAAACTCTTTTTGTTAAAGATGAAGGAGGAAAGATCCTGATTGCTCAAATCTATGTGGATGATATTGTGTTTGGTGGGATGTCAGACAAGATGACTAGACATTTTGTTGATCAGATGCAATCAGAATTTGAAATGAGCCTAGTTGGAGAATTAACTTATTTTCTTGGGCTGCAAGTTAAACAGATGGAAGACTCAATCTTTCTTTCTCAGAGTAAGTATGCTAAAAACATTGTCAAAAAGTTTGGAATGGAAAATGCTACTCACAAAAGAACACCAGCTCCTACTCACTTAAAATTGTCCAAAGATGAAAAGGGAACTAGTGTTGATCAAAGTTTATACAGAAGCGTGATAGGAAGCCTGCTGTATCTCACAGCCAGTAGACCTGATATTGCTTTTGCTGTTGGGGTGTGTGCTAGGTATCAAGCAGATCCAAAGATCAGTCATATCAACCAAGTCAAGAGGATCCTGAAATATGTGAATGGTACTTGTGAGTATGGAATGCTCTACTCTCATGGGTGTGAACCTATTCTCACTGGATATTGTGATGCAGATTGGGCTGGAAGTGCTGATGACAGAAAAAGTACTTCAGGAGGATGTTTCTTCTTGGGGAATAATCTTATTTCATGGTTCAGCAAGAAACAAAATTGTGTGTCTTTATCCACTGCAGAGGCAGAATACATTGCAGCAGGAAGTAGTTGCTCTCAGCTTGTTTGGATGAAACAAATGTTAACAGAATACAATGTCACACAAGATGTCATGACATTATATTGTGACAACTTAAGTGCCATTAACATTTCAAAGAATCCCATTCAGCATAGCTGGACCAAGCACATTGATATTAGACACCACTACATTAGAGATCTTGTTGAGGATAAAATAATTGCCTTGGAACATGTTGCTACAAATCTTCAACTGGCTGACATTTTCACAAAAGCCTTGGATGCAAATCAATTTGAAAATCTAAGAAGTAAACTAGGCATTTGTCTTTGTGAAGGATTATAGCAATTAATCGGGTGTGGGGCCAACATTATTTCTCTCTCCAAATATTTGCTATCATTACACATTAAAGTGTATTTTCCCCCTCTTTTACAATTTGTCCAAACGGTTTCCATTCCCCCAAAACCTATCTTCAGCACTCACGCTACCTCTCTGTGTCGTTGCATTCACAAACCTTTCCCCAGCATTCCATTTTCTCTCACCGTGTCTCAGAGTTCTCCCTCAAAGAAATCGTCTCCTCCCTCTGAAACAGCATCAGGATCTAGGGCACCCAATGTGGTGAGTGATCAAGATGTTGTGTTGAATGTTGTGCCATTGAACACTGTTCCTGCTACCGATCCTGCTCGTAGTCTACCAAGAAAGATGCATGCAAGAAAATCAACTGGTGGATCTGTTCCAAGAACCTTTTCTGCTCAGGGTAGAGAGGGCTCTGCTTATGTTCACAATGCGATCGCAGGTATTGTCACAAGAATCTTGAATGAAGGGCACAAGGTTGATGGAATATCTGTTCCTCTAGCCCAAATTCCTGCCTCTGAGAACAGTAAAGATGATCAAGATGATCAAGATGATGCTAGCAAAGATCAGGATGATGTTGAGACATCTGTTGATAACAATGATGAGACCCCTGGTGCCAAAGATGTTGAGACATCTGAAGCTATCAATGTTGAAACATCTGGTACTAAAGATGCTAAGATTCTTGAACCTGAGAAAGCTGAAGAGGTTCCTGTTGCTCCTTCTAAAGAAACTCTTAATGAAGGCCCTACTGTGCATGATGTGGTGAATCTGGATGATCTGGATGATTCTATTGACATTGCTAATGATGAGCTCATCTCTAGCATCTCTCATAGAGTCAAGACTCGTAAGGGCAAACAGATTTGTGATCAAGATTTCTCCAAACCTCAAGATACTCATCAAAAGAAGGTCACTATAAAGAAGATCAAGAAGGTCCTTGCTGAACCTTCAACCACTAGGAGCAAGATTGCTATGAAGAAGAGGAAGGAAAGAAGTGTTTCTGCCCCTGAAGACGATGTCTTAAGTGATGTCCCTGACATCACATCAAAGAAGAAGATTGCTGTCACAAAATCTTCCACAAATGTTCGTGATGTTCCCTTGGACAACATTTACTTGCACTATGCTTCAAATGCCAACCAGTGGAAGTTTGTTTATCAAAGAAGGCTGGCTCTAGAAAGAGAATTAGCAAATGATGCTCTGGAATGTCAAGAGGTCATGAAGCTCATCAAGTCTGCAGGTTTGATTAAGACTGTTACTCATTTTTCAAAGTGCTATGAAATGCTTGTGAAGGAATTTATTCTGAATTTGTCTCAAGATTGTGGTGATGGAAGAACTGATGATTTTCATAAGGTGTATGTTAGAAGAAAGTGTATAGATTTTTCCCCTGCTGTTATCAACCTATAACTAGGTAGAGATGCTGAGGCTCAACCTGAGCTTGAAGTAACTGACAATGAAGTATGCAATGTTATCACTGGTGGTAAGGTCAAGAAATGGCCCATAAAGAGTAAATTGTCTGCTAGTCTTTTGAATGGCAGGTATGCCTAGCTGCACAAAATTGGTGCTGCAAACTGGGTGCCTACCAATCACACTTCTACCATTGCTGTTGGCCTAGGTAAATTCATTTATGCTGTGGGAACCAAGACAAAATTTGACTATGGGACCTACATATTTGATCAAACTATGAGGCATGCTGGTACCTCTGCTACCAAGCTCCCCATTGCATTCCCATCCCTGATATGTGGGATAATCCTCAAGCAACACCCTGGAATTCTGAAAAGTAAAGATTCTGTATGTAAGAGGGAGAGTGCTTTGTCTTTTCACTACAAGCTGCTCCAGAGGTCTGATGACATGACATCTGCTGGGACATCACAACCCAGCAAGTCTGTGAACAAAGCCCTTCTTATTGCTGAGCTGAAAGAGACTTGTCAGGAGTTGGACAACAGGAAGATGAAGCTTGAAAAGCTCATCCAAAGTCTTGAGCAGTCTACAGATGATGATCTTGCTGGTGGAAGGGATGGTGACAATATGGATGAAGACAAAGGTGCTGATAGTGGGGCTGAGGAAGAGGATGAGGATGGTGAGGGCTCTGAGGATACTGGGAGTAGTGATGTTGATGAAGAGACTAGTAGCTCAAGTGATGACAATACTGGTGGCTCTAGTGATGGGTCTGATGATTAGCTCTGATTCTGTTTGTGTTTGGCTCCTTTTGTGGCTAAAAAGGGGGAGTAATGGTTGTTTTGGTGGTTTTGGTTTTTTTTGTTGTTGATCTTTTTGGTTGATGGATATGGTTGTATTGTTGTTTTCTTATATTTTGGTTGTTTCCTGGTTCTCCTTGACTATGACAAGTGGTATTCTGTAACAGTTGATTAAATAGATGTTTTCTGGATTTCTGGTGATTAATCAAGCTGGCTGTTGTTTGCTTACAGATTTTTTTTTTCTGTTGTTGGCTGCTGTGTATGCTCTGATATCTGTTTGGGTACATCAATTAGTGTTTTAGCCAAAAATTTGCCAAAGGGGGAGTTTGTAGATGTTGTTGATTGGCTGTAATTTTTGGTAAAACTCATTGTGTTTCTATCTTGTCAAATCTGGTGTCATGACATGCATTCTACTGTTGTGAAGTTTTTCTTATGCAGGCCTTTACCTGATGTCAAGGCCGATGTCATGACATTCGCAGCTGTTACGTTCTTTTCTGTTACTATTTATGGTTATGTGATCTGATAAGATCCTATGCGCTTTATTTGGAAATGTTGGATTCTGATCTGATTCAAGGACGTATTTGTTGGTTATTATTTTTAGTTCCTTGATTTATGGAAATTAGTTTTATTAGGTTTAAAACTAATTTGGATCCAAGGCCCAGCTGCTGCGTTTTCTGAAGGCTATATATTTTACGAAGAAGCTGCAGACCAGATTAGGGTTTTTGTATTGAGAAGCTTTAAGAGTTCTTTGTTTTAAGTTTTTGCGTTCTAGCCTTCTTGTAAGCCAAACAATCATCATGATGATTGTCTTGGTCTAGGTGTTTTGGTTTGAGTTGTATGAAGTACTCGAAGCTTTTAAGCAAGAGTACTATTGTACTTGATTAAAGCTTTTAAGCAAGATCAAGTTGTGTCCTTGAAGTGTGTCTTCTTTTGTTATTCGTAGAGTGTTTTTCATCACTGCTGTGATTGAGGGGGAGTGAGTAGGATCTCTGATCTAAGTAGTTTTAGATTGAAGTTGCATTGGGTAGATATTAAGTGAAAGGAGTAATCTTGATCTATATTACCTTTAATTGATATTACTTATAGTGGACTTCCTCCCTGGCTTGGTAGCCCCAAGATGTAGGTGTGATTGCACCGAACTGGGTTAACAACTTTCTTGTGTTGTTATTCTGTTTACTTCTTGTTCATTTGTTTAAAAGCATTCAGATAGTAATGTCGTGACATCCTGTTCGACATCGCGTGTCTGAGTCCAGAATTTCATTTTCCTTTTCTTTTTCCGGAAATTGGTAATCCTAAAAAACACCTTAAAAAACATCAAAATTCATTAACTGCATACACCGAGTCTTCCCTTGTTGTCTAAATAAAATTTATCACACATATGCAGATTAATCATAAAATAGCCTGTTGAAACGTGCGACCGTATGACTTCTCCAAACTTTGAGTTTCCTGTATTCGAGGCAGAGGAAGAAGAAGACGAAGAAATATCAAAGGAAATTTCACGATTACTTCAACAAAAGGAAGAGGCCATTCAGCCATACAATGAGCCTCTAGAGATCATTAACCTTGGTTCCGATGGAAACAGAAAAGAGGTTAAGATTAGAGCTTCGCTCAGTTCAGAGATCAGAGAGAGATTGATACAGCTGCTCAAAGAATTCTCAGATGTCTTCGCTTGGTCTTATCAAGATATGCCAGGGTTGGATACCAGTATAGTGGAGCATCACTTGCCATTAAAAGCAGAATGCCCTCCGGTCAAGCAAAAATTAAGAAGAACTCATCCGGAGATGGCCATGAAAATCAAAGAGGAAGTTCAAAAGCAGATCAACGCAGGTTTCCTCGTCACTTCAGAATACCCTCAGTGGTTAGCTAACATTGTTCCCGTTCCTAAGAAAGACGGAAAAGTCCGCATGTGCGTCGACTACAGAGATCTGAACAAAGCTAGCCCTAAGGATGATTTTCCTTTACCACATATTGATATGTTGGTAGACAGTACAGCAAAATCCAAAGTTTTCTCGTTCATGGACGGATATTCAGGATACAACCAAATCAAAATGGCACCTGAAGACATGGAGAAAACAGCTTTCATCACCCCCTGGGGCACGTTCTGCTATCGTGTTATGCCTTTTGGACTAAAGAACGCAGGGGCAACTTATCAAAGAGCCATGACTACGCTTTTCCACGACATGATGCATAAAGAAGTGGAAGTCTATATGGACGACATGATTTCCAAATCAGAAAATGAAGAAAATCACATACAGAATCTGACAAAGTTATTTCAACGCTTACGAAAGTTTCAGCTTCGCCTGAACCCCAACAAGTGCACCTTTGGTGTCTACTCAGGAAAACTCCTTGGTTTCATTGTCAGCAAACGAGGAATTGAAGTAGATCTAGACAAAGTCAAGGCAATTCAAGAAATGCCTTCGCCCAAAACCGAGAAACAAGTTAGAGGATTTCTTGGACGTCTGAATTACATCTCGAGATTCATATATCTCATGACTGCAACTTGCGCTCCTATTTTCAAACTTCTACGGAAAAATCAAAGTTGCGTCTAGACAGACGATTGTCAGAAAGCGTTCGACATCATTAAGGAATATTTGCTCGAACCACCCATCTTATCTCCTCCAGTGGAAGGAAGACCTTTGATAATGTACTTAACCGTCTTAGAAGATTCCATGGGTTGTGTCCTTGGACAGCAAGACGAGACAAAGAGAAAAGAGCATGCCATTTACTACCTGAGCAAGAAATTCACTGACTGTGAATCCCGCTACTCCATGCTCGAGAAGACGTGTTGTGCTTTGGCCTGGGCTGCCAAGCGTCTCCGCCAGTACATGATTCGACATACTACTTGTTTGATCTCTCATATGGATCCCATCAAGTACATCTTTGAGAAGCCTGCCTTAACTGGGAGAATTGCCCGTTGGCAAATGTTGTTATCAGAATATGACATTGAGTATCACGCACAGAAAGCCGTGAAAGGGAGCATTCTAGCTGAGCACCTGGCTCATCACCCACTCAATGGTTACAAATCAACCAGTTTCGACTTTCCAGACGAGGACGTCATGTACCTCAAGATGAAAGATTACGACGAGCCACTACCAGACGAAGGACCTGAGATAGGATCCCAGTGGGGCTTAATCTTTGACGGAGCTGTCAATGCTTATGGACGAGGAATTGGGGCAATCATTGTTACACCTCAGGGTACCCATATTCCATTTACTGCCAGATTAACTTTCAAGTGCACAAACAATGAGGCTGAATATGAAGCTTGCATCATGGGTCTCGAAGAAGCCATGGATCTAAGAATCAAACACTTGGATGTATATGGAGATTCTGCTTTGGTCATCAATCAAATCAAAGGAGAATGGGAAACACGCCAATCAGGGCTAATTCCTTACAAAGACTACGCGAGAAGATTGTTACCATTCTTCGACAGGGTAGATTTTCATCACATTCCTCGTGAAGAAAATAACTTGGCTGATGCATTAGCCACACTCTCTTCTATGATTAAGATAAATCATTGGAATGACATTCCTCAGATCGATGTTATGCGCCTGGATAGGCCCGCTCATGTTTTCACAATAGAAGCAATCATCGACGACAAACCGTGGTATCACGAAATCAAGAACTTTCTTCAAAAGCAAGAGTACCCTCTTGGGGCGTCAAAGAAAGATAGAAAGACTTTGAGAAAGTTAGCTTGTAGATTCTTCCTGAATGAAGATGTTCTGTACAAGAGAAACTTCGACATGGTTCTGCTCAGATGCGTTGACAGAAAAGAAGCAGAAGTACTCATGAGAGAAATACATGAAGGTTCCTTTGGTACTCACACCAATGGACATACCATGACAAGGAAAATACTGAGAGCAGGATATTATTGGCTGACGATGGAGTCAGATTGCTACTAGTACGCAAAGAGGTGTCACAAATGCCAGATCTACGCCGATAGAATTCATGTGCCACCATCTCTTCTCAACATACTCTCTTCCCCTTGGCCTTTCTCCATGTGGGGAATCGACATGATTGGAATGATTGAGCCAAAAGCGTCCAACGGACATCGCTTCATCTTGGTAGCCATAGACTATTTTACCAAATGGGTCGAAGCAGCTTCATATGCAAACGTTACAAGACAAGTTGTCGTCAGGTTTATCAAGAATCACATCATCTGTCGCTACGACATTCCTAGCAGGATAATCACTGACAATGGGTCAAATTTGAATAACAAAATGATGAAGGAGCTTTGTGAAGAATTCAAGATTAAGCATCACAACTCATCTCCTTACAGACCAAAGATGAATGGAGCTGTAGAAGCAGCTAACAAAAACATCAAGAAAATTGTTCAGAAGATGGTCATCACTTACAAAGATTGGCATGAAATGCTCCCGTATGCTCTTCATGGTTACCGTACATCAGTACGTACTTCGACCAGAGCAACTCCTTTCTCCCTTGTATATGGCATGGAGGCAGTCCTACCTATAGAGGTTGAAATCCCATCAATGAGAGTCTTGATGGAAGCAAAATTAACAGAAGCTGAGTGGTGTCAAAGCAGATTCGATGAAATGAACTTAATCGAAGAAAAGCGCATGACAGCTTTATGCCACGGTCAGCTATATCAACAAAGAATGAAGAAAGCTTTCGACAAAAAGGTTCGACCTCGCACAATCAAAGAAGGCGACCTTGTACTCAAAAAGATTCAATCTTTTCTCACCGATTCGAGAGGGAAATGGACTCCCAATTATGACGGCCCCTACGTGGTCAAGAGAGCTTTCTCAGGAGGAGCCTTAATACTCACGACTATGGATGGAGAAGAATTCACCCGTCCTGTGAACGTCGACGCAGTCAAGAAATACTTCTCCTAAATAAACAAAAGAACAGCTTGCTAAGTTGAAAACTCGCAAAGAGCGGCTTAGGCAAAAAAGAGCGTCTCGGTGAATCGAAAACCCGAAAGGGCGATTCAGGCAAAAGTTAGAGACATAAAAAAATAAATAATCAATCCCGGTAGACTTAAAACCCGAAAGGGGTAGTTTACGCAAAAGTTAGGGATATATGGCAAGTAACTGTGTTCAGGACAAACTTGATCATTCAAAATCCATAGCGGAGTGTTCATCATCAGTAGGTCATCTTCTACAAAGCACGAATACAGCGCAACTCGGAGTGGAAGGGAAAGATAACGGTCGCCACGTTTCATCGTAGCCCTTTTCCCGAAAAATTACCAATTTCCAACTTTGTAAATACTCCATGGAATCAAGCATTTGGCTGATTACCATTCCATAATAATAATTTGAGCCTTGTGCTTTTTTAGTTTCTTGAAATGCGTTTTTAAATTTAAACAGTCATTTTCTTGAAATAAATGTTTTCATAAAATAAAAATGAATTTACTTGCAAAAATAAAGGTGAAATTTCTTTCTGAGGTTTACAAACAATAGGAAGAATGGAAACAGTTGCTCCGAGAACGGTTGAGACTCCGGGAACCAAGATTTCCCCATGAGTTCGCTTTGCGAACATCTCCCGATGACGGATCTTCACTTCAATTCATATTACTCACTTCGGACAAAGGACAACTGATAACCAGATATTCCCAACAGAGTTCGAACTGCAAGAAGAGGACATCTTCTGATCAACAAGATTCAAGTCGTATCATGGGATTTTACATCCGCGACAATTCTATTCACATTCACTTTACATTTTATATTTGTCATAATATTCATGCATACATTATAACTGCATAGTCGAGTGAGGCTTTGATCATGTGAATGCCCGAGTCATTAAGGCATGAACTCGAGTTTCCCCTGCAAGTTCTGGAGAAACTTTTTCCTTCGAGACGACAGTTCATACACAAGGATCTCCCCAAGCAAGTCAACAAATGGTAGTCTCCCTCAAAGAGATAGTTTGTTCACTTTTGGAATTCCTCAGCCGAGATTCTCCCGCAGAGCGACACTCGACAGTCTTCTTCAGATGAGATAGTCTGTTTCGCATTTTGGAATTCCCCACAGGGCCGATGAGCGGTTCTCTTCTCCAAGAAGTATGGATTCCCCGACATAATTGACAAGTGTTAGTTTTTCCTCCTGGAAAGCAGTTTGGTATTTCCCCAGCAGGTCAAGAGATGCCACTTTTCGTCAAAGAAAATAATTCAGAATCTCCCAGCAGATCGACAAATGATCCCCAACAAGGTCAGCAAATGACAGTCTCTTTCAGCAGAAGACAGTTTGCTCACTTTCTTTCACGGCAGGGTCAACAAATGGCAGTCTCTCTCAGTAGAAGACAGTTTGTTCCCCTGGCAATTGGCGAATGGCAGTCTTTCCCCAAGGAAAGACAGTTTGTCTGTTAAATGCTCAAGAAATCGACAAATGGCAGTTTCTTCAAACAGTTTGTCTGTTTCTGGGATGTTTCATCCTCTTCAGAGTTGACAAATGGTAGTTTTCCTCTTAGGAAAACAGTTTGTTGATTCCCCGGCATCAGTCGACGAATGGCGGTTTTCTTTGTGAAAACAGTTCGTCCGCCCTCAAACAAATTCATTAGCACCTCAAAAGAGCGCGGGTCCATATGACGATCCTTCAAAAACGTCAAGTTTGAAAGGGAAGATGGTGAAGTTTCTTTATTACCGTCAAATGGTATCTTACCTCCAAGTGCTGGTAAGAAGTTTGATGAGGAAACAAACTCTTGAAGTTTCTTTATTTACCATCAAATGGTATCTAACCTCCAAGTGCTGGTAAGAAGTTTGATGAGGAAACAAACCTTTGAAGTTTCTTTATTACCGTCAAATGGTATCTTACCTCCAAGTGCTGGTAAGAAGTTTGATGAGGAAACAAACCTTTGAAGTTTCTTTATTTACCGTCAAATGGTATCTTACCTCCAAGTGCTGGTAAGAAGTTTGATGAGGAAACAAACCTTTGAAGTTTCTTTATTACCATCAAATGGTATCTCATCTCCAAGTGCTGATGAGAAGTTTGATGAGGAAACAAATCTTTGGAAATTTTCTCTTTATCTGAGATATTGTCCAAACACAACTGAGACCAGTTTCGAGATATGGACATCCGAAACGAGGGGGAGGTTGTTTACCTTTTTCTAAGTATCAACACTTAGTTAAAGAAGATGGATTGCGCATCCGACACTTCCATCCATTCGCCAGAATCCACATCAAGTATTTCTGCAGGAGTTTGTCTCCTCATCCCCCGCCAAGTGCGACAACGGGATCAAGTCATGCAAAGATTTTATCAATTACAACATCTCAGGAGCGCCCAAAATTCGGGCATTCTCTGATATTTAAGTCTCTTTCATGCAGGAGAGATCGAGATATTAATCCCTCTCCCTCCAGATAAAAGAAACTTAAATAGGGGCATCTGTCATACCCTAATTTTTACCCCCCCTGAGATGACATATCTTTAGGATTTTCATCAGGTCAAAGCAAGTACCCAGAGCAGTCATCCCTTCATCTGGCATTTAATCGAGGATGTTCAAAAACAAGAAAACTCAGGCAAAGGATCAATCAATAGAAGGATTAGTCTCTAATATAATCATAAGACTCAAGAGCTTCATTATTTCACCTATGATTGATTAGACACCCAGTCATCTGAGTACAGGTTTACTCAGGTCACCAGACTAGGGTTTTTTGGCCTATCAAGGACTAAAATTAGGGATCACCTTTGGGAAACCCTAAAAAGCCCTAGGGGATCATTCAAAGACATCAATCATCTTCAAATAGCTCATGTGACAAGATCCACTGGACATCACACCTCAATTCAAGGTCTACAGTCATTATTTTCATATGGTCGACAATTAGGGTTTTTGACCTAATTCACCAGGATAGTTGACTTTTAATCAGGGCATGGATTCAAAACTCAAGACATGATTCAAGAACCTCTACTACCTCAATATAATCCATTTACATCACTCATTTGAGGAGAAGATCTTGATTCTACACAAAAGTCCAAATTTTCACTTTATTAGGAAAAAGTCAACTGTATGGGATCACCTTTGACTTTTAAGATTTTTGGTCAAACCATGACTTTCAAGGATCAATATCATCAATATATGGATATTAAAGTCATTTGACCAAAGAAATTCAAAGAGATTCACCAAGGAGCAAAAAGTCGGGAATTAGGGTTTTTGAGGGCATTGTGAAAACTCAAAATTTCACCTACACAACTCAAAAAACTTCCAACATGAAAGTTGTAGATCTTGCAAAATAAAACAACATCTCACAATGGAACTTTTTTCAAAAGATCAATCATTTAAGAGTTTTGGAAATTTTGGAGTTTTAGGTCATAAACACTTAGAAAATTTTCTAAGTGTTTTAACCTAGTTTTCTTCCAACTTTGGCCTCATTTTTCACAAATTTGCCAAAAGATTCTGAAGAAACTCCAAACTAATGATTTGAAGTAGATGTTTAGGGCTTTCCAAATTGTGTTCAACCTTCTCCAAATTCATTTTGAGCTAGGAGTTATGCTTGTTCAAAGTTGGCCTCATGAAGTGAAATTATAGGTCATGCATCATTTTTGAACTTTGAAATTTTGTGCACATGACCTCAATTATGGATGCTACACGACCCATAACACATCTGAAAAAATGCCATGCATTCATTTTCACCATGCCGTGATAATTGAAGAAGATTCCTAAAACAAGAACATGTGATTATGTAATGATTACATTTGAGAATTTATGGCAAATTGATGAATCACCCAAGGAATCTTCTCACCAACCAATTAGAGCTCACTTTGTATCTGAAATGTTCCCTAAGATCAGATAGAATCAATGGATAGGGAGCTGGCTTGAAAATGCAATGATCACACTTGGATATTCTTTGAAATTTCTTCATGGCTAAGAAACCAAATTCACTTCACTAAGCAAGCTCACTCTCTCAATCAGTACTGAATCATTTGCCTATAAATAGGAGAGCATACCTCAGTAGAAAAAGACGCCAAAGCAACCATATTCCTTGCTTTCTCTTTCTCTTCTCAGGCTTATTGTTTTTCAAAGTTCTTTGGCAAGAAGAATCGTTTTCTTCAAACCAGAGCTTATCTTTGGAAAGTAAGCATTCTAACATCTCAAAGGGGTTCATTTGAGGTGATCCAAGCACCTGGATCACTTCTGTAAGTGGAGGAACGCCATTGTTGCTCTCACTTTGGAGCTGTTGCAGTTGGAGGTCCATAGAGCAATTCAGAAGGTTTCCAACAAAGCCAAGCATCCAAACACATTCCTCTGGTCATAGTGAAGCTGTTCAGATGGCTACAGCTTATCTGTAACTCAAGAATCACCACTCTCCATGTCCACTTGAAGCTCAAATCGAGGGAGGTCCATAGAACAATTCAGGAGGATTGAGGTTACAATAAGCATTCAGTTAGAGCAAGTTTGGTTTTTATATCATTGCAAATGGTTGAGAATTAAGAGAGTTCAAAAATTCAAATTGTTGGAGCTTGAGGAAGAAGATGACAATGGTGGTGGCGCGCGAATTTCAAACTTTAGGGCAGAGTTTATTTTATATTTAATGATAGGTGTTTCATAAACGACTGAATAACTTGCCCCAGTGGCCACACATGCGCTCTGAGTCTCCTCATGCCCAAAGTCTGGGGTTCGAATCCTCCTCGCCCCAGACTTTTTTGTTTCTTTTATTTTTCCATGATTTAACACTTGTTTGAAAATATAATGAATTGGATGTTTCATAAACACCAAGCGCGCGTTGGCCCAGTGGTGTTGTTTTGAGTTGTTGACTTCAAGGGCGTGGGTTCAAACCATGGTGAGGCCAAAATGTTATTTTTTATCACTTTTCCTCTTCATTTTCTTTACAACTTCACACCACTAATTCACCTATCAAATTAAATCATTTTCACTCCATTTTTCACACACTTGTTATTTAATATACCTATTTTACGAATAATTAGAAAAATCATAAAAAATATTATTTATTTCATGTATTTTAATTAGGTTTAAAATAGTATGTTTTAAATGTTTTCTTAAATACTTTAAAATATATATTTTCATTTTGTTTTAACCTAATTACTTTTGTGAATAATTTTATGATAAAACCCTAATTATTTAGGTCTTAATTGTGTCTAGATTTCATCTTTGCCTTAATTAAGTTGACTTTTGTCAATTTGTAAAATTATGTTCAATCTCTGATCAAATAGATGATTAAGGTTTTCAAACAACAAAATCTTGTATCATCCAACTGTTTCTCATAAACAATAAATCATTGGGCCTCTAATAGAGTATAAGTCCCAACACTTTCTTCTCTTCTTAGCTTGTTTTCAAAATTGTATTTACAAAATCTTCTTTCTGTTTTCAAAACATTCTTCTGGTATTTGAAGGGCATTATTCCCGGTGAAACTCTTCAGATACCTATGTGACCTTTGTCCATCTTCACTTCTTCTGTTTTCAAAAACCCTTAACTGTTTATCATAAATATTCAATTGTCATCAATAAAACAACAAAAAAAAAACTGCTGGTAAGGCTTTGTACATACTTCTTCAAAGGCCTCCACTCCATCCAGGTTAGGCTTTACAAGCTTTCCATTTACAGTCTTTATTTAAATTACTGTCAAATATAAACTGTGCATATATATTAGTGTAGAACTACGTTTGAGTGTAAACCCTAGGACAGTTAAACTATATATATATATATATATATATATATATATATATATATATATATATATATATTATAGGAATATAGCCTAGGATTGAGAATGTCTTCCCGGTGAAGGCTCTTTCCTAATTAGAGATCTGTAGTTCAAACCCCCAAGATGAATTATTCCCGGTGAAACATCTTGGCAAAAACCTTAGAATCCAAAAAAAATAGGACACATCCACCCAAAGAGGAATTATTCCCGGTGAAACCTCTTACCCATTTGCTTAGAGCCAAAATAAGTTCAAAACTACATAGCTTTCTCTTGTGCTATAACAAGGACCCTCGATTAGCCTCCTCTTGGGCTTTGTACAAGGACCCACAGGCTTCTTAAAAGCATTTCCAACTTCCTCTTGAGCTTTTATACAAGGACCCATCAGGTTTCTTATAAACATAGGAACAGGTCATTAGTTACCTTTTAGCCTACCCTGGTGAGTTTCTTCCAATTTAAACCAGACTTTTAACAAGCTAAGTTTGTCTCAATTTTACATTGAGTACACATTTTTGGAATGAGAGACATGGACAGTCTCTGTCACCCTTATCTTCATCAATTTTCTTTAGCAGAGTCTAGGATCCTTGTTTGATCATCCTCAGCAAGTGTCAGCCTTCATCTTGGGCTTTAAACAAGAAGTCTCCTCTAGATAATCTTTCAGCCAGTCATTTTTAACAAAAATCCCTGGAAAGGGTTAGCCTCCAAAATCAGTCCTTCAAATCCAAAGATTCATTCTCTTAGGAGATAATTTCCCCAAAAGAGTCAAAACCCCTGGAAAGGGTTAGCCTCCAAATCAATCTGTCATTTTAACAAAAATCCCTGGAAAGGGTTAGCTTCCAAAAAATCATTCTTTTCAAAAGACAAATTCACCAGCAGAGTCAAAATCCCTGGAAAGGGTTAGCTTCCAAAGAAAAATAGTCTTTTAATAAATAAAGTCTCCATTAGAGTCAAAACCAACAAAAACAGTTAGCCTCAACCTTGGGCTTCATACAAGGCACCAAACAATAAAGCTCCCCTATCAAGAGTCAGCCTCAACTTTGGGCATTATACAAAGCAGATAATAGAGTCTCCCTAGTGAGTTCTTCATCATTCAGTAGCCACAACCTTGGGCTTTGTACAAGGCAGATTAAACCATATTTTCATGTGTCAAAGATTTCTAACACCTAGGATCTTTTCCCCATAGAGTCATCCATACTCAGTTTATTTAAGGGTCAGCCACAACCTTGGGCTTTGTACAAGGCAGAAAATAATGTTTTTCCCTA
Source organism: Vicia villosa (assembly GCF_029867415.1). Lineage (NCBI taxonomy): Eukaryota > Viridiplantae > Streptophyta > Magnoliopsida > Fabales > Fabaceae > Vicia > Vicia villosa. Next base: position 115,394,113 of record NC_081185.1, read on the forward strand.
GCTAGAGTCAGCCTCAATTCTGGGCTTTGTACAGAACACCAAATAAAAATCCATCAAATAAACACTCTCCAAATAGAGTCAGCCTCAATTCTGGGCTTTGCACATAAATAATAATTAATCAATCAAAAAAGCCTCAAGCTTGGGCCTCATGCAAGCCAGCTAAAGTCAAATCTTTTATACAGTAGATAGACATAGCTTATATCTATAGAGAGATATTTTTACTACTCTACCACATTCAAACAAACATTTCAATTTCAATTTCAATTTTAATCAAGTCTCCCATTTAGGATTTTGAAAGGCATGAGCTGGCAGTAAAACCCAGACATGTGGTAACTTTCCCTAATTTTGGATGAGCATCTTTCTTTCATTTAAGAGGCATTTGACTGGTATACTTGCACATACACAAGTAAGGTCCCCCTCTTGAATGAAATGAATTCAGTTATTCTGTCACTCCTTTTAAATGTTTGTGGTAGAATAGTACAAATACCTCTCTGTAAAGATGATTTCATGTCTCTTTATTGTAAACAGAGATTTAATTCAAGCTTCAACCTTGAGCTTTAAGCAAGGCACCAAAAATCATTAATTTCCCTAGTTAGTTCCCCGAACTACATTAAGCTCTGACTTCCACTAGGGATATGTAGGCATGAGGTTCACAAGGAATCTCAGCGAGCTAATAAAATACCAAAAATAGTCAGTCAGTCAGTCTGTCTTTCTTTTATTCAATTCAATTCCTTCTCCTAATACAAAGGAGAAACTTTCCCAATCATTAGCAATAAACACAATCACAATGACACAGAGAAGGTTCCTGTAGAGTACTACAGATATGTAGGGTGTTTAAACACTTCCCTATATATAACCGACCCCCCGGACTCCAGAATTTCTAGTCTAGGTGAAATCCCCACACTTAGCAAACTCTTAGGGTTTAGTTGAGATCTTTTTTTCCCTTTCCTACCCGTAGGACAATAAGAAAGTTCGTGTGATATCGTAGGAAGAACTGAAACAAAATTCCTCCCACCTCGGGCGCATTCTCCTTCCAAATTTCGCGTGAAGGGTCTAGCGTGCCGTCCTCCCAAGTGAAACGGGGAGGTAAAAAAAACGACACCACAATCACTGTTGTGATTATAGCTTTTCAGAAGCACTTGTAATACTCTTATTTGATTACATTAATTTGTAAGGAACTAGAGTGATCAGGTTTGATCAGGAAACTATAGGAAGTCTTAGCTTGTGTCTAAGCAGTTGTGACTAGAGTGATCACGTGGTGGTCACGATACTCTAGAAAGTCTTAGCTTGTGTCTAAGCATTTGTTCCTAGAGTGATCAGGTTGTGATCAGGATACTCTAGAAGACTTAGTCGTGGGCTAAGTGGAAAACCATTGTAATCTGTTGAGATTAGTGGATTAAATCCTCAGGTGAGGTAAATCACTCCGTGGGGGTGGACTGGAGTAGTTTAGTTAACAACGAACCAGGATAAAAATAACTGTGCAATTTGTTTTTATCGTTCAAGTTTTTAGACTACACTTATTCAAACCCCCCTTTCTAAGTGTTTTTCTATCCTTCAATTGGTATCAGAGCGCCGGTTCTAAGGTGCAAGCACTTAACCGTGTTTAGAAAAGATTCAGGAAGAGAAAAACGCTTCAGTATAAGATGGTTGGTGAAATTCCAACAAATCCACCTGCATCTACATCTGGCTCTGCTGAGCAATATAATGGTAACAATGGTTATACTAGACCACCAGTATTTGATGGTGAAAACTTTGAATACTGGAAAGATAAATTGGAAATTTACTTTCTTGGTCTAGATGGTGAACTTTGGGATCTCCTAATGGATGGTTACAAACATCCAGTGAAAGCTAGTGGCGTAAGGCTTACAAGACAAGAGATGGATGATGATCAGAAGAAGCTTTTCAGAAATCATCATAAATGTAGGACTGTTTTACTGAATGCTATCTCTCATGCTGAGTATAGGAAGATATCTAACAGGGAAACTGCCTATGACATATATGAGTCATTGAAAATGACCCATGAGGGAAATGCTCAAGTCAAAGAGACTAAAGCTCTTGCTCTAATCCAGAAATATGAAGCCTTCAAGATGGAGGATGATGAAGATATTGAGAAGATGTTCTCAAGATTTCAAACTCTAACTGCTGGATTGAGAGTTCTGGATAAAGGCTACACCAAGGCTGATCATGTAAAGAAGATCATCATAAGCTTACCCAGAAGATGGGGTCCAATGGTGACTGCATTCAAGATTTCCAAGAATCTGAATGAAGTTTCTTTGGAAGAGCTTATCAGTGCCTCGAGAAGACCTGAAATAGAGCTGGATGCAAATGAGCCTCAAAAGAAAGGTAAGTCTATTGCATTAAAATCTAATGTTAAAAAATGCACTAACGCTATTCAGGCTAGAGAAGAAGATCCTGAAGAATCAAAATCTGAAGAAGAAGATGAACTGTCCATGATCTCCAGAAGGGTAAACCATCTCTGGAAAGCAAGCAAAGGAAGTTCAGAGGCTTCAGAAGTTCAAAGAGAGTTGAACGAGGAGAATCTTCTGGTGACAGAAGATCTAACAAGAAGAAGGCTATCTGCTATGAGTGCAATGAGCCCGGACACTACAAGAATGAGTGTCCAAAACTTCAGAAGGAGAATCCCAAGAAGAAGTTTCATAAGAAGAAAGGTCTTATGGAAACATGGGATGATTTTGAATTAGAATCAGAATCAGACTCTGAAGGAGAGCAAGCCATCTTCGCGCTGATGGCTACAGAAGATGATGGATCAGAATCTACATCAGAATCAGATTCTGAAGAGGTATTTTCTGAACTATCTAGAGAAGAGTTAGTTTCCAGTTTAACAGAACTTCTGGAACTCAAGGCTCATCTTAGTATCAAATACAAAAAGCTGAAGAAGCAGTTTGAATTTGAAACTAAGAAGCTGGAAGTGGAAAATTCTGAACTTAAGGAAAAAGTTTTAAATCTATCCAAAGATAGTGGATCTCCTTCTGAAACAGAAAAATCCATTCCAAGTCTCAATCATATTCTGAAAGAATATGACTCGAGCTTCAGAAAGTTCTTATCTAGAAGTATTGGCAGAAGTCGTCTTGCTTCTATGATATATGGCGTTTTTGAAAACAGAAGGTTTGGTTTTGGCTATGAGGGTGATACCTCACATAAATTTGAACCTGTTGATGATCTGAAGATCACATACAAGCCATTGCATGATCAGTTCAAATATGGCCTTGCACATGATATTAGGCTCATTTCACATGCACAGAGATTTAACACTGTTCACACCAAGAAGCATGTGATACATCCTAAGAAATATCATGCTGACAAACCTAAAGAATATCATGCTGTTCCTCCTGTTAAATATTATGCTAAACCCAAGTACAATCAGAACTTGAGGAGAACTAACAAGAAAGGACCCAAGAAATTGTGGGTACCTAAGGAGAAGATAATTTCTGTTGCAGATATCCTTGGCTGCAAAGAGGACAAAAAGCAAAATGTCATGGTACCTGGACTCTGGGTGCTCGCGACACATGACGGGAAGAAGGTCTACATTCCAAGACCTGGTGCTTAAACCAGGTGGAGAAGTCAAGTTTGGAGGAGATCAGAGGGCAAAATCATTGGCTCTGGAACCATAAGTCTTGGTAACTCTCCTTCCATAACTAATGTACTTCTTGTAGAAGGATTAACGCATAACTTATTGTCTATAAGTCAATTAAGTGAAAATGGTTATGATATGGTCTTCAATCAAAAGTCTTGCAAGGCTGTAAGTCAGAAGGATGGCTCAATCCTATTTACAGGCAAGAGAAAGAACGACATTTATAAGATTGATCTTTCAGATCTTGAGAAGCAGAAGGTGACTTGCCTTATGTCTGTTTCTGAAGAGCAATGGGTCTGGCACAGAAGATTAGGACATGCTAGTTTGAGAAAGATTTCTCAGATTAACAAACTAAATCTGGTCAGAGGACTCCCTAATCTGAAATACAAATAAGATGCTCTTTGTGAAGCATGTAAGAAGAGCAAGTTCTCCAAACCTGCATTCAAGTCTAAGAATGTTGTTTCTTCCTCAAGTCCGTTAGAACTCTTACACATTGATCTGTTTGGCCCAGTCAAAACAGCATCTGTCAGAGGGAAGAAATATGGATTAGTCATCGTAGATGATTATAGCCGCTGGACATGGGTAAAGTTATTGAAACACAAGGATGAGTCTCATTCAGTGTTCTTTGAATTCTGCACTCAGATCCAATCTGAGAAGGAGTGCAAAATCATAAAGGTCAGAAGTGATCATGGTGGCAAATTTGAGAACAGATTCTTTGAGGAGTTCTTCAAAGAAAATGGTATTGCCCATGATTTCTCTTGCCCTAGAACTCCACAACAAAATGGAGTTGTAGAGCGAAAGAATAGGACTCTACAAGAAATGGCCAGAACCATGATCAATGAAACCAATATGGCTAAGCACTTCTGGGCAGAAGCAATAAACACTGCGTGTTATATTCAGAATAGAATCTCTATAAGACCTATTCTAAATAAGACTCCTTATGAATTGTGGAAGAACAGAAAGCCCAACATTTCATATTTTCATCCTTTTGGATGTGTGTGTTTTATTCTGAATACTAAAGATCATCTTGGTAAGTTTGATTCTAAAGCACAAAAGTGTTTCCTTCTTGGATATTCTGAACGCTCTAAAGGCTACAGAGTATACAATACTGAAACATTGATCGTAGAAGAATCAATCAACATCAGGTTTGATGATAAGCTTGGTCTTGAAAAACCAAAGCAGCTTGAGAATTTTGCAGATATAGATATTGTCATATCAGAACTGTAGAAACTAGAAGCAAAGCTGCAGAAGCTGAAAGTCTCAGAAGCAATGGATCAGAAGATCAAGTTGCTGCATCTTTAGAGAATCTCAGGATTTCTGAAGAGCCAGCAGTCAAAAGATCATCCAGACTGTCATCAGCTCACTCAGAAGATGTGATTCTTGGAAAGAAAGATGATCCTATCAGAACAAGATCATTTCTAAAGAATGACAATCAGAAGCAGTGATCAGAATCAGAAGCCGTAAAGTCTACTCAGAAAAATTACAGCTGTCATCTATTTTCTGATGGTGAACACGTGTATGTACGGTTAGTAAAAAGCGTGCAGTTGAAAAGGCGCCGACCTAGGTAACTGTGTTAAATCATTTCATTTACCACGACTCTCTCTCCTAATGTCATGTCTCATTGAATGCATAATGATTTTTTTTTAAATTAATTTCTTTCAAAACCGTTTTCTTTTCTCTTTATCTTTATTTCTCTTTTCAAATCGTTTAAATAACCCGCTTCATCTTCATTTAGTTTTTCTCTCTCTCTCTCCCTCGTCTGTGTATCTCTTTCGTTGCATTTTCTTTCAAACCCTAGTTTCTGATTTGATCTCAAAGCATAATCATCATGAACTCATCTTCAAGTTCATCAAACCCAGCAGAAAGACTCACATCTACACATATTCTTCTACGCAAATATGGGTATGCTCCTTTGAAAACATGCTTGATTCCCACTGACGAACTGGAAGTTCTTTGTGAATCTGCTGCGGACTTCAACAACCTTAGAGCAAATGGTTTTCTGTGTGACGTCAGAATATTGGAGCAAGGATGGTCGAAATATCTTGATAGATTGGTTGGACCAATTTATCCTGAACTTGTGAAAGACTTCTGGGTACATGCAACGGTTAGCCCAACTGCTATCATTTCCTTCGTGCTAGGGCATGAAGTGGTTATTACTGAAAAGCTCATCAGGAAGCTGTACAATCTAAATGATGAAGAAGGTTGGTCTGGTCTTCAACCTGGAACGGTTAGCTGGTATCAAGTTGAAAATCAAATCTCTACTGTCTTCGGAGCTGAGTCTCATAAAATGGGCAATTTAAGGCTGTTTTATCAAGTATGGGTTGAGATTATTCTGGGTTCCCTTCACGACAGAAAGAAGATGTTCTCACCCTCCGCCTACATCAGTCCGGATCACAAGTACACTCTCTTCTGCATTGGCAGAAAGATAGAACTCAACATCTCTCACATTCTATTTGAGAATCTGAAGACTTCTATTTTTGAATCAAGAGAAGATGTAAGGGCGAAGTACCCTCATATTCCTAGAAAGACTATTCCTTTCGGAAGAATGATCTCAGACATTCTGACTGAAAGCAAATTGCTGGACTCCATCAGAACACTTGATGCGTCCCATTATCTTGGTGTAGTTCAGGGTCCCATCTTCAATGGTGTGGATTTGTTCAGACTAGAGCTCATCAAAAATGTACCTTCTGTGTGCACAAGCTTTCCTGACATTCTGTCAAGAAGAGTTGCTGTTGAAGGTTTTGTCTCTTTGATTCATAAAGAACTTCATCAGGTTGTCAAGCATCACCTGGAAGATTGTGTTAGGAAGCAATCAGATATTGATCCAGCTTGGATCCGTGGCAGAGTACTTCTGTCCAAAGCTGATCTTCTGAAGAAGGATCAGAAGGAACAACAGGCAAGGCTAAAAAGAAAGGCCCAAGAAGATGACGCTAAGAAAGCCAAGAAGTTGAGGGTCACCTATGATCCTGACAAGGTGGACTCTTCTAAACGCAGGGAGAAAAGGATCAGAGACTCTTTTCACACCACAAGATCTTCATGTGCTACTTCTGAATCCGTTACCAGGCAGGTTTTTACTCCCCCTCCTTCTGTCCCTAAACCTTCTCCCCATTCACCTCTTTCTGAACCTAAAATCAACTTCACTATACCAAACCCTTCTCCATCATCTCTTTCCACTCCCATTCTAAACCCCACACCTCTAAGTATTCTTCCCCCAACTCCTTCTGATAAATCTTTCTCACCAATCCCCTTCATAAATACTCCATCCTCTTCACAACCTATATTTTCTGATACTCCATCCACATCAATCATTCCCTCAGATGTCCCTTCTTCTTCATCCACCGCACCTCCACCTTCTATATCCCATCTGTTATACCCCAAAATTTGCCCGCATCTTTTTTCAAGAAAACTCCAATCTAAAAATTAAGAGTCTCATATAATCTTGGAATTTTATTTCAATAAATATCCTGACATGTGAAATACTTAGTTTTTAGAATTGTTCTTATACAATATTTTGGCTTGCAGTTGAATTTATTCTTACGCAAACGTCAAATACTGTTTATTACTTCACACATGCTATTTATTTATTTACAGATAAATAGTACTGACACAATTGGTACAGAGTTAAATCTTTTGCAAGCGCAGAATCAGGAAACTCAGACTGTACTGGTAACAAGTAGATTATTATTATCTTTTGTTTCCCACTAATTTTTGTACTATATTCCATTATTTTCAAAATCTTTTCAAATCTCTTTTTCAAAAATCAAATCCTAACTTTATTCTATACATCTCTCTTTTTCCCAACACTATCATACACTTTCTTTCAAATCTTACTTCCACTCAAATTTTCCTTTTGTACGGAATCACTTCATTCACCAACGTCTCTATCCTTCTTTCCATTCTATAAATACCTCTCTTTTTTTTTTTATAAAAAATCTCACATCAAATTCTAACTCATCTCTCAAATTTCTACTTCATATCCATCCTTTCTTCTTCCCCGACAAAATGGCGAAGTGGTGGGAAACGTGTTTTCTTATGGTCATCACCATTGCTACGGTGATCATGTCTTTTTTCTGTCTACATAGCCCGAAACACTGTGGACCTGGGATGCTTGCACTCCCAATCATCTACATGTTATTATTTGTAGCATGGGTTATTAATCGTCATTTTTAAAATTTGCCGTATTTCTTATTTCTTAAATGTACCGTTTATTCGTCCTACTGTTCAATATAGTATGTAATGTTTGTACTGTCAGTATTAAATGTTGTACTATTTGTCATAATGTTGCTTAACTATTCAGATAATATTTTGTGTGTTTTGTGCCAGTCAAATATTCATTTTTCTGTGCATTAAATGATTTTCAGGGTTATTATCGGTAATTTTGCTCGCGTACAGTAAATATTAGTTATTTATTATGTCTGTGTTTTTTAACAAGTCATGTAAATAAACTTTCATTTTTCACATAAAAACAAAAACAACAAAAAGAAAATTAACTTTGACTGTTGATTTTTCACTCTAACTGCTACATTAATACCTGAACAATCAGTTGACAGTCAAACTGCTGGCAGTACAATTCTCAGTGATTTGTACCATCAATCAAATCAATATTTTACAATTCAAAATTCCAAGATTTTTTTCCTAGAAGTCTTCTGAATATCACATGATTAGCAGAGACTCAACACTGCACAAAAATCAGGTACGCTTAACTGTCTTCTACACAAACAGTCCCTGACTAGGGTTTTCTTGTTTTTACAGGAGAAACAAGTTTTTGAGACCTCAAATGGATTTCATGGACATCCATATATCTCAAAGTACCATCACACAAATTTTCAGACTTCAATTCACTCAGACGCACCGTCAGCAGCTCAAACAGTCAACAGACGACCCGTTTGACCAAAAAAGTCAACAGATAGTCAAAAATGAAATTTTTTGTCAACATCCATATTTTGTCAAAAGATTCATCATTTGATCATTGGATGATCATAATTCATCAAGGAAAGATCAAAAATCAACAAAACCCTAAGATTCAAAATTAGGGTTTTCTCCTAAAAAGTCAACTGAACTTTGACTGGCCATAACTCTCTCATCCTTCATCCAAAAAATTCAAACCAAAGCCCATTTTGAAGGAAATTCAATTATATTTCAAATGCAATTGATCCCATGGTCATTACATTCACCATTTGAAAAATATGAACAAAGACATTACAGGTCATTTTCAAAGTCAACAAAAAAACACTTTTTCCAAAAGGACACACAAGGAGCATCAAAAATCATTTTGACATGAGACCAAAGACATTGGTTATAGGACTCTTTGAGGTTTCCAAAAAGTGCAAGATCTCCTTCATATGACAAAAATTGAGGGATTTACACCTTTTTGAAGTTGGCTAAATTTTGGGAAAATGCATAAAACCAACATTGCTCAAAAATGTATTTTTTCCAAATGGGGCCAAGTTTTCATGGTTCAAACATGTTTGCCATGATATTATGGGCCTCCCACGACCAAGACAAAGCCCACAACATTTTTATCCATTTTTGGCTTAATTTTATCTTATTTTAAGATTAAATAAAAAGGAAAAATGGAAGGATAATGGATAGCTTAGTTTCTAAGCATGAGTCATCCAAGAATCTTTAATTTTCTGCAGAAGATTGAGGTACAAGGCAAGAGCATTGAAGAGAAGTAAGACTTGGTCAACAATTCAAAGGTTTTAATATAAAAAAATCAAGAATTCATCAAAGGCAACTAAAGGCTTCTTGGCTTCAATTCTAAGCACAACATAGCCTATATAAAGGCTATAACACTTCACAAACAAAAGAGCACAAGATCAGAGCCAAATTCTTGCTTGTAACACACTTGTAACATCTTGAAATATTCCAAGAAATTTAAAATTCGAATTTTAAGTTTAAGTTAGTTTCAATACAAATTAAACACTCAAACACGTTCCTTGAACTTCACTGAACCTATCCAGATCAGTTGCAAGCATTGAAACCTCAAGAACACAAGCCTAGAACTCACGGTTTGTTCAAACTAAAGCCAACTTGTATCTCATAACACACGCATATTTAGCAAGATGTAGACATATATTTGTGTTTAGTTTGAGGTCCTAATCATTTCTGGAAACTTAATTGAGGTTTGGACACCTATACGAGGAACCACCATTTTAGGGTTCTTACTTTCAAATTTAGGGCTTTACAGTTAGTGACAAATCACGAGCTCTAAATAATACCATTAAACTCGCATGAACAAGACGAACTAAATGGTGGCATCGCGCCAAATTTATGTTGTTGTTTGCTTGTATTCGCTATTTCGAACAGGTGTAAAAGATCAGAGTTTCTACACCACCTGCAAATGAAAGGTGTAAAAACTCTATCCTGAAGAAGAAGATGATGCGTGGCGTTCTCTGATTGGCTGGAGGGCGCGCGCGTGTTTTTTTTAAATTCACTTTGGATTCAGTGTTTTGCAGGTACGTCACGTGCCATGGTCCCTCATGATGGTAACCATCAGATCTGTCCACTCAGCAATCCAACGCACCAGAATGAAGCACCATATCATGGACTCTTTTTAAATATCACATCTGATCATTCATCTTTTTTATGTTCTATTTTATTTTAATTTCTTGTTAAATTAATTAAAAATAGTTTCAAAAATCCAAAAAATACACAAAAAATATTTTTAAGTTTCTAAAATAATATTTTATTTTCTAACATAAAAATATTTTATTTTTCTTCATAATTTCAATATTTTGCATAATTAATTAGTTTATATTTTTATATTTGCTTTTTAATTATTTTAACCAATCAAAAAAATCATAAAAAATTTGTTCTTCATATTAAATATTGTTTATATATTATAAGCTAATTTTGTACATATTTTGAATAATTTTCTCTTTAAGTTTTAATTATTTGTGTAATTATTTGCATAATTATGTGTTAATTAACTTAATAAATTTCAAATCAATTTCAAAAATTCAAAAAAAAATTAGTTTTGTTTTAAAATTAATTAACAAATGTTTTGTACATATTTTGAACTTAATTTTTAGGTTTGAAATTTATTTTCATCTTTTTTCATCATTTTAATTTAATTAATCATGCATTAATCATAATTAAAATAAATCATAAAAAAAATCCAAAAACATGTCCTTTATTTTCTTGCAATTTAAATTCCTAGATAAATGTATAGGTTTTCAAATCTATGTAAATAGGCGTAGTTTACATTTCCTGCAAATCGATGTAATAGCGTAGATTTACTTTCTGCATTTTACATTTCCGTATTTTAAATTCCAGCACATATAAACTGCGGGTATGTCAAAGATAAAATATCTGAATTCAAACACAATCACACTTGCACCTCCTAAGGTAATCCCTTCTCATTCTTTTCAAAACCAAAGTCAAAATTCTACTGTTTCGAGTACAAAATCGAACCTTTTGTTTGTATCCGGTGAAAGGATAGATTTTTAAAGGAAATAGGATAAAGACCTTACAACTCAGGGTAGACCTCCTAATTTGCTTGCTCAAATCAAAACAAACAAAATTCTCATACAATGTTGTTTTTCAAAATAAACTTTCCAAAAAGACAATACTTTGTATATATCCAAACAAGGATCATTACGAAGTTAACGTTCTTTTTTCAAAAACATCTTTTGAAAGATAAAAAACACTTTGTATACATCTGCACAAGGATCATTGCAAAGTCAATTTACAAAGGTATTTCAAACCACATATGAGCATTTTAAAGCAATTGAAAAGTGATCGAAAACAAGTGAGCTAAGCAAACTAAAGAGCCCATGGATAACCATGGATACAAAGGGTGCTAACACCTTCCCTTTGTATAACCTACCCCCTTACCCAGAATTTCTTAAAGGTCTTTTTTCTGTTTCTTTTATAAACCTTTCCTTAATTGGATAAAATAAAAGGTCGGTGGCGACTCTCTGAATTTTCAAAAAAAAATGCGAAAGCAGAAACAATACAAAGAGTCAGTTCACGTATCTCTCCGCGAGAGGTATGGCCGAAAACGGAGGCCCACAGAACTGGCGACTCTGCTGGGGACATACTTTCTAAAAACAAAATGTTTTCAAAAGGGGTTACCTTTAGAGAATAGATCACTTCAATGTTTTCAATTGATTGACTTGATTGCTTTATTTTTCAAAGGTTTGTTTGGGTATTTTTCTTGTGTGAAAGATTCTAACCCAAATCTCGAGATACCTTAAGTATATGACAATAGACCAAGGAAACTGTACGGCATGTACCGATACGGTTGATCCGGTAGTCATCGTTAGTGCGATACTTTGGTTTATACTGATGTCCCTTGAAAACGATCAAGGAGTATATTAGGCTTCTGAAATGTCATTAAACACTAATTTGTCTTAGAACCTTTTTAGTTGAACTTGACTTGTGGCCTATTAAGTGGCTAGCTTTGAAATTGATCAAAGTTAGTTATCCTCGAGGAATATTTTGATCGGCCGCTCGAGCACCGTATTGATATGTTACCTCCAAGGATCATAGAACCCGAATACTATTCTAGGACAGGTTTTAACTGTTAGAACAAGATTTGTTCTGATCAATTATCTTAGTTTTGATGATAACAATAATATGAATTTTGCTTAAGATTATATGGTACTCTAATCCAATGCAATTTCTTTTTCAGGAAATATATAAAGAGTACGCATAATTCAGCGCTCAGAAGCTTTGTCTCAAGGGTTCAGCATGCAACATCAGAACATGGTCTGGCAAGACATCAGAAGATGGTCGAAGCAGAATCAGAACATGGGTCTATGGAAGCATCAGAAGAACAAGAGAACAGAAGCACTGAAGTTCTGATGGTATCACGCTCAGAAGCACTTCAAGGTCAGAAGATCAGAAGATGCTATGCACCAAGCTGTTTGACTCTGATGATATTCAAACGCTGTATTCACAAACATCAGATCAGAAGAAAGTACAAGTGGCAAGCTACGCTGACTGACAAAAGGAACGTTAAAAGCTACTAAAGGCTACGTCAGTAGACACAGCGTGAACAAGGCTCGAGGTAGTTGACAAAAGCGTATAACATTAAATGCGATGCTGTACGGAACACGCAAAGCATTAAATGCACTCAACGGTCATCTTCTCCAACGCCTATAAATATGAAGTTCTGATGAGAAGCAAGGTTAACGAATTCTACATCTATTCTGTGAATATCAACTTGCTGAAACGCTGTTCAAATCAAAACTCAGAATCTTCATCTTCATCAAAGCTCACTACATTGCTGTTGTAATATATTAGTGAGATTAAGCTTAAACGTTAAGAGAAATATCACAGTTTGTGATTATCGCTTTTAAGAAGCATTTGTAATACTCTTAGAATTGATTACATTAAGTTGTAAGGAACTAGAGTGATCGTGTGGATCAGAATACTCTAGGAAGTCTTAGAGGTTATCTAAGCAGGTTGTAACTAGAGTGATCGTGTGGATCAGTAGACTCTAGAAAAGTCTTAGAGGGTATCTAAGCAGTTGTTCCTGGAGTGATCAGTGTGTGATTAGAAGACTCTGGAAGACTTAGTTGCTGACTAAGTGGAGAACCATTGTAATCCGTGCGATTAGTGGATTAAATCCTCAGTTGAGGTAAATCATCTCTGCGGGGGTGGACTGGAGTAGTTTAGTTAACAACGAACCAGGATAAAAATAACTGTGCAATTTATTTTTATCTGTCAAGTTTTTAAAGCTACACTTATTCAAACCCCCCCTTTCTAAGTGTTTTTCTATCCTTCAATTGGTATCAGAGCGCCGGTTCTAAGGTGCAAGCACTTAACCGTGTTTAGAAAAGATTCAGGAAGAGAAAAACGCTTCAGTAAAAGATGGTTGATGAAAGTGAAAAGTCTACACCTGCATCTACATCTGGCTCTGCTGAGCAATACAACGGTAACAATGGTTATACTAGACCGCCGGTATTTGATGGTGAAAACTTTGAATACTGGAAAGATAAACTGGAAAGTTACTTTCTTGGTCTAGATGGTGATCTATGGGATCTTCTGATGGATGGTTACAAACATCCAGTAAATGCCAGAGGCGTAAAGCTGACAAGGCAAGAAATGAATGATGATCAGAAGAAGCTCTTCAGGAATCATCATAAATGCAGAACTGTTTTGCTGAATGCTATCTCTCATGCTGAGTATGAGAAGATATCTAACAGGGAAACGGCCTATGACATATATGAGTCCTTGAAAATGACTCATGAAGGAAATGCTCAAGTCAAGGAGACTAAAGCTCTAGCTTTAATCCAGAAGTATGAAGCCTTCAAGATGGAGGATGATGAAGACATTGAAAAGATGTTTTCAAGATTTCAAACTCTTACTGCTGGATTGAGAGTTCTTGACAAGGGATACACCAAGGCTGATCACGTAAAGAAGATCATCAGAAGCTTACCCAGAAGATGGGGTCCTATGGTGACTGCATTCAAGATTGCAAAGAATCTGAATGAAGTTTCTCTGGAAGAGCTTATCAGTGCCTTGAGAAGTCATGAAATAGAGCTGGACGCAAATGAGCCTCAAAAGAAAGGTAAGTCTATTGCATTAAAATCCAATATCAAGAAATGCACTAACGCTTTTCAGGCTAGAGAAGAAGATCCTGAAGAATCAGAATCTGAAGAAGAAGATGAACTGTCTTTGATCTCCAGAAGGCTAAATCAACTCTGGAAGACCAAGCAAAGGAAGTTCAGAGGCTTCAGAAGTTCAAAGAAATTTGAACGTGGAGAATCTTCTGATGACAGAAGATTTGACAAGAAGAAGGTCATGTGCTATGAATGCAATGAGCCTGGACACTTCAAGAATGAATGTCCAAATCTTCAGAAGGAAAATCCCAAGAAGAAGTTTCATAAGAAGAAAGGTCTTATGGCAACCTGGGATGAGTCAGAAGATGATTCAGACTCTGAAGATGAGCAGGCCAACTGTGCGCTGATGGCGACAGAAGATGACAGATCAGAATCTACATCAGAATCAGATTCTGAAGAGGTATTTTCTAAACTTACTAGAGATGAGTTAGTTTCCGGTCTAACTGAACTTCTGGAACTCAAGTCTCAGATTAGTCTCAAATATAAAAAGCTGAAAAAGCTATTTGAATTTGAAACAAAGAAGCTTGAGTTGGAGAATTCTGAATTAAAAGAAAAACTTTTAAAATTATCCAATAATGTTGGATCTCCTTCTGATTCAGAAAAATCCACTCCTAGTCTAAACCATATTCTGAAAGAATATGATTTAATTTTCAGGAAGTTCTTATCTAGAAGTATTGGCAGAAGTCAGCTAGCTTCTATGATATATGCTGTGTCTGGAAACAAAAGAGTAGGCATTGGTTTTAAGGGTGAAACCCCATACAAACTTGAACCTGTTGATGAAATGAAATTCACATACAAGCCTTTGTATGATCAGTTCAAGTATGGCCACTCCCATGATATTAGGCACACTTCACATGCTCAAAGTTTTCACATAACACACACCAAAAAGCATGTGACACAACCTTGGAAATATCATGAAACTCACATTAAAAATTATCATGCTGTTCCTCCTATTGCTTACAATGTTAAACCCAAGTTCAATCAGAACTTGAGAAAATCTAACAAGAAAGGACCCAAGAAAATGTGGGTACCTAAGGATAAGATTATTCCTATTGCAGATATCCTTGACTGCAAAAAGGACAAAGCACAACATGTCATGGTACCTGGACTCTGGATGCTCACGACACATGACAGGAAGAAGGTCTATGTTCCAAGACCTGGTGCTTAAGTCTGGAGGAGAAGTCAAGTTTGGAGGAGATCAGAAGGGCAAGATAATTGGCTCTGGAACTATAAAGTCTGGTAACTCTCCTTCCATTTCTAATGTACTTCTTGTAGAAGGATTAACACATAACCTCTTATCTATCAGTCAACTGAGTGACAATGGTTATGATATAATCTTTAATCAAGAGTCTTGCTAGGTTGTAAATCAGAAGGATGGCTCAATCCTATTTACAGGCAAGAGGAAGAACAACATTTATAAGACAGATCTGCAAGATCTTATGAGTTAGAAGGTGACTTGTCTTATGTCTGTTTCTGAAGAGCAGTGGGTCTGGCACAGAAGATTAGGTCATGCTAGTTTGAGAAAGATTTCTCAGATTAACAAACTGAATCTGGTCAGAGGACTCCCTAATTTGAAATTCAAATCAGATGCTCTTTGTGAAGCATGTCAGAAGGGCAAGTTCTCCAAACCTGCATTCAAGTCCAAGAATGTTGTTTCTACCTCAAGGCCATTAGAACTCTTGCACATTGATCTGTTTGGTCCAGTCAAAACAGCATCTGTCAGAGGGAAGAAATATGGATTAGTCATCGTAGATGATTATAGCCGCTGGACATGGGTAAAATTCTTGAAACACAAGGATGAGACTCATTCAGTGTTCTTTGATTTCTGCATTCAGATTCAATCTGAAAAAGAGTGTAAAATCATAAAGGTTAGAAGTGATCATGGTGGTGAATTTGAGAACAGATCCTTTGAAGAATTCTTCAAAGAAAATGGTATTGCCCATGATTTCTCTTGTCCTAGAACTCCACAGCAAAATGGGGTTGTAGAACGAAAGAATAGGACTCTGCAAGAAATGGCCAGAACCATGATCAATGAAACCAATATGGCTAAGCATTTCTGGGCAGAAGCAATAAACACTGCATGCTATATTCAGAATAGAATCTCTATCAGACCTATTCTAAATAAGACTCCTTATGAATTGTGGAAGAATAGAAAGCCCAACATTTCATATTTCCATCCTTTTGGATGTGTATGCTTTATTCTGAACACTAAAGATCATCTTGGTAAGTTTGATTCCAAAGCACAAAAATGTTTCCTTCTTGGATATTCTGAACGTTCAAAAGGCTACAGAGTATACAATACTGAAACATTGATTGTAGAAGAATCAATCAATATCAGGTTTGATGATAAGCTTGGTTCTGAAAAACCAAAGCAGTTTGATAATTTTGCAGATTGTGATATTGATATATCAGAAGTTGTTGTGCCAAGAAGCAACGCATCAGAAGCAGAGCTTCTCAGAAGCAAAGAATCTGAAGATCAAGTATCAGCTTCTCTGGAGAATCTAAGCATTTCTGAAGAACCATCTGTCAGAAGATCATCCAGACTCATCTCTGGTCATTCAGAAGATGTCATTCTTGGAAAGAAGGATGATCCAATCAGAACAAGAGCATTCCTTAAGAACAATGCAGACTGTCAATTAGGTCTTGTATCTTTGATCGAGCCAACTTCTGTTGATCATGCTATAGAAGATCCAGACTGGATAATTGCTATGCAAGAAGAACTGAATCAGTTTACAAGGAATGATGTTTGGGATCTTGTTCCTAGACCAGATGGATTCAATATAATAGGTACAAAATGGGTCTTCAGAAACAAGCCCAGAATTAGAAGATGAGAAGTTCTTATATATGGGTATCTTCTGAAATGAAATCTTTTTCTTAAGAAGTTCTGATTGAAATCAATTAGAAATTGTAATTCAGTTATTACTAACGTTTCATTGTCTAAGTTGATTCAGAATCTCTTTAAAAGCAAAACAGCTGTAACTGGCTATCCAGATGGTAAACACGTGTTCACTATTCCTGGACAAGCGTGCGTGCACTTGAGGGGACGTCTACTTAGGTAACTGTGCAAATCACGTCTTTTGTCATTATTATCTCTCCTCACGTCACGAAACATTAAATGCTTTTCATCATTTACTCTCTTTCAGTTTTCTTTTTATACTCTTCAAACGTTTCTTTTCCCTCTCATATTTCTCTCTCTCTGCATTCAGTTTCTTTTTCGTCTTTCCCTTTTTTCATATCATAAACCCTAGCAGTTTCCAATATCTGCAACTCCATCATGAATCCACCGTCAAGCTCTGGGAATCAAGATAATGATCGGAAACAAAAGAGAAAGGCAACTGCTGAACCAGAAACCAAACCAAAAAGAGTAAGGATCACTCCCTCCTCAAAGACCTCCACCACCTCTTCCTCCTCATTCATCCTCTCGGAACCACCTTCTTCACCATCTGATATCTCCTCTCCTTCAACCCATCCATCAGACATTTCTTCATCTCTCTCACACCCTTTTTCCACCAGAACACCTAATCCCTACAGTGTTGTTCTTCCCGACTCCAGGTTCACTGTCAACCCTCCAACCCCTACCTCTCAATCATATCTGGAGCTTTTACATTCTGATGTAAATGGCTGGTTGGAGATTCTGGGTGCTGCTCACCTTAATCATCTGGATGAGTATGCTACAAGCAACCTTTGGGATACCTTTCGTCAGGATTTTCTGGATAGGGCAACAGACACTCAGAGAAGGATCATGTCTGAAGCTCCTGGTATTCGTGGTCTTCGGCTGGAAGCTGGTGAAAGCAGCTATCACTATCTCATCAGGAACAGAAGTGTTCTTGAGAAGAAGATACCTGCAGATGAGTTGGAAGAAGAAAATCTCTGCAGAGACATCGTGGTGTGGAAACCATGGTTTCCTGTGCTGACTGGAGATTTTCAGTGGCTGTTTAACTGGTTCAGAATGAACCCTTCTGAAAAAGCACCTCACATGGTCTTTCCAGTAGTGGTTTATCCTGCTGAAGTTGCTGGTCCTACTCCTCCAACAAACCTAGCAGCTATTCTTCAAGCGTTGGAAGCTGGAACTTCTGAGCTGCCTGAACCAGAATATGCTAAGGCGACTTCTGAGTCAGACTCAGATGAGGAAATGGAAGATGCACAAGCTGAAGATCTTCCAGAAGATCACCCTGCTGAGATTGCTGTCCCTCTTCGCAGAAATTTAGGTGCCTCTTCTTCTGGTGAACCCTCAGTTCTGATGGAGACCTTGGAAACTCTTCATCAGAATCAAGCTATGCTGGCTTCTCGTTTGGACGCGCAAGAAGCAGCCAATACTGAGTTTCGCTCCTTCATGGCAAGGCAAGCTACAAGCACTGACGGGATTCATGATGTTCTGGCGCGGATTTTGCGTAGGCTAGGATCTTAGTCCTTTGGTCTTTGTAGTTTTCTTTCCTTGTTGCATCTGTTTTCCTGCATTCCTCTCCTGTAATCCTTCTTGTTGTTTATCAATGAAAATTTTTTTTTTCATTCCAGTGATTTTATTTGTCGTTTTATTCATCTGAATCTTTTGATTTATTCTTTTTGATGTTATGACAAAAAGGGGGAGAAGATAAATGATAAATGATTTGATTAATCTATCAGTTGCTGGGTAAAGCTCCCACACATTCACTAACAAGAACTGCAAGTTCTATATGGTTTAAGTGTTTTGCAGGTATAAAGAAGTGAAGAGAATCTTCAAAGCAAACACAAGAAGCAAAACCATGGAAACTGAAGCAAGCTGAGTGCTATCAAGCTTCAGAGATCAGAAGCAAGAAAGAAGAATGAATCAGAAGCACTGAAAATAGAATTTAATCCATATTTGTCTATTTGATCTGACAAAATTCTATTTGCTCTGATACATTACTTTAGCCTATATGGCTCTGATACATATCATGTGTTCTGATATACATTTTATGTTCTAACTCGTTCATGCTGACTTTTGTCGTTTAGTTTTTGTTCTGTAACATTTCAGGATGTAGAGATGCTCTGATGATGCTCTGGTACATTCAACAATGTTCTGATACAAATCTAGCATGAAGTGATGTTGGTAGAAGTTCAA
Source organism: Vicia villosa (assembly GCF_029867415.1). Classification (NCBI taxonomy): domain Eukaryota; kingdom Viridiplantae; phylum Streptophyta; class Magnoliopsida; order Fabales; family Fabaceae; genus Vicia; species Vicia villosa. Next base: position 115,413,359 of record NC_081185.1, read on the forward strand.
AGCTCTGAAGCTATCCGAGGGAAGCAGAAATCAGAAGCTGTGAATGTTCTAAAGATCCAGAAAACTCAAGTTCTGAAGCTGTCCTAAATGGAAGCAGAAATCAGAAGCTGTGAATGTTCAGAAGATCAAAGAAATTCAAGTTCTGAAGCTGTCCTAGATGGAAGCAGAAGTCAGAAGCTGTGAATGTTCAGAAGATCAAAGAAATTCAAGTTCTGAAGCTGTCCTAGATGGAAGCAGGAATCAGAAGCTGTGAGTGTTCTAGGGATCTAAAGAAATTCTAGTTCTGAAGCTGTCCTATGGAAGCAGAAGTCAGAAGCTATGAATTCTCTGAAGACAGAAGCTTATATGATCGTCTCTACCGAAATAATCAGGGAAGTCTTTTATTAAAGTTCTTCGAGTATTTATTTCAGGGGGAGATTATTTATCTCAGGGGGAGATTGTTAATCTCAGGGGGAGACATATTCATATGCTTATGCTATAGCTGTGTAATTTGTCTTTTGCCGTCTGTTCTTTCTGATCGCAAATTCATATCATTTATATATGTTTTTGTCATCATCAAAAAGGGGGAGATTGTTAGAACAAGATTTGTTCTGATCAATTATCTTAGTTTTGATGATAACAATAATATGAATTTTGCTTAAGATTATATGGTACTCTAATCCAATGCAATTTCCTTTTCAGGAAATATATAAAGAGTACGCATAATTCAGCGCTCAGAAGCTTTGTCTCAAGGGTTCAGCATGCAACATCAGAACATGGTCTGGCAAGACATCAGAAGATGGTCGAAGCAGAATCAGAACATGGGTCTATGGAAGCATCAGAAGAACAAGAGAACAGAAGCACTGAAGTTCTGATGGTATCACGCTCAGAAGCACTTCAAGGTCAGAAGATCAGAAGATGCTATGCACCAAGCTGTTTGACTCTGATGATATTCAAACGCTGTATTCACAAACATCAGATCAGAAGAAAGTACAAGTGGCAAGCTACGCTGACTGACAAAAGGAACGTTAAAAGCTACTAAAGGCTACGTCAGTAGACACAGCGTGAACAAGGCTCGAGGTAGTTGACAAAAGCGTATAACATTAAATGCGATGCTGTACGGAACACGCAAAGCATTAAATGCACTCAACGGTCATCTTCTCCAACGCCTATAAATATGAAGTTCTGATGAGAAGCAAGGTTAACGAATTCTACATCTATTATGTGAATATCAACTTGCTGAAACGCTGTTCAAATCAAAACTCAGAATCTTCATCTTCATCAAAGCTCACTACATTGCTGTTGTAATATATTAGTGAGATTAAGCTTAAACGTTAAGAGAAATATCACAGTTTGTGATTATCGCTTTTAAGAAGCATTTGTAATACTCTTAGAATTAATTACATTAAGTTGTAAGGAACTAGAGTGATCGTGTGGATCAGAATACTCTAGGAAGTCTTAGAGGTTATCTAAGCAGGTTGTAACTAGAGTGATCGTGTGGATCAGTAGACTCTAGAAAAGTCTTAGAGGGTATCTAAGCAGTTGTTCCTGGAGTGATCAGTGTGTGATCAGAAGACTCTGGAAGACTTAGTTGCTGACTAAGTGGAGAACCATTGTAATCCGTGCGATTAGTGGATTAAATCCTCAGTTGAGGTAAATCATCTCTGCGGGGGTGGACTGGAGTAGTTTAGTTAACAACGAACCAGGATAAAAATAACTGTGCAATTTATTTTTATCTGTCAAGTTTTTAAAGCTACACTTATTCAAACCCCCCCTTTCTAAGTGTTTTTCTATCCTTCATTAACCAACTCAACTTCAGTGGGGAGGGTATCACCTATCAGCTCCATGCAAGCCTTTTAAACCTAAGGCTTTTGTTTGATTTGTTTGTGTGTGCCATATGTTTGACATCATAAGCATCATAAGCATATCATTTTCTCACTAAACACTTCAAGGATCAAAGAGTTTACCTTTGTTTATTTACAGGTAATGTCTCCCGCCACCAGAGATTACATTCGAATCAACATCTCAACGGTACCATCTGAACTAAAAGACTTAGTATCAGAATTTCCCAGGAATGTTCAATTCACCGAAAGGCATGGTCACCTACTCCATTTGGTTACCTCAAAATTTGAAGAAGACATGATACGGGTCCTGTTCCAGTTCTTTGACCCTGAACATCATTGCTTTACATTTCCTGATTACCAGTTGGTACCCACTTTGGAAGAGTTCTCTGAACTAATTGGATTACCTGTTCGAAATCAATTACCTTTCACTGGTTTAGAAAGGATTCCAAAACCTGAAGTCATTGCTGCTGCTTTACATTTGCGAAAGTCAGAAATCGAGTCCAATTGGGAAACAAAGAGTGGAGTTAAGGGTTTGCTTGCTAAGTTCTTAATGGAAAAGGCTCGATTACTACTAGAAAACAAAAGTTATCCAGCTTTTGAGGAGGTTGTGGCCCTTTTGATCTATGGGTTGGTTTTATTCCCTAATCCCGACCAGTTCATAAGTGTACACATCATCAACCTTTTCCTAACCCGTAACCCGGTACCAACATTGCTGGGAGACATTCTACATTCTCTACACACTCGTACCATGAAGAAACGAGGAGCTCTTATGTGCTGTATACCACTACTAGCTAGATGGTTTACATTTCATCTTCCCCGATCAGTGTTGAGAAATGAACAAAGAATGCAGTGGTCTCACAGGATTATGTCTTTGTCTCATTCAGATATCCGGTGGAACAACTTCTTTCAAAGAGACATTACTATCATTGATCATTGTGGAGACTACCCTAATGTGCCACTCCTTGGCATCAAAGGGGGCATCACTTACAATCCCTCTTTAGCTTTACGCCAATTCGGATATGCAAGGAGCAACGGTCCTCATGACATGATTATCCGTGGCATTGTGTTTGATTACGAGAATGATTCTCATAGACACCGACGAAGGTTCATACATGCATGGGGCAGTGTCTATAGAATAGAAAGCAAAACTTTGGGGCAATGGAATTCTATCCCTATGGAATCTTACCTCAGATGGGTCCGTACTCATTCTCAGAAACTCATTATGCCATACCGCTATTCTACCTGTGACTATTGAGCCAGAGGCCGAAGGAGGCGAACCCCAAGTTATTCTACACCCGGATATGCCAACTGACCTAGAAGAGTTGCAAAAGTCTTGGGTTCAACTAAAAGAGGAAAGAGACACCTTCAATGCACACTGTCAAGACTATGAGAGAAGGATATTGGAGCTCACCGGACAGCTTCAAGAAGAACAGCAGATCAACACATTCCTGGGGGCAAAGAGAAAGCGTCCATGGGAGACCTGAGGGATCATTCACTTCCTTTATTTCTGTTTTGTAAGCCCAAATGAGGCAAAGAAAAAAAAAAGCAAAAAAAAAAAGAAATAAATTGTTTAACTAATGTTTGTTTCTTCTTTGTTTTAACAAATCTAAACTCTAAGATCCTTGAAAACATTGCACATACATTGCATTCACATACATTGCATTCACATAAATTGCATTCATATACATTGCATATACATTTCATTCATATACATTGCATCCATTCATACACATTGCATAACAGGTTCACATGACGGATTTATCATCTTCTCGCTGTTTATTTCAGTCAGAAGAGATGGAATCCGAAATGAGCATCAAGAATCTCGAAGCACAGAATGCCCAAGTTCAAGTGGCAATTCTGGAACTGGCAAAGGGGCAACAAGAACTAAAAGCCTTGATGATCAAGAAGAAAAAGAAGCCCAAAGGATCTGTAGGCTTGAGTCACCTGAAAAGGAAGATCAAAATCCCAGTCAAAAAGTTCAAAAAGCCACCGATCCCTGAAACAGTCGGTGATGGTGAACAAGAAGACAATCACAGCAACCAGGGTTTTGCTAAACCCTCTCTCTCTTCCAATGAAGAAGATGATCATTCTGGAGACGAACAGGATGATGACAAATACCAACAGTTGGAAGAACGTATGAAAGCTATGGAGATACAAAAAATACCTGGCTTAGATTTCAATGATCTGGGACTCATCTCGGATGTTGTTAATCCTCCAAAATTCAAAGTTCCCGTCTTTGCAAAATATGATGGAGTTTCTTGCCCAAAACTACACCTAAGATCCTATGTGAGGAAGATACAACCTCATACAACAGATAACAAATTGTGGATTCACTTCTTCCAAGAAAGTTTGTCGGGTACACAACTCGAGTGGTACTACCAACTGGAAAATACCAAGGTTCATACTTGGGAAGAATTAGCTGCTACTTTTTACAAACAGTACCAATACAATGCTGATCTTGCGCCAACCCGTACTCAACTAAGGGGCATGTCCATGGCACCAAAAGAAAGTTTCAAAGGATATGCACAAAAGTGGAGAGATATGGCTGGAAGGGTTCAACCACCCTTATATGATCGCGAGCTAGTCGACATGTTCATGGGCACTTTAACTGGCCCTTTCTATAGTCATTTGCTGGGAAGCTCATCATCAGGTTTCACTGACCTGATATTGACCGGAAAACGTGTCGAAAGTGGCATTCAAAATAGAAAAATTCAAATAGGCTCCTCCTCTGGTACTACAAAAGGCCCATCAGCGGGAGAAATGAGGTCAATACAATGCAAATTCAGAAAGGTCGCAAAAGTGAGCAGCATCAATCTGTGGGGGCAGTCCTGATCTCCGCATCTGTGCCTCAAAAAGATCAACAGCCAAAATATACGCATCGACCAGATACACCAAGAAGAAATTTCACCAGAATCAACATGCCAATCTCTCAGGCATTGCAGCATTTGCTAAAAGCAGATCTGATCACATTAAAAGGTCCTCCAAAGAATGTCAACACTTCCTCTCCGAGTTATTGCCCTGATGCAACATGTGCCTATCACTCAAACTGTCCAGGACATGACGCAAATCACTGTTGGGCCCTGAAAAATAAAATACAAGATATGATAGATGCTGGGGAAATTGAGTTCGATCCTCCAGAAACTCCAAATGTCATCACTGCACCTATGCCAAAGCATGACAAATCTGTTAACGCTATCCTGGACACTGTTTACATCTATGATGTGAACGAATTATCAACTCCACTCTGCGAAGTCAAAGGAAAGCTAATCCAAGCTGGTTACTTTCCAGGATGTGACCCCGATTGCTTTTATTGCTCATACCTGCCCAATGGTTGTGAAAATCTGAGAATGGGAATTCAAAAGTGGATGGATCGTCGTATCATTATGTTTGAAAGGCTCCCTTCTATGGACGTGTTGTGCGAAGTATTTATAAACGGGATAAGAATAGAGGATGTCTCAGTGATCTCCAGTTTACCATTCAAAATCTCTGCCAAGGCTCCGTTCAAAATTTCTGCTACACTCAAAGTGGCATCAGTAGTCATTGCTAGCCCAACTCCATTTCCATACTTCTCAGACAAAGCTGTCCCATGGGGTTACGACACTAATGTTTATGTTCATGGAGTTAAGCAGGGTACCTCGACAGAAGAGGCCGCAAAGTTAACTACTCCAACTGTGGATAATATTGTGGGTACCAGCAAGATCACGAGAAGTGGAAGAATCTTTTCACCAGAAATTTCTCCAAATGTTGCTGCTGGTCCAGTCCGAGTCCCAGTTCCTAATCAAAATGACAGTGCTCGAGGAAAAGAGCCACAAGTTGAACAAGTTCAAACCCCGGTGGAGATCACTGCTGAGGATCCATCAAAGCAAGAAATGGAGGAAATATTGAAAATCATCTGCAAGAGTGATTACAATATTGTTGAGCAACTGGGGCACACCGCTTCAAAAGTCTCAATGCTATCTCTGCTAAAATATTCAGAAGCTCATGCCAAAGCTCTGATGAAGTTCCTGAAAGCTGCGCATGTGCCTCAAGAGATCTCAGTCGACCAATTTGAGAATTGTGTTGCCAATTTAACCGTGAACAATGGCCTCGGTTTCTCTGATGTGGATCTAACCCCTGCTGGGAAAAATCACAACAAAGCCCTACATATCTCCATTGAATGTAATGGCACCACTCTATCTCATGTGCTAGTTGATAACGGTTCTTCTTTGAACGTGTTACCGAAAACAGTACTAGGAAAGCTTGACTTCGAAGGAATTGTGTTACAACCAAGTGATGTTGTGGTAAGAGCCTTTGACGGGTCAACAAGAATGGTATACGGAAAAGTGAATCTCCCAATCAGAGTGGGTTCTCAGATCTTTGATTCTATCTTTTACGTAATGGAAATTCACCCAGCCTATTCCTGTTTACTTGGACGCCCTTGGATACATGGGGCAAACGCTGTAACTTCTACCCTGCATCAGAAGTTAAAATATCCAGTAAAAGGAAAGATTGTCACAGTCTATGGCGAAGAGGAATATGTGGTTAGTCACCTAAGCAATTCCAAATATGTTGAGTTGGAGGACGAATTCATCGAAACTCCCTGCCAATCTTTTGAGGTGGTCTCTCTAGATGTCTCTACCACCAAGCATATTCCTGCTACTCCAACTACAACTATGGCTTCTCTCAAAGATGCCAAAGTTGTGATCGAACAAGGTGATTGCACAGTATGGGGACAGCTTCCCGATATACCATACAAGTCCGACAAGCTAGGCCTGGGCTATGATAGTGGAAATAAAAAGAATGGTCAAAGTCCTCGTTCTGGAGGATTAATGTCACACTTCGTCAGCCAAGAAGTAAACGCCATTGAAGATGAAGGAGTGTTCTTGAACCATATCATTCAGCCATATCCAGATGAAATTCCACCCATTTCCATGGGAATGTGGGATGCTGTGGGAGAACCAAGTGGCGGGTATAATTATCAGTATACCGCACCTCAGAATTCTTATATTGCTATGGAAGACATTACCCCGACTGGATGGGGTGATCAATTTGAAAATGACAAAAGTTTCACAAGTCCCATCGTTGAGCAATATCAAAATCTACCCAAAGAAGTATGGGATACGCTAGGCGAGCCCAGTGGCAAATATGACTATATGGTGAAATTTTCCGCTCCTCCGAGCTCACAAATCGCTATGGAGGACATTGTCCCAACTGGATGGGATGAACATTACGATGACAATTTCACTCTTGAAGAAGCCAGGAAAACACCAGATAACGAGGGCTACTTTCTGTCCTCACCAAGATGCACAAGTCTCTATTCAAAACATCATCCCGACTGCATGGGACGGCCTTATCGAGCATCTCGCTCAGCCAACAGAGATATCTCAGCCTGGGCTCTCATATCCAGCAGAGTATATCCCTTATCCCGAAAGATCACCGACTCATTTCCCTACTAATGAAATCAATGCTGTGGAAGATGAAGAAGACAACTACAACTGGAACAGCTGGATACTCCCTGCTCACAACAATGGATTGAACAACTAGAAAGCTGAGGATGTGATCTCCTTTGACCAGGAGTAAATGTCATTCCCTGTTTTCTTTGTGTATAATGTGCAAAGATAAAAGTGGTTCCAGAACTATCGAACCATGAGCTTGAAAGTCGTGTGCCTTGTCTGAAGCGCACTAGTCCTTTTATAAGGGCTTATCATATCATGATCATGTGCATTCAATAAAATCATGGGACGCTTGCATATTTAAATTTTGTGATCCTTTTTCTTTCTCTGTTTGCTTTCAAATAGCTATGTTTTTTTCACACACGCTCACATAAATAAAATGCATATTCACATACACTTTGGATCCAGTCAATAATGATTCTGCTATTGCCCGTCATGACTTTGAAAATCCGATCTACCAAACTGAGGACGAAAGTGAGGAAGATTGTGAAGTACCAAGAGAACTTGCAAGGCTGCTAGAACAAGAAGACAAGGCCATATAGCCTCACGAGGAGCCAATTGAGGTCATCAACTTGGGCAGCAACGAGGAAAAGAAAGAAGTCAAAATAGGGGATGATTTAGAACACAACATCAAGCAAAGACTGACTCAAATGCTGCGAGACTACGTCGAGATATTCGCCTGGTCCTATGAAGATATGCCAGGCCTTGACACGGACATTGTGGTTCATCGCCTGCCTATCGAAGAAGGTAGCACTCCAGTCAAACAGAAACTACGAAGGAGTAGGCCTGATATGTCAAAAAAGATCAAAGACGAGGTTGAAAAACAGTTCAATGCCGGATTCCTAAAAGTTGTAAGTTATCCTCCTTGGATAGCTAACATCGTGCCTGTACCTAAAAAAGACGGGAAAGTCAGAATGTGTGTGGACTACAGAGATCTGAACCGGGCAATCCCCAAAGATGATTTCCCTTTACCACACATCGATGTACTGGTTGACAATACCGCACAATGCAAGGTATTCTCCTTTATGGACGGATTCTCAGGGTACAATCAAATCAAGATGGCACCCGAAGACATGGAAAAAACAACCTTCACAACACCCTGGGGAACCTTTTGTTACAAAGTAATGCCCTTTGGTTTAAAGAACGCAGGAGCAACCTATCAACGTGCAATGGTAGCACTGTTTCATGATATGATTCATCAGGAGATAGAGGTGTATGTCGATGACATGATTGCAAAATCCAACACCGAAGAAGAACATATGGGTCATCTACACAAGCTGTTTGACAGACTCAAGAAATACAGGTTGCGACTGAATCCAAATAAGTGTACCTTTGGAGTAAGATCCGGCAAACTCTTAGGTTTCATCGTCAGCAGCAAAGGTATTGAGGTTGATCCCGCCAAGGTCAAATCCATTCAAGAAATGCCTATACCTCATACCGAGAAACAAGTCAGAGGATTCTTGGGACATCTGAATTACATCGCCCAATTTATTGCCCACATGACTACTACTTGTGTGCCGATCTTCAAACTGTTGAAGAAACATCAAGTGGAAAGGTGGAATGACAAATGCCAGTTAGCCTTTGACAAAATCAAAGAGTATCTCCAAAAACCGCCAATCTTGCTACCACCTGTGGAAGGAAGACCCCTGATAATGTACCTAACTGTGTTAGAAGATTCAATGGGGTGTGTACTTGGGCAACATGACGAATCCGGCCGAAAGGAGCACGCAATCTACTATCTTAGCAAAAAGTTTACCGATTGTGAAACAAGATACTCACTACTCGAAAAAACTTGATGTGCCTTAGCTTGGGCGGCTCGCCGACTAAGACAGTATATGCTAAATCACACCACTTTCCTAATCTCCAAAATGGATCCTATCAAGTACGTGTTCGAAAAACCTGCTCTCTCTGGAAGGATAGCAAGATGGCAAATGATCTTAACAGAATATGACATTCAATGCACTTCACAAAAAGCAATCAAAGGAAGTGTGGTAGCTGATCATCTGGCTCATCAAGCAGTGGATGATTATCAAGCATTGAACTTTGACTTCCCAGACGAAGACATTATGCTAGTCAATGACTACAAACAACCAGGACCAGAAGAAGGACCCGAGCCAGGATCCCGTTGGACTATGGTTTTTGACGGAGCTTCTAATGCACTTGGCAATGGCATCGGAGCTGTGATCATTTCCCCCGCAGGAGGTCATACACCATTCACTGCCAGATTATGCTTCAACTGCACTAACAATATAGCCGAATACGAAGCATGTATTCTGGGTCTCAAAGCTGCAATTGATTTAAGAATCAAGTTCCTAGAAGTCTACGGAGACTCGGCCTTGGTGATCTACCAAGTAAAAGGGGAATGGGACACGAAGCACCCGAATCTAATTCCTTACAAAGAATATGTGATGAGTTTGATTCCTTACTTCGAAGAAATCACTTTTGAACATATCCCACGCGAGGAAAATCAACTAGCTGATGCCTTAGCTACCATGTCATCCATGTTCAAAGTCAGGTGGGACAATGAGGCGCCGATGATCACCATTTACAGACAAGATGAACCATCCTATTGCAATGAGATCGATGCGAAAGGAACAGAAGAAAAACCATGGTTCCATGAAGTAAAAAGATATCTCGAAGCTCAGGAGTACCCTGAAGGGGCATCCATTAACGACAGAAAGTTTCTAAGGAGGTTTGCTGCCAAATTCTTTCTAAGTAATGGAACCCTATACAAACGCAACCATGACTCGACTTTACTTCGTTGTGTAAACAAGAAGGAAGCAGAACAGATTATGGAAGACATACACGATGGTGCCTTCGGTACTCATTCAAGTGGACATACAATGGCTAAAAAGATCCTCAGAGCAGGTTATTACTGGTCTACCATGGAGACAGACTGCCATCATCATTCCAGAACCTGTCACAAATGCCAAATATATGCTGACAAAGTACATGTACCTCCAGTTCCATTAAACGTCCTAACGGCTCTGTGGTGGTCGTTTTCTTTACCTCCCCGTTTCACTTGGGAGGACGGCACGCTAAACCCTTCACGCGAAATTTGGAAGGAGAATGCGCCCGTGGTGGGATGAATTTTGTTTCAGTTCTTCCTACGATATCACACGAACTTTCTTATTTGTCCTACGAGTAGGAAAGGGAAAAAAAGATCTCAACTAAACCCTAGGAGTTTGCTAAGTGTGGGGATTTCACCTAGACTAGAAATTCTGGAGTCCGGGAGGTCGGTTATACATAGGGAAGTGTTTAAACACGCTACATATCTGTAGTACTCTACAGGAACCTTCTCTGTGTCATTGTGTTTGTGTTTATTGCTAATGATTGGGAAAGTTTCTCCTTTGTATTAGGAGAAGGAAATGAATTGATTAAAGAAAGACAGACAGACAAACTGACTATTTTTGGTATTTTATTAGCTCGCTGAGATTCCTTGTGAACCTCATGCCTACATATCCCTAGTGGAAGTCAGAGCTTAATGTAGTTCGGGGAACTAACTAGGGAAATTAATGATTTTTTTTGGTGCCTTGCTTGAAGCTCAAGGTTGAAGCTTGAATTAAATCTCTGTTTACAGTAAGGAGACATGAAATCATCTCTACAGAGAGGTATTTGTAATATTCTACAACAAACATTTAAAGGAGTGACAGAATAATTGAATTCATTTCATTCAAGAGGGGGACCTTACTTGTGTATGTGCAAGTATACCAGTCAAATGCCTCTTAAATGAAAGAAAAATGCTCATCCAAATTAGGGAAAGTTACCACATGTCTGGGTTTTACTGCCAGCTCATGCCTTTCAAAATCCTAAATGGGAGACTTGATTAAAATTGAAATGTAATTGAAATGTTTGTTTGTTTGAATGTGGTAGAGTAGTAAAAATATCTCTCTATAGAGATAAGCTATGTCTATCTACTGTATAAAAGATTTGACTTTAGCTGGCTTGTATGAGGCCCAAGCTTGAGGCTTTTTGATTGATTAATTAATTATTATTGACTCTGGGAGATGACTCCACTGGGGATTAATTACAGGGTATTTTTTGTGTTCTGTACAAAGCCCAGAATTGAGGCTGACTCTACTTAGGGAGACTCTATTTATGTGCCTTGTACAAAGCCCAAGGTTGTGGCTAACTGCTGAGGATAATTGAATGAATGACTCTATTTTATGTGCCTTGTACAAAGCCCAAGGTTGTGGCTGACTCTAGCTAGGGAAAACATTATTTCTGCCTTGTACAAAGCCCAAGGTTGTGGCAGACTCTTAAATAAACTGAGTATGGATGACTCTATGGGAAAAAGATCCTAGGTGTTAGGAATCTTTGACACATGAAAATATGGTTTATCTGCCTTGTACAAAGCCCAAGGTTGAGGCTGACTGTTTTTGTTGGTTTTGACTCTACTGAGGAGATTTTATTTATTGAAAGACTGTTTTTCTTTGGAAGCTAACCCTTTCCAGGGATTTTGACTCAGCTGGTGAATTTGTCTATTAAAAGACTAGTTTTATCATGTTTTTTGGAGGCTGACCCTTTCCAGGGGTTTTGACTCTATTGGGGAAATTATCTCCTAAGAGAAATGAATCTTTGTTTTTTTGACATTTTTTATTAATTGACTTTGGAGGCTAACCCTTTCCAGGGATTAACATGAAGGAATGTGTGGAAGCTAACCCTTTCCAGGGATTTTGTTGAAATGGAGGTTGGTTTTAATTGACTTTGGAGGCTAACCCTTTCCAGGGATTTTATTGAAATGAATGGCAGAAAGATTATCTAATGGAGACTTCTTGTTTAAAGCCCAAGATGAAGGCTGACACATGCTGAGGAGAAAATAAACATAGATCCTAGACTCTGCTAAGGAAGATTGATGAAGATAAGGGTGACAGAGACTGTCCATGTCTCTCATTCCAAAAGGTGTACTCAATGTAAAATTGAGACAAACTTAGCTTCTTTAAGGTCTGGTTTAAATTGGAAGAAACTCACCAGGGTAGGCTAAAAGGTGACTAAAGACCTGTTCCTATGTTTATAAGAAACCTGATGGGTCCTTGTATACAAGCTCAAGAGGAAGCTGGAAATGCTTTTAAGAAGCCTGTGGGTCCTTGTACAAAGCCCAAGAGGAGGCTAATCGAGGGTCCTTGTTATAGCACAAGAGAAAGCTATGTAGTTTTGAACTTATTTTGGCTCTAAGCAAATGGGTAAGAGGTTTCACCGGGAATAATTCCTCTTTGGGTGGATGTGTCCTATTATTTGGATTCTAAGGTTTTTACCAAGATGTTTCACCGGGAATAATTCATCTTGGGGGTTTGAACTACAGATCTCTAATTAGGAAAGAGCCTTCACCGGGAAGACATTCTCAATCCTAGGCCATATTCCTATAATATATATATAGTTTAACTGTCCTAGGGTTTATACTCAAACGTAGTTCTAAACTAATATATGCACAGTTTATATTTGACAGTAATTTAAATAAAGACTGTAAATTGAAAGCTTGTAAAGCCTAACCTGGATGGAGTGGAGGCCTTTGAAGAAGTATGTACAGAGCCTCAACAGTAATTTTTGTTGTTTTGTTGATAACAGTTGAATATATATGATAAACAGTTAATGGTTTTTGAAAACAGAAGAAGTGAAGATGGACAAAGGTCACATAGGTATCTGAAGAGTTTCACCGGGAATAATGCCCTTCAAATACCAGAAGAATGTTTTGAAAACAGAAAGAAGATTTTGAAAATACAGTTTTGAAAACAAGCTAAGAAGAGAAGGTTTTTGGGACTTACACTCTATTAGAGGCCCAGTACTTTACAGTACTGGTTACAAAAGCAATTTGAAAATGATTTGAAATGATATAAGGTTTTGTTGTTTGAAAACCTTAATCATCCGTTTAATTGGAGACTGATAATAGCTTTGAAAATTGACAAAAAAAATCAACTTAATTAAGGTAAAGAATAAAGATCTATGCCTAATTAAGACCTAAACAATTAGGGTTTTATCATAAACTTATTCATAAAATAAATAGGTTAAAATAAAATGATAATATATATTTAAAGTATTTAAGAAAACACTTAAAAACATACTATTTTAAACCTAATTAAAATACATGAAATAAATAATATTTTTATGATTTTTTTGATTATTCACAAAATAAGTATATTAAATAACAAGTGTGTGAAAAATGAAGTGAAAATGATTTAATTTGATAGGTGAATTATTGGTGTGAAGTTATAAAGAAAATGAAAGGGAAAAGTGATAAAAAATAACATTTTGGCCTCACCATGGTTTGAACCCACGCCCTTGAAGTCAACAACTCAAAACAACACCACTGGGCCAAGGTGCGCTTGGTGTTTATGATACACATCCAACACATTATATTTTCAGACAAGTGTGTAAATCATGAAAAAAAATAAAAGGGATAAAAAGTCTGGGGCGAGGGGGATTCGAACCCCAGACCTTGGGCATGAGGAGACTAAGAGCGCATGTGTGGCCACTAGGGCAAGTTATTCAGTCGTTTATAAAACACCTATCATTAAATATAAAATAAACTCTGCCCTGAGGTTTGAAATTTGCGCGCCACCACCATTGTCATCTTCTTCCTCAAGCTCCAACGATTTGAATTTCTGAACTCTCTCAATTCTCAACCATTTGCAACGATATAAAGATGAAACTTGTTCTAAATTCACTCACGATTATAAATATGTAACTAGCATAGATTAATATTAACTACATCTAACTAATTTACCAGAAATCGTGAAGAACCCTAAAACTTAGAAATCAAATTAAATGGCTATACTGAAAGATAAATGAATGATGATAGAGGGTTTTCAATCCTCTGATGATGCTAAACAAGATAGAATCGAGCTTTAACTCAAAGAGTGCTTAAATTAAAGAAGTGAAGTTCAGGAACTTACCTCTGAAAATGGAGGTCGTGAGGATGATTGAGAGCACCTGGGTTTGAATGAATGATCTCAATAGCTTCCTTGAGACTCAATGATGCTAACTGAATGCTTCTTGGAGCTTGAATCCTTCTGAATTGCTCTATGGACCTCCCTCGATTTGAGCTTCAAGTAGACATGGAGGTTGTTGAATTTGGAGTTACAGACGAGCTGCAGCCATCTGGTTAGCTTCACTATGACCTGAGGAGTGTGCCTGGATGATTGGCTTGGCTTGAAACCTCCTGAATTCCTCTATGGACCTCCAACTGCAACAGCTCCAAGTGAGAAGTGAAGATGATGATTCTTCACTTACAGAAGTGTTTCAGAGGTCTGGATCACCTCTAAATGACTTCCCTAATGTGTTTGAATACTTAATTCCAAAGGAAGAGCTTTGGTTTGAAGAATCCGAGTCTTCTTGCCAAAGAACCTTTGAAAACCTTAAGTATGAAGAAAGAAGAGAGAAAGCAAGAATTTTGTTGCTTTGGTGTGTTTGATTACTGAGGTATGCTCTCCTATTTATAGGCAAATGAATGCAGATCAATTGGCTGTAGTGAGCTTGCTTAATGAAAGAAGTTTGGTTTCTTAAGCATGAAGGAAGTTTGCAAATATCTCTTATGCAATGATGAGAATTTTGATTCCATTTGATCAATCCCCTAGCCCTCGATTTTGCTTGATCTTAGGGGACAATTCTGAGCCAGAAATGAGCTCTAATTGGTTGGTGAGAAGATTCCTTGGGTGATTCATCAATTTGTCATAAATTCACAAATGTAATCATTACATAATCACATGTTCTTGTTTTTAGAATCTTCTTCAATTCTTATGGCATGGTGAAAATGAATGCATGGCATGTTTTCAGATGTGTTATGGGTCGTGTAGCATCCATAATTGAGGTCATGTGCACAAAATTTCAAAGTTCAAAAATGATGCATGACCTATAATTTTACTTCATGAGGCCAACTTTGAACAAGCATAACTCTTAGCTCAAAATGAATTTGGAGAAGGTTGAACACAATTTGGAAAGCCCTAAACATCTACTTCAAATCATTAGTTTGGAGTTTCTTCAAAATCCTTTGGCAAATTTGTGAAAAATGAGGCCAAAGTTGGAAGAAAACTAGGTTAAAACACTTAGAAAAATTTCTAAGTGTTTATGACCTAAAACTCCAAAATTTCAAAAACTCTTAAATGATTGATCTTTTGAAAAAAGTTCCTTTGTAAGATGTTGTTTTATTTTGCAAGATCTACAACTTTCATGTTGGAAGTTTTTTGAGTTGTGTAGGTGAAATTTTGAGTTCTCACCATGCCTTAAAAAACCCTAACTCCCGACTTTTTGCTCCTTGATGAATTTCTTTGAATTTCTTTGGTAAAATGACTTCATTATCCATATATTGATGATATTGATCCTTAAAAGTCATGGTTTGACCAAAAATCTCAAAAGTCAATGGTGATCCCATACAGTTGACTTTTTCCTAGTAAGGTGAGATTTTGGACTTTTTGTGTAGAATCAAGATCTTCTCCTCAAATGAATGATGTAAATGGATTATATTGAGGTAGTAGAGATTCTTGAATCATGTATTGAGTTTTGGATCCATGCCCTGATTAAAAGTCAACTATCTTGGTGAATTAGGTCAAAAACCCTAATTGTCGACCAGAGGACAATGATGACTGTAGACTTTGATTTGAGGGGTAATGTCCAGTGGATCTTGTCATATGAGTTATTTGAAGATGATTGATGTCTTTGAATGGTTCCCTGGGGCTTTTTATGGTTTCCCAAAGGTGATCCCTGATTTTAGTCCTTGATAAGGCTCAAAACCCTAGTCTGTGGATCTGAGTAATTCTGTACTTAGATGACTGGGTGTCTAATCAATCATAGGTGAAATAATGAGGCTTTTGAATCTTATGATTGTATTAGAGACTAATCCCTCTATTGATTGATCCTTTGCCTGAGTTTTCTTGTCTTTGAACACCCTCGATTGAATGCCAGACTGCCCTGGGTACTTACTTTGACTTGATGAAAATCCTGAAGATAATGTCATCTCAGGGGGGTCAAAAATTAGGGTATGACAGATGCCCCTATTTAAGTTTCTTTTATCTGAAGGGAGAGAGGTTGAGATCTCGATCTCTCCTGCGTAAAAGAGACTTAAATATCAAGGAATGCCCGAATTTTGGGCGCTCCTGAGATGTTGTAATTGATAAAATCTTTGCATGACTTGATCCCGTTGTTGCACTTGGCGGGGGATGAGGAGACAAACTCCTGCAGAAATACTTGATGTGGATTTTGGCGAATGGACGGCAGTGTAGGATGCGCAGTCCATCTTCTTTAACTAAGTGTTGATACTTAGAAAAAGGTAAACAACCTCCCCTCGTTTCGGATGTCCATATCTCGAAACTGGCCTTAGTTGTGTTTGGACAATATCTCAAATAAAGAGAAAATTTTCAAAGGTCTGTTTCCTCATCAAACTTCTCATCAGCACTTGGAGATGAGATACCATTTGACGGTAAATAAAGAAACTTCAAAGGTTTGTTTCCTCATCAAACTTCTTACCAGCACTTGGAGGTAAGATACCATTTGATGGTAAGAAAGAAACTTCAAAGGTTTGTTTCCTCATCAAACTTCTTACCAGCACTTGGAGGTAAGATACCATTTGATGGTAATAAAGAAACTTCAAAGGTTTGTTTCCTCATCAAACTTCTTACCAGCACTTGGAGGTAAGATACCATTTGACGGTAATAAAGAAACTTCACCATCTTCCCTTTTGACCTGGCATCTTTGAAAGATTGTCATATGGGCCCGCGCTCTTTTGAGGGGCTAATGACTTTGTTTGAAGGCGGACGAACTGTTTTCGGGGTGAAAACTGCCATTCGTCGACTGGTACCTGGGGAATCAACAAACTGTTTTCCTAAGAGGAAAACTACCATTCATCGACTCTGTGGGGAACTAAACATCCCTGAAACAGACAAACTGTTTGAAGAAACTGCCATTTGTCGATCTCTTGAGTATTTAACAGACAAACTGTCTTTCCTTGGGGAAAGACTACCATTTGTTGACTCCGCTGGGGATCATGAACTATCTTCTGGACGAAGACTACCATTCACTGATTCTGCTGGGGAATCATTTGTCGATCTGCTGGGAGATTCTGAATTATTTTCTTTGACAAGAAGTGGCATCTCTTGACCTTGCTGGGGAAATACCAAACAGTTTTTCAAGAGGAGAGAACTATCATTTGTCAATCATGTCGAGGAATCCATACTTCTTGGAGAAGAGAACTGCTCATCGACCCTGTGGGGAATTCCAAAAATGCGAAATAGACTATCTTATCTGAAGAAGATTGTCGAGTGTCACTTTGCAGGAGAATCTCGGCTAAGGAATTCCAAAAGTGAACAAACTATCTCTTTGAGGGAGACTACCATCTGTTGACTTGCTTGGGGAGATCCTTGTGTATGAACTGTTGTCTCGAAGGAAAAAGTTTCTCTGGGACTTGCAGGGGAAACTTGAGTTCATGCCTTAATGACTTAGGCATTCACAGGATCAAAGTCTGACTTGACTATGCAATTGTAATGTATGCATGAATATTATGACAATGATAAAATGTAAAGTGAATGTGAATAGAATTGCCGCGGATGTAAAATCCTAAGATACGACTTGAATTCTTGTTGATCAGAAGATGTCCTCTTCTTGTAGTTCGAACTCCGTTGGGAATATCTGGTTATCAGTTGTCCGCTGTCCGAAGTAAGTAGTATGAATTGAAGTAGAGATCCTTCATCGGGAGATGTTCGCAAAGCGACCTCATGGGGAAAACCTGGTTCCCGGAGTCTCAACCGTTCTCGGAGCAACTATTTGCATTCTTCCTATTGTTTGTAAACCTTAGAAAGAAATTTCACCTTTATTTTTGCAAGTAAATTCATTTTATTTTATGAAAACATTTGTTTCAAGAGAATGACTGTTTAAATTTGAAATGCATTTCAAGAAATTGAAAAAGACTAGATTGCAAAGGAAAGCACAAGGCTCAAATTATTATATATGGAATGGTAATCAGCCAAATGCTTGATTCCATGGAGTATTTACAAAGTTGGAAATTGGTAATTTTCGGGAAAAGGGCTACGATGAAACGTGACGACCGTTATCTTTCCCTTCCACTCCAAGTCGCGCTGTATTCGTGCTTCGTAGAAGATGACCTACTGCTGATGAACACTCCGCTATGGATTTTTGAATGATCAAGTTTGTCCTGAACACAGTTACTTGCCATATATCCCTAACTTTTGTGTAAACTACCCCTTTCGGGTTTTAAGTCTACCGGGATTGATTAATATATATTTTTTTATGTCTCTAATTTTTGCCTGAATCGCCCTTTCGGGTTTTCGATTCACCGAGACGCTCTTTTTTGCCTAAGCCGCTCTTTGCGAGTTTTCAACTTAGCGAGCTGTTCTTTTTTTTTATTTAGGCGAAGTATTTCTTGACTGCGTCGACGTTCACAGGACGGGTGAATTCTTCTCCATCCATAGTCGTGAGTATTAAGGCTCCTCCTGAGAAAGCTCTCTTGACCACGTAGGGGCCGTCATAATTGGGAGTCCATTTCCCTCTCGAATCTGTGAGAAAAGATTGAATCTTTTTTAGTACAAGGTCGCCTTCTTTGATTGTGCGAGGTCGAACCTTTTTGTCGAAAGCTTTCTTCATTCTTTGTTGATATAGCTGTCCGTGGCATAAAGCTGTCATGCGCTTTTCTTCGATTAAGTTCAATTCATCGAATCTGCTTTGACACCACTCGGCTTCTGTTAATTTTGCTTCCATCAAGACTCTCATTGATGGAATCTCAACCTCTATTGGTAGGACTGCCTCCATGCCATATACAAGGGAGAAAGGAGTTGCTCCAGTCGAAGTACGTACTGATGTACGGTAACCATGAAGAGCATACGGGAGCATTTCATGCCAATCTTTGTAAGTGATGACCATCTTCTGAATGATTTTCTTGATGTTTTTGTTAGCTGCTTCTACAGCTCCATTCATCTTTGGTCTGTAAGGAGATGAGTTGTGATGTTCAATCTTGAATTCTTCGCAAAGCTCCTTCATCATTTTGTTATTCAAATTTGACCCATTGTCAGTGATTATCTTGCTAGGAATGCAGTAGCGACAGATGATGTGATTCTTGATAAACCTGACGACAACTTGTCTTGTAACGTTTGCATATGAAGCTGCTTCAACCCATTTGGTGAAATAGTCTATGGCTACCAAGATGAAGCGATGTCCGTTGGACGCTTTTGGTTCGATCATTCCAATCATGTCGATTCCCCACATGGAGAAAGGCCAAGGGGAAGAGAGTATGTTGAGAAGAGATGGTGGCACATGAATTCTATCGGCGTAGATCTGACATTTGTGACACCTCTTTGCGTACTGGTAGCAATCTGACTCCATTGTCAGCTAATAATATCCTGCTCTCAGTATTTTCCTTGTCATGGTGTGTCCATTGGTGTGAGTACCAAAGGAACCTTCATGTATTTCTCTCATGAGTATTTCTGCTTCTTTTCTGTCAACGCATCTGAGCAGAACCATGTCGAAGTTTCTCTTGTACAGAACATCTTCATTCAGGAAGAATCTACAAGCTAACTTTCTCAAAGTCTTTCTATCTTTCTTTGACGCCCCAAGAGGGTACTCTTGCTTTTGAAGAAAGTTCTTGATGTCGTGATACCACGGTTTGTCATCGATGATTGCTTCTACTGTGAACACATGAGCGGGCCTATCCAGGCGTATAACATCGATCCGAGGAATGTCATTCCAATGATTTATCCTAATCATGGAAGAGAGTGTGGCTAATGCATCAGCCAAATTGTTTTCTTCACGAGGAATGTGATGAAAATCTACCCTGTCGAAGAATGGTAACAATCTTCTCGCGTAGTCTTTGTAAGGAATTAGCCCTGGTTGGCGTGTTTCCCATTCTCCTTTGATTTGATTGATGACCAAAGCAGAATCTCCATATACATCCAAGTGTTTGATTCTTAAATCCATGGCTTCTTCGAGACCCATGATGCAAGCTTCATATTCGGCCTCATTGTTTGTGCACTTGAAAGTTAATCTGGCGATAAATGGAATATGGGTACCCTGAGGTGTAAAAATGATTGCCCTAATTCCTCGTCCATAAGCATTGACAGCTCCGTCAAAGATTAAGCCCCACTGGGATCCTATCTCAGGTCCTTCGTCGGGTAATGGCTCGTCGTAATCTTTCATCTTGAGGTACATGACGTCCTCGTTCGGAAAGTCGAAACTGGTGGATTCATGACCATTGAGTGGGTGGTGAGCCAGGTGCTCAGCTAGAATGCTTCCCTTCACGACTTTCTGTGCGTGATACTCAATGTCATATTCTGATAACAACATCTGCCAATGGGAAATTCTCCCGGTTAAGGCAGGCTTCTCAAAGATGTACTTGATTGGATCCATATTTGAGATCAAACAAGTAGTATGTCGAATCATGTACTGGCGGAGACGCTTGGCAGCCCAGGCCAAAGCACAACACGTCTTCTCGATCATGGAGTAACGGGATTCACAGTCAGTGAATTTCTTGCTTAGGTAGTAAATGGCATGCTCTTTTCTCTTTGTCTCGTCTTGCTGTCCAAGGACACAACCCATGGAGTCTTCTAAGACGGTTAAGTACATTATCAAAGGTCTTCCTTCCACTGGAGGAGACAAGATAGGTGGTTCGAGCAGATATTCCTTAATGCTGTCGAACGCTTTCTGACAATCGTCTGTCCAGACGCAACTTTGATTTTTCCGTAGAAGTTTGAAAATAGGAGCACAAGTTGCAGTCATGAGATATATGAATCTCGAGATGTAATTCAGACGTCCAAGAAATCCTCTAACTTGTTTCTCGGTTCTGGGCGAAGGCATTTCTTGAATTGCCTTGACTTTGTATGGATCTACTTCAATTCCTCGTTTGCTGACGATGAAACCAAGGAGTTTTCCTGAGTAGACACCAAAGGTGCACTTGTTGGGGTTCAGGCGAAGCTGAAACTTCCGTAAGCGTTGAAATAACTTTGTCAGATTCTGTATGTGATCTTCTTCATTTTCTGATTTGGCAATCATGTCATCCACATAGACTTCCACTTCTTTATGCATCATGTCGTGGAAAAGTGTAGTCATGGCCCTTTGATAAGTTGCCCCTGAGTTCTTTAGTCCAAAAGGCATAACACGATAGCAGAACGTGCCCCAGGGGGTGATGAAAGCTGTTTTTTCCATGTCTTCAGGTGCCATTTTGATTTGGTTGTATCCTGAAAATCCGTCCATGAATGAGAAAACTTTGGATTTTGCTGTACTGTCTACCAACATATCAATATGTGGTAAAGGAAAATCATCCTTAGGGCTAGCTTTGTTCAAATCTCTGTAGTCGACGCACATGCGGACTTTTCCGTCTTTCTTAGGAACGGGAACAATGTTAGCTAACCACTGAGGGTATTCTGAAGTGACGAGGAAACCTGCGTTGATCTGCTTTTGAACTTCCTCTTTGATTTTCATGGCCATCTCCGGATGAGTTCTTCTTAATTTTTGCTTGACCGGAGGGCATTCTTCTTTTAATGGCAAGTGATGCTCCACTATACTGGTATCCAACCCTGGCATATCTTGATAAGACCAAGCGAAGACATCTGAGAATTCTTTGAGCAGCTGTATCAAACTCTCCCTGATCTCTGAACTGAGCGAAGCTCCAATCTTAACCTCTTTTCTGTTTCCATCGGAACCAAGGTTAATGATCTCTAGAGGCTCATTGTATGGCTGAATGGCCTCTTCCTTTTGTTGAAGTAACCGTGAAATTTCCTTTGATATTTCTTCGTCTTTTTCTTCCTCTGCCTCGAATACAGGAAACTCAAAGCTTGGAGAAGTCATACGGTCGCACGTTTCAACGGGGTATTTTATGATTAATCTGCATATGTGTGATAAGTTTTATTTAGACAACGAGGGAAGACTCGGTGTATGCAGTTAATGATTTTTTTTGATGTTTTTTAAGGGTGTTTTTTAGGATTACCAATTTCCGAAAAAAGAAAAGGGAAAACTAAACGAAGGAACAGAATGACATTTTTATTTATGGACAGTCATTTTTTGAAACAAAGACCCTATAAAACAAAACTCTATTGCTTTGGGCGAAGCAAAGAGGGACATTTTCCTAAGAAATAGTAAAATGCAAAGCCCTATGAAACATCTCTTCACCCTGGGCTATGGTGAGAGGACAAAATAACGGTGAAAGTTCCTACTTAGGAGTGCGAACAACAGTTGAAACTTCAACAGCTATCCAGTAGTGGCGAACCCCATTGTGCACTAAGTAATCTGGAACCTTAGGCTTAAGCTGGCCTGTGGTAGGTCTTGATTTACCAACCACTGTCTTTGCAACACTCAGACGATCTTCTTCTACTTCAGCAGACTGAGCGGTGTGAGCATACCCCTTTCCAAGTGGAGTATGTCGGTCTTTCTTTTGAGGAAACTTCCAATCTTCTGAATGGAGAGACTCGTTGGCGGAGACACTTTCGAGATCATCCTCTTCTGTATTTTGGTCTTGCTCTTCTCCCAAGATGGCATTGACTAGATATGTGAACTCTAGATCCGTAGCCTCGGAGGGTGACTTGGGGATATAATCCGCAATGATGACTTCACCAGATGATGATGATGAATAGCAAGGGTTATACATCTCTTTTGGCTGAGAGAGGTACTCATAATCAATGTTCCATCCAGTTGGAGCAATATTTTTAAGAGAGATTCTTGAACTTTCAGGAGCGGAGTATTTCACCATGTAGTCGAATTTTCCGCTTGGTTCTCCTAATGTATCCCAAGTCTCTTCGGGGATAGGAGGAACTTCATCTGATGAACCATGACTTCTGGTGGTGAAGCTGTCAGTAACTTCATCCCTGCTTGGTTGAGTCTTACTTTCAGATCCTTTAGTCGGATAACAGCAAGGTGGATCAGACTCTGGTAGGGAGATGTATCCCGCTTTGTTAAGATAGGATAACCATTCCTCTTCATCGGTGTTTTCCGTACCGATGGTATTGACTGTTTGTTGAACAGGTTGAAGAAAACCTCCACTGCAGAAAGTTTCTTGAATTGGGAGAACTACCTCAATCCCTGGGATAGCTCTTGATGATGTCGGAAAGAATCCAACTCCTGTTCTGTTCTTGTTGTTGGTAGGAATATTAATGTGCCCCCAACCACTGGTAGTGCCATCCTTTATAACTTGGATTGCATCTTTGTATGAAGAAATAGACGCTGCTTTCTCCTTTCCTTTGTCTAAGGAAAGTGCTTGGAATTTAGTTCCAACAACTTCTTTTGGTTCTATGTCGGAGAATGATGACAGGTTGCTGACGATCAGAGCTCGTTCTCCACATTGTAGCGGGGAAAATCTGATATCGAAGCCATGGGATTGACTCGAATCAATATTTCAGTGAAAGTCGCCACCGCGCTTTTATTATTTCCAAAGGAAAAGGGAAAAGAACGAAAAAAACCAAAGTTTGTTTTTAAAACAAAAAGAAGAGATCTTAGGTACGGGTGTTGTTTATACAAGGGGAAGGTTTTAAGCACCCCTCATATCTGTGGTACTCCACAGGAACCTTTTTGAAAATCTGTGTCGTGTGTGTGCTAAAACGGTTTGTTTTATTTTTAAAATAAGCTCGGCAAAGCGTTAAGCTTTGGGCCTACATACCTCCTCGGTGCAATGGAGAAGTCAGAGCTAATGTAGTTCCGCTTTTGGGAAAAACGTTTTTAAAACGAATAAACACTTTGTTGTCGTTAGAGAGAAATACTCAGCCATTGATTTTGAGCATGAGAACAAACAAGTTCTTTGCATCGCAAATGAAATAAGGGCTCCAACTCGGATAAAATCAACGAGTATGCCACAAGCTCTCTCACGCGGAAAAGATCTCGTTATTATCAATCAATTTCAAAATCGTGGGGTATAACCACTCGTTTCGACAATTAACGGTGTCTAAACTTTTGAAGAAAAGCCACTAAGGGCGAAAGATATTTTAAGAAAAGAAAAAAAAAGTTTTGAAAAGGTTTGCAAACATAAGAATATTTTGGAAAAAGGGAGAAGATTTTGAAAATTTAAGAATGGGAGGAGATGAAGAGGCTAACCTAATGCATAAAATAAAAGCTAAGGAAAGAAACGGTCTAACCGAATAAGAAGCCAACACTTGACATTAAGAGCCAAGGTAATTTTCCCATCCTTTGGATTTATCAATACCAACACATTAACACTTGGGGATCCAGATGAACTTATTGTCTTAGCACCATTTTTCACTAAGCACATTAAGATTCTGACAAAAATTGGGCAGAGTAACGGCTGTTTTCGGGTAAAATCCTTATATCAATGCCTTGGAATTAACCATCAAGGGCTTTCAAGGAAATACCTGCACACATAAACATACAACAGAACAATGCCAGACAGACAGAACAATCACAGGATAGTAATAGAATGAGTCCAAAGGTACTAGGTCCATAAGTCCGAATCTCCAAATTGCTAGGGATAGTAACTGATAGTCCAAAGAGAGCCTTATGTATTTTTTAGATTTTTGATTATTTATTAGTGTTTTAGCGAAAAAATAAAGTATGGTCCAAGTGGACAAAAGAAAAAAAAAATACGGAAGCATAAACATATGTCCAAGTGGACAAAGAAAAAACGGCGGAAAGTAAATATGATGAAATGATAAAGTAAAGCGATAAAGCGAGAAATATAAAGAGCGGTAATATAAAGAGCGGGAATATAAAGAGCGGTATAGTAAAGGTGCGGAAATTAAAGTTAGTTGTTAAATGTTAAAGATAACCATCTTGAAACTTGTCAAGTATGTTATCAAAGTTAGCAGGAGATCGATGGTGAGTGAATGATGTACTCGGATTTAAATTCAATGGGGTTTATCAGAAGCTTGATAAAATCATAGCGACTACACGATAAAAACCTCCACAAGTCTTAAATCAACTGCATACAATTCTCTTCCATATTTGATCTTTTTTATTCGGGACACGAAATATTGCGCTATGTTAAGCAGATCGCCAAGTGATTTATGTAGAAATCACCCTACAACGAGGCCGGTCAAAACTTTATGTGCTAATGCATGCGAGAAGAACGATATGTAGATCGTTTTCCGAAAGCAATACCGCACGAAAAGAAAAAATGGTGAGTGATCTAGTCTTCACCGAGAATCCATAAGAATTCTCAAGGCATTAAGACTCTCATCGACCAAAATAAAGAGAAGTAAAAGATGGAACCACATTAAAAGCTCCTTTCATCCATAATTTCAATCACATAATTTTGCGGATTTGGATTCTCATCCTATCGACGCCCTAAGTCCATTGAAATTAGAGAGAAATTAGGCCTCTAACTTGTGATTCAAAGAAAATATCAAAAGAATGGAGTAGAAGATGAGTTAGAACCAAAAACAAGTCAAAAACCACAAAAATCAGCATTCTGCCCAGTGTAAATCGATTTGCACAGAGTGTAAATCGATTTGCATAACTCTGTTTTCAAAATCTGCGCAGTTTTCAGTTGTGTAAATCGATTTGCACAAGATGTAAATCGATTTGCACAACACAGTTTTCAAAAAAACAGCAAATAAAGAGAAGAAAACTTGTTTAAACATAAAACCAAACACCTTGTGATCTTGGATCAATTTGTGCACGAAAATGTATCAATTAAGCAAGCAAATCTCATCAATGTAGCACCAAAGGTGCATCAAGCATAAACAACAAAGGATCACATCTTGGATCATGAAAAGGATCTAGAATTTTACCAAATCTTTCACAAACTTTGAATCTTCTTCAAGAACACAAAACCACAAGCCTTGATCTCTCACAATTGATGAAGAAAAGTAGTGTTTATGTTGAGGTTTAGCTCTAAATTAGTGAGGTTTAAGATGTGACTCACTAATTTGTGTGGAAGAAAAAGAGCTTTGAGTGATGGGTTTGGAAGAGGTGAGGAGAGAATTTGCAATAAGTTTCTTGGCTATCAAAGCTTGAAAAATGAAGAGGGGAGTGCCTCAATTTATAGCACTTAGGCTTGGGAAATTTTGTGGCTTGGAGTTAGGATTGGAAAATAGAATTAGGCTTGGAGAAAGGTTTTGGAGCCAAAAATGAAATCCAATGGTCTTGATGCAATCACATAAGGGCTCATGATAAAATGATGTAGGAAATCCAATGTGAGAACTAAGTCATGCTTCCCATGCTTGCAAATGATGTCAACACTTTCAAAAGCTGAAATTTGCCTTCATTTTTCCAAATTCGCACTAGTGCAATCGATTTGCATCTTATGCAAATCTATTTACATAGCTGAAAAAAGGCAAAATCTGGGGCAAAAACAGTTATGTAAATCGATTTGCACCTTATGCAAATCGATTTGCACTGATGGCAGAAGCAAATCTGGTGCAGAAACAGTTGTGTAAATCGATTTACACCTTATGCAAATCGATTTGCACAGTGAAAATGTTGAAAAATGCCCTTTTTGAAGGATACTTTGACTTGGTACCTACAAAACACAAACATACAAAAGCACGAGGCAATATTTTTGGTATTTTTGTTAGTAAAACATATACAAGTAGAAAAACATTGGTGTTTGATGATCCCTCTTACAGATGAAGTGAGCATAACACCGAGAGCAGAGCTTTAAGATGAAACTCTTGATTGATGATTGATATGCAAATGATGTATGATCTTAGGGTCAAAAATTGGGGTATGACAGATGCCCCTATTTAAGTTTCTTCTATCCGGAGATGTGAGGGTTAAAATCCTCAGCTCGACGTAATTGAAGAGACTTAAATATAAAACACACAATTTTTGAACCTAAGGTATGATGCGATGCTAATGGATGCATCAAGTATGATTATGGAATAGAGAGAAGTATAACACCACTGGGGGGAACAAAAGGAATGAGCGATAGACTCGAATGAAAGGAGCGGCTGGGGAAATAAGATACTACTGGTTATCCGCCAGGGTGACAAGAAATATCCAGCAATCCTTGGAAAGGGAGGGATAACACCCAAGTTAGAAGTGTAGTAAGAACGTCTAAGAGTGGCATTAGACGATGAAAATCAACAGAGATATTCAAAAGTGGCATTGAATGAACTCTGGAACACAAATATATTGGGTAGAAATGTCTAAGAGTGGCATTAGACGACACCAACCATCAGAGACATTCAAGAGTGGCATTGAATGAATCTAAAAAAAAGGGTCCAATCTCCGAGGAAACAGCGGAGACATCCAATAGTTGCTTTGGATGGAAGGAGACCAACAAGATTCAATAGTGGCTTTGAATGCAAAAGGAGACCTACAAACCCGAAAATACGGCGGAGACGTTCAATAGTGGCTTTGAACAAAAGGAATCCAAACTCTGGAAAACATCGGGAACAATCCAATAGTAGCTTTAGACAAAAATGGAAACCAAAGAGATTCACTAGTGGCTTTGAATGCAAAATGGAAACCTGAACCCAGAAATACATCAGAGACGTTCAATAGTAGCTTTGAACAAAAGGAATCCAATTTGGAAATTTGAGCAGCCATTCAGGAGTGGCATTGAATGGAAAAGAAAACAACCTGAGAACATCCAAGAGTGGCTTTGGACGACAGGAAAGTTAACCAAGCTCGAAGATATTGGGGTCATCCAATAGTAGCTTTGGACGAAAAGAAACCAGAGGGATTCAATAATGGCTTTGAATACACAAAGGAAACTTGTTTGAAAAATATGAGTATCCATCCAAGAGTGGCATTGGATGGAAAACAAACTCAATAAACATCCAATAGTGGCATTGGACAAAAGGAATGTTATTCCAGCTCAAAGGCATGAACGTCGTTCAATAGTAGCTTTGAATGAGGTGAGAAACATAATAATGGGGATTGTGACATCCAATAGTGGCTTTGGATAAAAAGTGAGAAACGACATGTCCAAGAGTAGCATTGGACAGAGAGAAAAGTTTACACATCCAAGAGTAGCATTGGACAGGAAATAGAAACAGGCAGACGAACATCTACTTTGGTATGTGCCAAGTAAGTTGGACTTAGATCTCAAGGTAAAATGTTGATAACAACAGGACCTCGGAGAATGTAAATGAGTATGAAATTTGTTTCAATGCATGATGTTGAATTTTTCTATGCATGATATATGATTAATGCAATGCAATTGTTTGTGACAACTGAGAGAGACTCTTTTGTGAGGCAAGATTAAAACTCTGATTCCTTAACACGAGAACTCTACCAATTCTGCTTATGAAGAAGATGCTTGGACATACTTCTTGTCACATTGGTAACTGTATCAGACTAGTGATCCTTTAAGAAGGATTGATGAACTGCTTGGGGATTGTTGAAGAAGATTGCCCCTGAATCATTAATTGTTGCAAGTTAACTGATCATGGCTTCAGTTGAACTGTATTAGGGGATGAAATGATCATGGCTTCAGTTCTTGAAATGCATGTTGGGATGGCTGGCCCCAGTATAAGTCTTGAAATGATATTCTGATCAACAAATCTTGAACTGAACATCTGAACAACAGGATCTTGAAGTAACGTGCCCCTGATAGGACCACTGATCAAGTTTCTCGACTGTTTGAACTTCCTGAAAGATGAGTGCTTACTTGCAGATAAAATGTTCATTCAAGAATGGTAATTTTAATGCAATGCTCAAAGAATATTTTTGAAATCAAAATCATTTTCGGAATGATGTTATTGATGTAAAGCAAATGGAATCACTGGTCAAAACATAAAGGTTAAGACATTCAAAGTGAAAGATAAAGCAAAGGCATGATATCAAAACAAATGATTGGAAAATCTCATGGGAGTCAGCTTACGCAACCTTGTTGTAGTATGCTTTCAAACAAACCTTGCTTCAATTAGGTCTTTTAAAGGTTGTAACGTGGCCAGGTTCACGGTTTAAGAAACAAAGGATATAAGGCTCAAAATTTGATTGTTCCCACCCCCTTCATGATGATCTCCAGTCCTAAGCTCAGTTAATTCAACTTATGCATTCAGGTTCCAAGAGACTTTTGGATTTGCACCTTTGATAATGATGATAGTTCACAAGCAAAGAGAACTTTTGAGATGGCATCCACTTCTTCCTTTTGGTAGTCACAACATTGTGTTGTTCAGGAATTTATTGACTTCTCTTTTTTTTCATCTTTTCTTTTTATATATCCCTAACTTTTGCCTGAACTGTTTATTTTTGAACTTACAGTCAGCGGGATGCCCTTAATTTTTGCCTAAGTCATTTTTTTTGGATTTTTGACTTAGCAGGCTTTTCTTTGTTTGTTCTTTTTATACATTTTTTTAAAAAAAAAAAGATAGTGACTGCCTTGCTTAATGATTGATGAATCATCATTGGCTTTTGATTGGCATCTCCGACATTTCTTTGATGTGCGCGGAGGAAAGCTTGCGATTGAGACCCTTGTTGAAAGGTGTACTGAATGATTCTCTTAAAATAGAATGCACAATCAAATTAACTGAGAACTACCCTGCCCCAGGTTTAAAATGTGGGTTTTTTCATACAGAAAGAAACACCAACTTCGAAGGCTCAGAGGGGTTGACAAGGGATTAACTTCCTTATTTCTCCAGTGTTTGGGAATTGAAACAATGCCTGTACATCATCAACAAAGTTTTATCTGAAAGCATACACTTCAACAATTTGGGTATTTCGTTGTCATCATCCTCCCTCCAATCTTTGCATAAAACACAAGTTTGATAGAGAAATCAAATGGAAGAAAAATTTTGTAAAAGAAAGCATGAACATAAACAGTGTAGATGAAAATGAATTCAAAATATGCAATGCTCATTTCATTAAAATCACCATTCAAAAACAAACAAAGTCTAAAAGTAAACAGCACAATAAAGGAAATACAAACAGTATAGAAACAAGGCCTAGTGACTAATCAGCAACAAAGATGAACTATCTTGTCTGAAACACTTGGCTTTAGGAAAACCGGGCCTTGACTTGTCTTCAGCCACTCTGATCTGGTAAAGGATTAGTGACAACATTGGGACCCATATCCCTGAAAGATAGCATCTTTGCTCTAACCAACTCTTGCACTAAGGCCTTCAAAGCATAGCAGCCTTCTAAATCATGGCCAGCACCACCCTGATGAAATTCACAATGAAGATCAGGCCGAAATCCTCTTGAGGGGGGGTTTCGAGGAGGAGGCATGGCTCTTGTTGTAATCAACCCTTTCTGGACCAAAGCAGGATACAGTTCTGTATAAGTCATGGGAATAGGATCATAAGTTGTCCTACCACGATTCTGATTCTGATTAGCAACCTGAGATTGAGGAACTTGAACTTGCACAGGAGCGACAGCGGCTACATAAGGTTGATCCCCATTTTGAGGTTTACGACGAGATCCCCTTCTATCATCAGACACAGCATTGGTCTCATTCTCTTTCTTCTTGTGGAAGTTTCCATAAGGTTTCTTCGATCCACCAGAAGATTCAGCAACATTAGCAACTTTCCCATTCTTGATTCCCTCTTCAAGTCTCTGGCCAATAGTAACCAAGTCTGTGAAGTTTGAGGACACACTTCCAATCATTTTCTCCCAGTAGAAAGGGGAGAGAGTATCCATGAACATTCCAGTCAATTCTTTCTCAGCCAATGGTGGTTCAACTTGGGAAGCCAATTCTCTCCAACGTTGAGCATATTCTTTGAAAGACTCTTTTTCCTTCTGAGCCATGTTTTGCAGTTGTCGGCGATCAGGCGCCATGTCCAGATTGTACTTATACTGCTTCATGAAAGCATCAGTCAGATCTTGGAAACAATGAATGTGATTACTCTCAAGTCCCATATACCATTTCAGTGAAGCTCCACTCAAACTATCCTGAAAGCAATGGATAAGCAATTTATCATTCTGGGTATAAGCAGCCATTTTGCGATAGTACATGGTCAAATGGCTTCTTGGGCAAGTGTTCCCCTTATAATTCTCAAACTCAGGAGTCTTGAATTTTGCAGGCATGACAAAGTTGGAAACCAAACACATATTCTCAGCAGCAACCCCAAAGTAATCATTTCCTTCCATGGCTCTCAGGCGTTTTTCTAAGGTATGATACTGCTCTTTGACATCTTCAATGTCTCCAGCATCTCCTTGACTTCCATTCTGGGAACGGGCAGCTTGATATTCAAACAGAGGATTCACATAAGTAGGCTGAGCAATAGTGTGCACAATAGGCTGAGATTCAGTGAAGACAGGAGCATGAAAAACTTGGTTTGAAGCTTGACCAATCACAAGTTGTGAAGATTGACCAATACCAGGAGTCTTCTCATATGGAGGAGTGTAACCATGTGGCAAACCAAACTCTGGCCATGTAGAAGGTGGTTGTTGAGTAGGTTGAGGGTCAACATCAGCACTTGAGACTTCAACAATGACAGTTTTCTGAGGCGGTTCTCCTCTAGCAATCAAAACTTGCAGCATTTCAGTTAGCTTGGTCATGCCTGACTTCAACTCATCAATTTCCATTCTGACCTCTGCATTGTGTTGCTCTTGGTATTCCATTCTCAATCTGACGTTGGCTCTAGTTCCGTACTTGTGTGGAGGAATCAGCTTGACGGTAGACAAACTCTGAAGATGGAGACAGACAAGGATAAGTTTTCTGGACAACCTGGATGTATGTATGCAAATGATGCAATTGCTGTTTTTTTTGTTTTTTTTTTATTTATTTGATTCTTAAGGAATTCAAGTTATTAATTTGTAAACATCAAAACATGAAGGAAGTAAATCCTATATTGGATCAAAGCTTTGATCAAGTTATCATCAAGATCAATCATCCATTTTGGTGGATTAGAGTTTTCACCCCATCAACACCCAAGATCCATTGAGTTTGATGAAACTTATGATGTTTACAAAGAAAGACCTATGAGTTCCTTTGAAATCAAATGAATGCATGGATGCATGGTTTATGCATCAATCACAATCAAGATCACACATGGTCGCACAAACAGAGTTCAAAGGTTCGACGTCACGAGCATGGAGTCAAAGTTAAGAACCACCCACAAAGGTATGTACTAGGGAATTTTGTACCTGCCGAACGGGTTCTACAAAGGTTCCCAGAGTTTTCAATCTTCTATCGGATATTACCGGCACGCACAATTGCTCATGGGCACCAATAATATGCCTAAAAAGACCTCGTCTGAGCGTAGTATCGCATGACAACAAGCTCAAATTGGTACTTGATCTTGTTTCTGCACTACATCCTAAAAAGGCTTAGATTGGTTAAAAAGGTTCTAGGCCATTCAGCTTCTACGGACACTCACTATTGAAAGTAATAGCGTTCTTACGATGGTTCGTAACAACATCTACTACCTTCCATGAGGCCTCCACTGATTGGGGTTCCACCATATGACGCTCATGGTAAGGATTGCTCCTGACATGCGACTATTGGTCTTACCACCTCCTATCTCAAGTTACTCACCAAAGTTCGGGTTAGAACTTTATCTCATCACAGAGGAACCATCGAGCACCAAAAAGAAAAAAAAAGAAAATAAACAAACAAAGCACACAACAGTATATACAGGTAAAACACACAGATAAACAAAAATAGGCTTAACACACTTAAAACTGGATCCCCAGTGAAGTCGCCATTTTTCCTGTAGCGGGGAAAATCTGATATCGAAGCCATGGGATTGACTCGAATCAATATTTCAGTGAAAGTCGCCACCGCGCTTTTATTATTTCCAAAGGAAAAGGGAAAAGAACGAAAAAAACAAAAAGAAGAGATCTTAGGTACGGGTGTTGTTTATACAAGGGGAAGGTTTTAAGCACCCCTCATATCTGTGGTACTCCACAGGAACCTTTTTGAAAATCTGTGTCGTGTGTGTGCTAAAACGGTTTGTTTTATTTTTAAAATAAGCTCGGCAAAGCGTTAAGCTTTGGGCCTACATACCTCCTCGGTGCAATGGAGAAGTCAGAGCTAATGTAGTTCCGCTTTTGGGAAAAACGTTTTTAAAACGAATAAACACTTTGTTGTTGTTAGAGAGAAATACTCAGCCATTGATTTTGAGCATGAGAACAAACAAGTTCTTTGCATCGCAAATGAAAGAAGGGCTCCAACTCGGATAAAATCAACGAGTATGCCACTAGCTCTCTCACGCGGAAAAGATCTCGTTATTATCAATCAATTTCAAAATCGTGGGGTATAACCACTCGTTTCGACAATTAACGGTGTCTAAACTTTTGAAGAAAAGCCACTAAGGGCGAAAGATATTTTAAGAAAAGAAAAAAAAAGTTTTGAAAAGGTTTGCAAACATAAGAATATTTTGGAAAAAGGGAGAAGATTTTGAAAATTTAAGAATGGGAGGAGATGAAGAGGCTAACCTAATGCATAAAATAAAAGCTAAGGAAAGAAACGGTCTAACCGAATAAGAAGCCAACACTTGACATTAAGAGCCAAGGTAATTTTCCCATCCTTTGGATTTATCAATACCAACACATTAACACTTGGGGATCCAGATGAACTTATTGTCTTAGCACCATTTTTCACTAAGCACATTAAGATTCTGACAAAAATTGGGCAGAGTAACGGCTGTTTTCGGGTAAAATCCTTATATCAATGCCTTGGAATTAACCATCAAGGGCTTTCAAGGAAATACCTGCACACATAAACATACAACAGAACAATGCCAGACAGACAGAACAATCACAGGATAGTAATAGAATGAGTCCAAAGGTACTAGGTCCATAAGTCCGAATCTCCAAATTGCTAGGGATAGTAACTGATAGTCCAAAGAGAGCCTTATGTATTTTTTAGATTTTTGATTATTTATTAGTGTTTTAGCGAAAAAATAAAGTATGGTCCAAGTGGACAAAAGAAAAAAAAATACGGAAGCATAAACATATGTCCAAGTGGACAAAGAAAAAACGGCGGAAAGTAAATATGATGAAATGATAAAGTAAAGCGATAAAGCGAGAAATATAAAGAGCGGTAATATAAAGAGCGGTAATATAAAGAGCGGTATAGTAAAGGTGCGGAAATTAAAGTTAGTTGTTAAATGTTAAAGATAACCATCTTGAAACTTGTCAAGTATGTTATCAAAGTTAGTAGGAGATCGATGGTGAGTGAATGATGTACTCGGATTTAAATTCAATGGGGTTTATCAGAAGCTTGATAAAATCATAGCGACTACACGATAAAAACCTCCACAAGTCTTAAATCAACTGCATACAATTCTCTTCCATATTTGATCTTTTTTATTCGGGACACGAAATATTGCGCTACGTTAAGCAGATCGCCAAGTGATTTATGTAGAAATCACCCTACAACGAGGCCGGTCAAAACTTTATGTGCTAATGCATGCGAGAAGAACGATATGTAGATCGTTTTCCGAAAGCAATACCGCACGAAAAGAAAAAATGGTGAGTGATCTAGTCTTCACCAAGAATCCATAAGAATTCTCAAGGCATTAAGACTCTCATCGACCAAAATAAAGAGAAGTAAAAGATGGAACCACATTAAAAGCTCCTTTCATCCATAATTTCAATCACATAATTTTGCGGATTTGGATTCTCATCCTATCGACGCCCTAAGTCCATTGAAATTAGAGAGAAATTAGGCCTCTAACTTGTGATTCAAAGAAAATATCAAAAGAATGGAGTAGAAGATGAGTTAGAACCAAAAACAAGTCAAAAACCACAAAAATCAGCATTCTGCCCAGTGTAAATCGATTTGCACAGAGTGTAAATCGATTTGCATAACTCTGTTTTCAAAATCTGCGCAGTTTTCAGTTGTGTAAATCAATTTGCACAAGATGTAAATCGATTTGCACAACACAGTTTTCAAAAAAACAGCAAATAAAGAGAAGAAAACTTGTTTAAACATAAAACCAAACACCTTGTGATCTTGGATCAACTTGTTTACCTGATGTCAAGGCCGATGTCATGACATTCGCAGCTGTTTGCTATTTTATATTACTACTTATGATTGTATGATCTGTTAAGACCTTATGCGCTATATTTGGTAATAATGGATTCTGATCTGGTTCAAGGACGTCTTGGATGATTACTATTATCAGTTCCTTGTATAATGGAGATTTGTTTTAATTAGGGCAAAAACTATTTTGTGGATCCCAGGCCCATTTGCTGTATTGTCTGAAGGGTATTTAATCCGTGTAGGAGCTGCTGTTGCCGTCAGGGTTTTTGGTTGAAAAACTGTTAGAGTTCTTTTTGTTTTAGTTTTCTCGTTGTGTTTTCTTGTAAAGCTTTTAAGCAAGAGTACTATTGTTCTTGATCAAAGCTTTTAAGCAAGATCAAGGTGTGTTTTGAAGAGTGTCTTCTTTTGCTTTGCGTCTGTTAGTTTTTCATCACTGCTGTGATTGAGGGGGAGTGAGTAGGAGCTCTGGTCTAGCTGTTTAGATTGAAGTTGCATTGGGTAGATATTAAGTGAAAGGCGTAATATTGAGTTGTATTACCTTGAATTAATATTACTTATAGGGGACTTCCTCCCTGGCTTGGTAGCCCCCAGATGTAGGTGTGTTTGCACCAAACTAGGTTAACAATTTTCCTGTGTTGTTTACTGTTTACTCTTTGTTCATTTGTTTGAAAACATTCTGATAATGATGTCGTGACATCCTGTAAGACATCGCGTGTCTGAGTCCAGAATTTCAATTGGCATCAGAGCAGGCACCCTGCCTGTTTTCACTGGGTGAGATCTAGGGAAGGTATTTTCTGGTTCGATGGACAAAGAAGGTGGTGGATTTATAATGAGACCACCCATTCTGGATGGCTCTAATTATGATTATTGGAAACCTTTCATGGTGGCTTTTCTGAAATCTGTGAATAGCAAAGCATGGAGAGCTGTGAACAAAGGATGGGAACATCCTGTTATTATTGATAAAGATGGCAACAAAACTCTTAAACCAGAGGAAGAGTGCGACAAAGATGTCTGGGATATCCTAAAGACTACTCATGAGGGCACCTCCAAAGTGAAGATGTCAAGACTTCAACTGCTAACTACAAAATTTGAAAATCTAAGGATGAGGGATGATGAAAGCATTAAGGATTTTCATATGAACTTACTCGATATTGCTAATACCTCAGGAGCTTTGGGAGAAAAAATGTCTGATGAAAAGTTGGTGAGGAAAATTCTTAGATCCTTACCTAAGAGATTTGATATGAAAGTTACAGCTATAGAAGAGGCACAGGACATCAGCAGTATGAAGGTAGAGGAGTTAATTGGATCTCTTCAAACCTTTGAGATGGGAATCAATGAAAATTCTGAAAAGAAGAACAAAAGCATAGCCTTTGTGTCCAACTCTCGAGAGGAAGTAGAGGAAAGTAGTGAAGAGAATCTATCTGAATCTATAGCTATGCTTGGCAAACAATTCAACAAAATTATAAGAAGAATGGATCAGAAGCCAAGACCTAATGTCAAGAACATCTCATCTGACATCAGTAGATCTTATGACTCTGGCAGAAGAGATAAACCAGAAGAAAAATACAATCACAGTAAAGGGATTCAATGTCATGGATGTGAAGGGTATGGACATATTAGAGCTGAATGCCCTACCTATCTCAAGAAACAAAAGAAAGGATTGTCAGTCTCCTGGTCTGATGAAGATTCTGAGAGTGATTTTGAAGAAGAATCAGCCAAACATGTCACAGCTCTGACTGGGGTTTACAACTCAGATGAAGACTCTAGTGAAGATGAGCTATCCTTTGAAGAACTGGCAACCTCCTACAGAAAGCTCTGTATCAGAAGTGCTGAAGTATGTCAACAAGGTGAAAAGCAGAAGAAATACATAGCCCAGTTGGAGGTTGATAACAAAGAGCTTAATGAAACTATATCTGAACTGAATGATGAAATTATCCTGTTACAATCCAAACTTGATCAGATGTCTAAATCAGTAAAAATGTTGAACAATGGCACGGATATGCTGGAGGAGATCTTGCAGGTTGGAAAAAGTTCAAGAGATATGTCTGGTATAGGTTTTGTTGGTGCAAAGAAATATGTCCAAGATAGAAGCAGAACTAAACCTGAAGCTGAGATGTTGAAGCCGATGTCAAAACATGTGACTCAACATCACGAGAAAGGTGAAATGAAGAGAAAGTTTCAAAGATGGAGATGTCATTACTGTGGAAGATTTGGGCACATTAAGCCTTTTTGCTTCAGACTATATGGATATCCAGATCAAGCTCCTTTTTACAAACCTAAGCAGATCATGCCCATTCAGAAGCAACAATGGAAACCTAAAAGTATGGCTTTAATAGCTCATACATCTCTTAGAGTTTCAGCCAAAGAAGACTGGTATTTTGATAGTGGATGCTCCAGACACATGACTGG
Organism: Vicia villosa; assembly: GCF_029867415.1. Lineage (NCBI taxonomy): Eukaryota > Viridiplantae > Streptophyta > Magnoliopsida > Fabales > Fabaceae > Vicia > Vicia villosa. The sequence continues at coordinate 115,450,777 of NC_081185.1, forward strand.
ACTCAAGAATCTGCTTGTTGATATCAAGAGTCATTCTACTAGTTATGTAACCTTTGGTGATGGAGCTAAAGGTGAAATCAAAGGAGTTGGAAAATTAGAGTGTTCAGGAGTGCCAAATTTAGAAGATGTTCTATTGGTCAAAGACCTGACTGCCAATCTTATAAGCATCAGTCAACTCTGTGACCAAGGATACCAAGTCAACTTCACTAAAGATGAGTGTGTGGTTACTAATGAAGAAAAGGAAGTAGTAATGAGGGGTGTCAGATCCAAAAATAACTGCTTCTTGTGGGTGTCTCAGGAATCCAGCTATTCTTCTATATGCTCTAAAGAAGAAGAAGCAAAGCTATGGCACCAAAAACTTGGTCATCCTTATCTAAGAGACTGGGCAGGCAGTGCTGATAACAGAAAAAGAACTTCAGGAGGATGTTTCTTCTTGGGAAGTAGCTGTTCTCAACTTGTTTGGATGAAACAGATGTTATCAGAATACAATGTCACCCAAGATGTCGTGACATTATATTGTGACAACTTAGGTGCCATCAACATTTCAAAGAATTCCATCCAGTACAGCAGGACCAAGCATAGTGATATTAGACATCACTACATCAGAGATCTTGTTGAGGACAAAATAATTGGGTTGGAACATGCTGCCACAGATCTTCAACTTGCTGACAGTTTTACAAAAGTCTTAGATGCAAATAAGTCTGAAAATCTAAGAAACAAATTAGGCATTTGTCTTTGTGAAAGATTATGGCAATTAATTGAGAGTGGGGCCAACACTATTTCTCTCTCCAAATCTTGGATATCATTACACATTAAAGTGTATTTTCCTCCCTTCTTGCAAGTTACTCAAACGGTTTCCATTCCTCCACAACCTCTCCTCCACACTCACGCTATCTCACTGTGTTCCTGCATTCATCACTCCTTACCCAGCCTCTCATTTTCTCTCACCATGCCTCAGAGTCCTTCCTCAAAAAAATCTTCTCCCATCTCTGAAACAGCATCAGGTTCTAGGGCACCAAATGTTGTGAGCAATCAAGATGTTGTGCTGGATGTTGTGCCATTGAACTCTGTCCCTCCTTCCGATTCTGCTCGCAGTCAACCAAGAAAGATGCATGCAAGAAAATCAACCGGAGGATCTGTCCCAGAAACCTTTTCTGTCCAGCATAGAGAGGGCACTTCCTATGTTCATAATGCGATTGCAAATATGGTCACCAAAATCTTGAATGAAGGGCACAAAATTGAAGGAATTTCTGTTCCTCTAGCCCAAATGCCTGCTTCCGATGATGATCAAGGTGTGCAAGATGATGAGACCCCTGTTGATAAAGATGTTAAGACAACTGTTGATAATGATGAGACATCTGCTGAGAAAAATGATGAGACTCCTGTTACTAAGGATGTTGAGACATCTGTTAATGAGACCCCTGTTGCCAAAGATGTTGAAACATCTGAAGCTATCAATGTTGAAGCATCTGATTCCAAAAATGATGAGACTCTTGCTCCTGAGAAAGATGAAGAGGTTCCTGCTGTTCCTGCTAAGAAAGATGAAAACCCTAATGTGCATGATGTGGTGGATCTAGATGAACTTGATGATCCTATTGATATTGCTGATGATGACCTCATCTCCAGCATCTCCAACAGGGTCAAGGCTCGTAAGGGAAAACAAGTCTGTGAGCAACATTCTCTCAAGCCACAGGTTACTCCTCTGAAGACTGTTACTAAAGAAAAAATAAAGAAAGTCCCTACTGGACCCTCAAAGTCTGGAAGCAAAGTTAGTGTGAAGAAGAGGAAGGAAAGAAGCATTTCTGACTCTGAAGCTGATGTCCCAAGTGATGTCCCTGACATCCCCTCCAAGAAGAAAATTGCTGTTACTAAATCTGCTACAAAGGTCCGTGATGTTCCTTTGGATAACATATATCTGCACTATGCTTCCAATGCAATCCAGTGGAAATTTGTGTATCAAAGAAGGCTGGCCCTTGAAAGAGAGTTAGCAAATGATGCTCTGGAGAATCAAGAGGTAATGCAGCTCATCAAAACTGCAGGTTTGATTAAGACTGTTTCTCAATTCTCTAAATGCTATGAAATGCTTGTGAAAGAGTTTATTGTCAATTTATCTCAAGACTGTGCTGATGGTAGAACAGATGATTTTCATAAAGTTTATGTTAGAAGAAAATGCATAGAGTTCTCCCCTGCTGTTATCAATCACTTTCTAGGTAGAAATGCTGAAGCTCAACCTGAGCTTGAAGTAACTGATAATGAGGTCTGCAACACCATCACTGGGGGTAAGGTGAAAAAGTGGCCCATCAAAAGCAAACTGTCTGCTAGTCTCTTGACTGTTAAGTATGCTCTGCTGCATAAAATTGGTTCTGCCAACTGGGTGCCCACCAATCACACCTCTACCATTGCTGTTGGTTTAGGAAGATTCATTTATGCTATAGGGACCAAGACTGTGTTTGACTATGGAACCTATATTTTTGACCAGACTATGAGACATGCAGGTACCTCTGCTACTAAGCTTCCTATTGCCTTTCCATCCCTAATATGTGGAATCATCCTAAAGCAATACCCTGGCATCTTGAAAGCTAAAGATTCTGTTTGCAAAAGGGAAAGTGCTTTGACTTTTCACTACAAGCTGCTTCAAAGGACTGATGCCTCAACATCTGCTGGGACATCTCAAACTAGCAAGTCTGTGACCAAAGCCTCTCTTATAGCTGAGCTGAAGGAGACCTGCAAAGAGCTGGAAAATAGGAAGATGAAGCTTGAACAGCTTATACTCAGTCTTGAGCAGTCTGCTGATAGTGATGATGATCATGCTGCTGGTGGTGATGGTGAGAAGATGAATGATGATATGGATGCTGATAGTGAGGATGAATATAAGTCTAGTAGCTCCAGTGATGAAGAGATGAGTGAGGAGGATGATGATGGTACTGCTGGCTCTGAAGATTAAATCTTCATTTGGTGCTTGGCTCCTTTTGTGGCTAAAAAGGGGGAGTAGTGTGTGTCTTTGGTTGTGTTGATTGTAATGGTTGTAATGGTTATCTTATTGTTCTGGTGATCTTTTGGTTTTTTACTTGGACATGGTTTTTGTTTGGTTCCCTTTATTTGGGTGTTCTCTGGTTCTCCCTAACAATGACAAGTGGTTTCTGTAACAATTGATTAAGTAGTTGTTTTTTTTGGTGATTAATCAAGTTGAATCAAGTTGCTGCTGTTTTTCTTACAGAATTTATTTTTCTGTTGTTGGCTGCTGTATGCTCTGGTATCTGCTTTGCATCTATTAGTGTTTTAGCCAAAAATTCGCCAAAGGGGGAGTTTGTAGATGTTGTTGATTGGCTGTAATTTTTGGTAAAACTGATTGTGGCTCTATCTTGTAAAAAACAGTGTCATGACATACTTTCTGTTGTTGTGATGTGCTTCCTAATGCAGGCCTTTACCTGATGTCAAGGCCGATGTCATGACATTCGCAGCTGTTTGCTATTTTATATTACTACTTATGATTGTATGATCTGTTAAGACCTTATGCGCTATATTTGGTAATAATGGATTCTGATCTGGTTCAAGGACGTCTTGGATGATTACTATTATCAGTTCCTTGTATAATGGAGATTTGTTTTAATTAGGGCAAAAACTATTTTGTGGATCCCAGGCCCATTTGCTGTATTGTCTGAAGGGTATTTAATCCGTGTAGGAGCTGCTGTTGCCGTCAGGGTTTTTGGTTGAAAAACTGTTAGAGTTCTTTTTGTTTTAGTTTTCTCGTTGTGTTTTCTTGTAAGCCAAACAATCATCATGATGATTGTCTTGGTCTAGGAGTTTTTGTTTTGAGTTGTAAAAAGTACTCAAAGCTTTTAAGCAAGAGTACTATTGTTCTTGATCAAAGCTTTTAAGCAAGATCAAGGTGTGTTTTGAAGAGTGTCTTCTTTTGCTTTGCGTCTGTTAGTTTTTCATCACTGCTGTGATTGAGGGGGAGTGAGTAGGAGCTCTGGTCTAGCTGTTTAGATTGAAGTTGCATTGGGTAGATATTAAGTGAAAGGCGTAATATTGAGTTGTATTACCTTGAATTAATATTACTTATAGTGGACTTCCTCCCTGGCTTGGTAGCCCCCAGATGTAGGTGTGTTTGCACCGAACTGGGTTAACAATTTTCCTGTGTTGTTTACTGTTTACTCTTTGTTCATTTGTTTGAAAACATTCAGATAATGATGTCGTGACATCCTGTAAGACATCGCGTGTCTGAGTCCAGAATTTCAAACTGCATACAATTCTCTTCCATATTTGATCTTTTTTATTCAGGACACGAAATATTGCGCTATGTTAAGCAGATCGCCAAGTGATTTATGTAGAAATCACCCTACAACGAGGCCGGTCAAAACTTTATGTGCTAATGCATGCGAGAAGAACGATATGTAGATCGTTTTCCGAAAGCAATACCGCACGAAAAGAAAAAATGGTGAGTGATCTAGTCTTCACCAAGAATCCATAAGAATTCTCAAGGCATTAAGACTCTCATCGACCAAAATAAAGAGAAGTAAAAGATGGAACCACATTAAAAGCTCCTTTCATCCATAATTTCAATCACATAATTTTGCGGATTTGGATTCTCATCCTATCGACGCCCTAAGTCCATTGAAATTAGAGAGAAATTAGGCCTCTAACTTGTGATTCAAAGAAAATATCAAAAGAATGGAGTAGAAGATGAGTTAGAACCAAAAACAAGTCAAAAACCACAAAAATCAGCATTCTGCCCAGTGTAAATCGATTTGCACAGAGTGTAAATCGATTTGCATAACTCTGTTTTCAAAATCTGCGCAGTTTTCAGTTGTGTAAATCAATTTGCACAAGATGTAAATCGATTTGCACAACACAGTTTTCAAAAAAACAGCAAATAAAGAGAAGAAAACTTGTTTAAACATAAAACCAAACACCTTGTGATCTTGGATCAATTTGTGCACGAAAATGTATCAATTAAGCAAGCAAATCTCATCAATGTAGCACCAAAGGTGCATCAAGCATAAACAACAAAGGATCACATCTTGGATCATGAAAAGGATCTAGAATTTTACCAAATCTTTCACAAACTTTGAATCTTCTTCAAGAACACAAAACCACAAGCCTTGATCTCTCACAATTGATGAAGAAAAGTAGTGTTTATGTTGAGGTTTAGCTCTAAATTAGTGAGGTTCAAGATGTGACTCACTAATTTGTGTGGAAGAAAAAGAGCTTTGAGTGATGGGTTTGGAAGAGGTGAGGAGAGAATTTGCAATAAGTTTCTTGGCTATCAAAGCTTGAAAAATGAAGAGGGGAGTGCCTCAATTTATAGCACTTAGGCTTGGGAAATTTTGTGGCTTGGAGTTAGGATTGGAAAATAGAATTAGGCTTGGAGAAAGGTTTTGGAGCCAAAAATGAAATCCAATGGTCTTGATGCAATCACATGAGGGCTCATGATAAAATGATGTAGGAAATCCAATGTGAGAACTAAGTCATGCTTCCCATGCTTGCAAATGATGTCAACACTTTCAAAAGCTAAAATTTGCCTTCATTTTTCCAAATTCGCACTGGTGCAATCGATTTGCATCTTATGCAAATCTATTTACATAGCTGAAAAAAGGCAAAATCTGGGGCAAAAACAGTTATGTAAATCGATTTGCACCTTATGCAAATCGATTTGCACTGATGGCAGAAGCAAATCTGGTGCAGAAACAGTTGTGTAAATCGATTTACACCTTATGCAAATCGATTTGCACAGTGAAAATGTTGAAAAATGCCCTTTTTGAAGGATAGTTTGACTTGGTACCTACAAAACACAAACATACAAAAGCACGAGGCAATATTTTTGGTATTTTTGTTAGTAAAACATATACAAGTAGAAAAACATTGGTGTTTGATGATCCCTCTTACAGATGAAGTGAGCATAACACCGAGAGCAGAGCTTTAAGATGAAACTCTTGATTGATGATTGATATGCAAATGATGTATGATCTTAGGGTCAAAAATTGGGGTATGACACACATATGGTTACCAATTTGTCATTTCTTATGAACTTTAGTTTCTGATGAAGTGTTGAAGTAATTGCCCCAGCCTCATGAATCCATGGGCGACCTAGCAAACAACTGTATTGTGCTGGAATGTCCATAACTTGGAAAGTGATTTTGAACGTCTGAGGTCCAATAGTTATGGGAAGATCTACTTCTCCGAAAACTGACTTTCTTGATCCATCAAATGCTTTGACGATGACATGACTTTTTCTTAGAGGGTAATCTTTGAAAGATAATCTTGACAATGTTGATTTAGGCATGACGTTGAGAGAGGATCCATTGTCTATTAGGACTCCTGTGAGTACATCACCCATGCAGCCAACTGAGATGTGAAGTGGAAGATTGTGGTCCACTCCTTCTTCAGGAAGATCTTCGTCACAGAAACTTAGGTTAGTTCCGGCGGAAATGTTGGTAACGATGTTGTTGAATTGGCTTATAGTAACACTTGGTTCTACGAAAGCTTGTTCCAAAACTTTCTGTAGAGCTTCCCTATGAGCTTCAGAACTCAATAGCAGGGAAAGAACAGAAATCCTAGACGGAGTATGTAGTAATTGATCTACAATGTTGTATTCACTCCTCTGGATTAACTTCAAGATCTCATCATTTTCTTTCGCTTGAACAGCATTGGTCGGATGATTGTCTTGCCTATGTGGTACTTCCTCCGAAGGTTTCTCCACATTTTCTGTTGTTCTGTTGAAGACTCGTCCACTTCTGGTGACTCGACTAACATCAGCAATGTTGACAACAGACGGTAATGGTATTTCCTTACCATTTTCAATGAATGTAGCGTTGTACTTGTATGGTATAGCCTTGCTGGACTCATACGGTACAGGACCTGGTAAGTAGATGACTAGTGGAGCAACTGCTGTCTTCCTGCTATCATACTTAACTTGCGTTGGTTCAACTTGGTTAATTTGGGAAGATACGGTAAAGACTTCGTCATCTTCTCTGTTGGCAAGAACAGTAATGGTATTGTCATCCATCAGCTTTTGAATGTCGTTGCGAACACGCAAACATCCTCGTGAATTTCTTCGACAGATTTCGCATCTACTGTAAGCGTGGAAATCTGTTCCAAAGTAGGCAAGTCCATTTAAAGTTTTGTGGAACCTGACTACCGATCCTTCAAGGTCTTCAACTTTGTAGATTTTGTATTCTCCTGGACATCCTTGAACCATGTTGATGTCATGCTCAGTTCTGACTCGGATATGTTGAATCCATCCTAAGTCCATTTGTTCTTGTAATGCAGCTTGAACTACGGCACATCCTTGAGTATTCTTTGGACAAATTTCACATGTGAAGTAGTTGTGAGGTGGTACATGACCGTACCCAGCTTGTCTAGCGTGCATCTTGACAAGATTTTCCCCTATCTGACGAATGTCGTAGATTTGAATGACGTTGGGGTGTTGATCTACCAGATTTACTGAAGCTTCTTTATGATGCGGCAAAGGATTTGCTTGGACGTTTGGATTAGTATCTTTGAAGGATAGCATTCCGCTTTTCACTAATCGTTGGACGTCAATCTTGAAAGGGAAACAGTTCTCAATATTGTGACCTGGTGCCCCCTGATGATAGGGACAAGATTGGTCAGCCTTATACCATGGTGAGGAACTGTTTGTAGGATTTGGAGGACTCCTCGTCTGAATGAGTCCTTTTGCCAGTAATGTTGGAAACAATTCTGCATACGGCATTGGTACGGGGTCAAAGGCAGGATACCTTGGAGCCCGATTGTTGTAATTTGGAGGTCGAACCTGCTGCTGAGGTTGCTGCGACCTTTGTTGAATTTGTTGTTGCGAGACCTGAGGTTGATAAGCTGGCGCTGAGTTAACAACCGGAGTTATTGTTGCAACTTGAGGTTGGAATTTCTTCTTGATTTTGTGCAAGACATTGCTGACATCTTGATCCTTTTTTTCTTCTGGAAAGAACTTCCATACTTCCTTGGACCAATAGAAGATTCTGGTTCTTTGTTCAAGCGTCCTTCCCGAACTGCTTCTTCTAAACGCACACCCATGTTTACCATCTCGATAAAGTCACTTGGTGCACTTGCAACCATTCGTCCGTAGTAAAATGGACTTAAAGTTTTGAGATAGATTTTTGTCATTTCTTTCTCTTCAAGTGGTGGACAAATTTGAGCAGCAACTTCACGCCATCTTTGAGCGTATTCCTTGAAGCTTTCTCTATCCTTTTGAGTCATGGCCCGGAGTTGATCTTTGTCGGGAGCCATATCCAGATTGTACTTATACTATTTGACGAAGGCCTCTCCGAGGTCTCGAAAAGTACGGATCTCTGAACTGTCCAAGTTCATGTACCATTTGAGTGCAGCACCAGTTAGGCTGTCTTGAAAATAATGAATGAGCAATTGTTGATTATCAGTCTGAGTTGACATTCTTCGAGCGTACATCACAAGATGACTTTGTGGGCATGAATTCCCTTTGTACTTCTCGAATTCTGGTACTTTGAATTTGTGAGGAATCTTAACATTTGGAACCAGACAGAGGTCTGCAGCATTCTTTCCAAATAGATCTTGTCCTCGGAGAGTCTTGAGTTCCTTCTGCATTTGCAGAAACTGTTCCTGGAACTCGTCCAATCTTTCATACACGCCAGCATCCTCACTTGGAGCGTGATGATATACTTGTCCGCCCTACGGGGGAAAAGTATGCATAATCGGTCGTGGAGAAGCCATGACAGCAGATCTTGGTATCTCAGCATTCTGTTGTGCGAAATCCATTGCCGTTGCTCTTGGAACTTCAATTTCCAGAGGTTTGTAACCCTCTGGTGGACGCATATCCATGGTGACTTTTGGAGCTTCAGAAGCTGGAGGTATGTACCCTTCTGGAGTAAAGTTATACGGCATGCCCCAAGGTCGATCAGGCGGCATGGTATACTGAGGAATAGGAGTAGAAACAATCTCGGAAACCACAGTCCTTTGTGGTTCTTCTGGCGTTGGTCGATTCTGCGCAACTACCAGGGCTTCTACCATACTATTGAGTCTTTCAACAGTACCTTTGAGAGTATTAATCTCTTCTTTGAGTTCTTCATTCTCTTGCTCAAAGTCTTCCATTCTTTTCTTGCGACTTGAACGAGTGTTGTATTGATGAGACAGCTTGAAAGTCTTGGTTCACCTCCTTCTCCTCCTCTCTTTCTGGAGAAAGGAAAGTGACTATTAGATCCGCGACAATTCTCGTGTCAGTGCGTACGACTAAAGCGATGTATGATATGCAATTAAGTTAATTATTTTTCAAGGAAACACCATAATTACGTTATGAAACATCAAACTTTTATTAATTAAGCAAAAATGCCGTTTTTACACACTTTGAAAATGGAAATACAGAGAAACTGAGAGAAAGGACTCTAAAACTTTGATGAAGAGCCGACTTCACGTTCTAACATCTTCTTCTGTTTCTTGAGCTGAGCGTTCTCTGACGTGAGCTGATCGATGATCCAGGAAGCAGGAGGGATATGATGAGAAAGTGATGATTGTGTCACTTGTCGATCGAGTACTTCAAGTAACTCATCCTTCCTTCTTAGGATGTTTTGAATTTCAACATTTTCCGTGTTGACAATTCGATACTTGTTCCTCCAAGCATTCCTTTCTTGGCATACCTTGTTTAATGCCGCTTGCAGTTTTTCAACATCGGTGGAGAAAAGGTAAATTGGTTCCCTTAGGGGAATAGGTTCTTGATGTTGATATGGCATCCTGAGCTTGAATGCTCTGACGCGTACCCATTGAAGGTAAGGATCCAGGGAGATGCAAAGATGTTTTCCTAACAATCTTCTCCCTTTGCTGTGAACAAGACGCCAGGCTTGGACAATTTCCTTCTTCAGCATGTTGCCATGATCGTCGATGTTCTTGAAAAACAGACCCTCCAATTGGATGTTACTTGGTATATTTTTCATGGGATAGCCGTATTGACGACGGGCTAAAGCTGGATTGTAACTGATTCCTCCCTTAGTTCCAATAAGGGGTATGTTGGGAAAACTTCCACAACTGAAGATGATCTTGGTTTCGTCGTTGTCAGGACTACACCAATCAATGTCTGTATGAGTGAGAGACATGATTTTCTGTGACCAGTAAAGGCCATCCCTCATGTTCCAGAAAGTGCTAGACTTCGGCAGGTGTGAAACGAACCATTCGTATAACAACGGTACGCAGCATGTGATTAATCCTCCTCCCTGCAGGTTTCTTGAATGCACAGAGTGATAAGCATCCGCAAGCAAGGTTGGAACTGGATTTCCAATTAAGAAGATCTTAATTGCGTTGATGTCGACTAAATCGTTAATGTTAGGAAACAAAAACAATCCGTAGATAAGCAAAGCCAAGATTTCCTCAAAAGCGCTCATATCTTGGATGCTGACGAAGTACCGAGCTTGATCAAACAGGAATTTGGAGGGCAATCCTTGAATTCCTCCTCTACTCACCATATGAGTTCTGATGTCGACTACGTTCAAAGGAGTAGTTGCAGCAATGATAATGTCGTCAGGGTTCTTTTCCAAACCGGAGTACGGATCTTGCGCGTACACGGGTATTCCAATTAGACGAGAGTACTCCTCCAACGTAGGCATGAGCTGATAATCTGGAAAGGTGAAGCAGTGATACGTTGGATCGTAAAACTGTACCAAGGTGGGAAGGATCCCATCCACCATGTCGGTATTGAGCAAAGGCAGAAGTTTTCCATACTTCTCCTTGAAAGCCTGGGGGTTGACCACCAGTTTTCCGAGCTTTCCCAGTTCCTCGACCTGGGGAATCTTGAAGGTGTATTTCCTAGCTCTCTTTCTTCCGTAATCCATGGTATAGATCCTTAAGTCCTTTCTCCGTTTCTCTCTTTCTATGAAGTTCAAAACGTTCGTTATTTAGTTTCCTTGAAAAACGACTCGAAAAAGACTCTTTTTGTTTTTAGTTGTTTATTAATGAATGATGCATGAATGCATGAATGCACACACAAGAGTTTTAAACAAACATGGCGTTGAAGGGTATAGTGGTCATGAAGTCAAAACGCAATCCCCTCCCCAATGGTAAACTAAGGTTAAGGATTTTTGTACCTGTAGAACGGGTTCTAGGGGTCTCAGAGTTTTTGCTCAACCTTAAAGATACGTTGATTGGTATCTATAAGAGAGTTTTCTCTGAGTGTAGTATCTGCGTGACAATTACTTCCGTAATCACCGCTCTACGTCCTAAAAAAAAGGCTTTAAGTGGGGTTAATGTGTTTCTAGGTCCTCCTGGTACAAATCAGTCTCGGAATGCAGTGGCGCAGTTAATCACAACCAGCCAGGTAAATCCCAAGAGTAGACTAGGAAACCAAGATTAGAGGGCCTTCACCGGGAAGACATCTTCCATCCTATCTTATGTTGCACTCAAATCCGGGTATAGGATTTCTCACCACAAGGGGGAATCAAGCCCTTTCCCGATACAGAATAAACAAAATAAACAAATATATATGCAACAAACACATGATATGACACAGAGGTTAGGCAGAACCTCTCTTGTTTGAGGGGGAATTTGGCATCCCTAATTCCTCATTGGGGCTGGACCAGCAACAGGTCAACCATTGGTTTGGATGAAAAACCAAGGTTTTTAACACTTATCTCCCCAGCAGAGTCGCCATTTTTCTGTGGTGGTCGTTTTCTTTACCTCCCCGTTTCACTTGGGAGGACGGCATGCTAAACCCTTCACGCGAAATTTGGAAGGAGAATGCGCCCGTGGTGGGATGAATTTTGTTTCAGTTCTTCCTACGATATCACACGAACTTTCTTATTTGTCCTACGAGTAGGAAAGGGAAAAAAAGATCTCAACTAAACCCTAGGAGTTTGCTAAGTGTGGGGATTTCACCTAGACTAGAAATTCTGGAGTCCGGGAGGTCGGTTATACATAGGGAAGTGTTTAAACACGCTACATATCTGTAGTACTCTACAGGAACCTTCTCTGTGTCATTGTGTTTGTGTTTATTGCTAATGATTGGGAAAGTTTCTCCTTTGTATTAGGAGAAGGAAATGAATTGATTAAAGAAAGACAGACAGATAAACTGACTATTTTTGGTATTTTATTAGCTCGCTGAGATTCCTTGTGAACCTCATGCCTACATATCCCTAGTGGAAGTCAGAGCTTAATGTAGTTCGGGGAACTAACTAGGGAAATTAATGATTTTTTTTGGTGCCTTGCTTAAAGCTCAAGGTTGAAGCTTGAATTAAATCTCTGTTTACAGTAAGGAGACATGAAATCATCTCTACAGAGAGGTATTTGTACTATTCTACCACAAACATTTAAAGGAGTGACAGAATAATTGAATTCATTTCATTCAAGAGGGGGACCTTACTTGTGTATGTGCAAGTATACCAGTCAAATGCCTCTTAAATGAAAGAAAAATGCTCATCCAAATTAGGGAAAGTTACCACATGTCTGGGTTTTACTGTCAGCTCATGCCTTTCAAAATCCTATATGGGAGACTTGATTAAAATTGAAATGTAATTGAAATGTTTGTTTGTTTGAATGTGGTAGAGTAGTAAAAATATCTCTCTATAGAGATAAGCTATGTCTATCTACTGTATAAAAGATTTGACTTTAGCTGGCTTGTATGAGGCCCAAGCTTGAGGCTTTTTGATTGATTAATTAATTATTATTGACTCTGGGAGATGACTCCACTGGGGATTAATTACAGGGTATTTTTTGTGTTCTGTACAAAGCCCAGAATTGAGGCTGACTCTACTTAGGGAGACTCTATTTATGTGCCTTGTACAAAGCCCAAGGTTGTGGCTAACTGCTGAGGATAATTGAATGAATGACTCTATTTTATGTGCCTTGTACAAAGCCCAAGGTTGTGGCTGACTCTAGCTAGGGAAAACATTATTTTCTGCCTTGTACAAAGCCCAAGATTGTGGCAGACTCTTAAATAAACTGAGTATGGATGACTCTATGGGAAAAAGATCCTAGGTGTTAGGAATCTTTGACACATGAAAATATGGTTTATCTGCCTTGTACAAAGCCCAAGGTTGAGGCTGACTGTTTTTGTTGGTTTTAACTCTACTGAGGAGATTTTATTTATTGAAAGACTGTTTTTCTTTGGAAGCTAACCCTTTCCAGGGATTTTGACTCAGCTGGTGAATTTGTCTATTAAAAGACTAGTTTTATCATGTTTTTTGGAGGCTGACCCTTTCCAGGGGATTTGACTCTATTGGGGAAATTATCTCCTAAGAGAAATGAATCTTTGTTTTTTTGACATTTTTTATTAATTGACTTTGGAGGCTAACCCTTTCCAGGGATTAACATGAAGGAATGTGTGGAAGCTAACCCTTTCCAGGGATTTTGTTGAAATGGAGGTTGATTTTAATTGACTTTGGAGGCTAACCCTTTCCAGGGATTTTATTGAAATGAATGGCAGAAAGATTATCTAATGGAGACTTCTTGTTTAAAGCCCAAGATGAAGGCTGACACATGCTGAGGAGAAAATAAACATAGATCCTAGACTCTGCTAAGGAAGATTGATGAAGATAAGGGTGACAGAGACTGTCCATGTCTCTCATTCCAAAAGGTGTACTCAATGTAAAATTGAGACAAACTTAGCTTCTTTAAGGTCTGGTTTAAATTGGAAGAAACTCACCAGGGTAGGCTAAAAGGTGACTAAAGACCTGTTCCTATGTTTATAAGAAACCTGATGGGTCCTTGTATACAAGCTCAAGAGGAAGCTGGAAATGCTTTTAAGAAGCCTGTGGGTCCTTGTACAAAGCCCAAGAGGAGGCTAATCGAGGGTCCTTGTTATAGCACAAGAGAAAGCTATGTAGTTTTGAACTTATTTTGGCTCTAAGCAAATGGGTAAGAGGTTTCACCAGGAATAATTCCTCTTTGGGTGGATGTGTCCTATTATTTGGATTCTAAGGTTTTTACCAAGATGTTTCACCGGGAATAATTCATCTTGGGGGTTTGAACTACAGATCTCTAATTAGGAAAGAGCCTTCACCGGGAAGACATTCTCAATCCTAGGCCATATTCCTATAATATATATATATATAGTTTAACTGTCCTAGGGTTTATACTCAAACGTAGTTCTAAACTAATATATGCACAGTTTATATTTGACAGTAATTTAAATAAAGACTGTAAATTGAAAGCTTGTAAAGCCTAACCTGGATGGAGTGGAGGCCTTTGAAGAAGTATGTACAGAGCCTCAACAGTAATTTTTGTTGTTTTGTTGATAACAGTTGAATATATATGATAAACAGTTAATGGTTTTTGAAAACAGAAGAAGTGAAGATGGACAAAGGTCACATAGGTATCTGAAGAGTTTCACCGGGAATAATGCCCTTCAAATACCAGAAGAATGTTTTGAAAACAGAAAGAAGATTTTGAAAATACAGTTTTGAAAACAAGCTAAGAAGAGAAGGTTTTTGGGACTTACACTCTATTAGAGGCCCAGTACTTTACAATACTGGTTACAAAAGCAATTTGAAAATGATTTGAAATGATATAAGGTTTTGTTGTTTGAAAACCTTAATCATCCGTTTAATTGGAGACTGATAATAGCTTTGAAAATTGACAAAAATAATCAACTTAATTAAGGTAAAGAATAAAGATCTATGCCTAATTAAGACCTAAACAATTAGGGTTTTATCATAAACTTATTCATAAAATAAATAGGTTAAAATAAAATGATAATATATATTTAAAGTATTTAAGAAAACACTTAAAAACATACTATTTTAAACCTAATTAAAATACATGAAATAAATAATATTTTTATGATTTTTTTGATTATTCACAAAATAAGTATATTAAATAACAAGTGTGTGAAAAATGAAGTGAAAATGATTTAATTTGATAGGTGAATTATTGGTGTGAAGTTATAAAGAAAATGAAAGGGAAAAGTGATAAAAAATAACATTTTGGCCTCACCATGGTTTGAACCCACGCCCTTGAAGTCAACAACTCAAAACAACACCACTGGGCCAAGGTGCGCTTGGTGTTTATGATACACATCCAACACATTATATTTTCAGACAAGTGTGTAAATCATGAAAAAAAATAAAAGGGATAAAAAGTCTGGGGCGAGGGGGATTCGAACCCCAGACCTTGGGCATGAGGAGACTAAGAGCGCATGTGTGGCCACTAGGGCAAGTTATTCAGTCGTTTATAAAACACCTATCATTAAATATAAAATAAACTCTGCCCTGAGGTTTGAAATTTGCGCGCCACCACCATTGTCATCTTCTTCCTCAAGCTCCAACGATTTGAATTTCTGAACTCTCTCAATTCTCAACCATTTGCAACGATATAAAGATGAAACTTGTTCTAAATTCACTCACGATTCTAAATATGTAACTAGCATAGATTAATATTAACTACATCTAACTAATTTACCAGAAATCGTGAAGAACCCTAAAACTTAGAAATCAAATTAAATGGCTATACTGAAAGATAAATGAATGATGATAGAGGGTTTTCAATCCTCTGATGATGCTAAACAAGATAGAATCGAGCTTTAACTCAAAGAGTGCTTAAATTAAAGAAGTGAAGTTCAGGAACTTACCTCTAAAAATGGAGGTCGTGAGGATGATTGAGAGCACCTGGGTTTGAATGAATGATCTCAATAGCTTCCTTGAGACTCAATGATGCTAACTGAATGCTTCTTGGAGCTTGAATCCTTCTGAATTGCTCTATGGACCTCCCTCGATTTGAGCTTCAAGTAGACATGGAGGTTGTTGAATTTGGAGTTACAGACGAGCTGCAGCCATCTGGTTAGCTTCACTATGACCTGAGGAGTGTGCCTGGATGATTGGCTTGGCTTGAAACCTCCTGAATTCCTCTATGGACCTCCAACTGCAACAGCTCCAAGTGAGAATAGAAGATGATGATTCTTCACTTACAGAAGTATTTCAGAGGTCTGGATCACCTCTAAATGACTTCCCTAATGTGTTTGAATACTTAATTCCAAAGGAAGAGCTTTGGTTTGAAGAATCCGAGTCTTCTTGCCAAAGAACCTTTGAAAACCTTAAGTATGAAGAAAGAAGAGAGAAAGCAAGAATTTTGTTGCTTTGGTGTGTTTGATTACTGAGGTATGCTCTCCTATTTATAGGCAAATGAATGCAGATCAATTGGCTGTAGTGAGCTTGCTTAATGAAAGAAGTTTGGTTTCTTAAGCATGAAGGAAGTTTGCAAATATCTCTTATGCAATGATGAGAATTTTGATTCCATTTGATCAATCCCCTAGCCCTCGATTTTGCTTGATCTTAGGGGACAATTCTGAGCCAGAAATGAGCTCTAATTGGTTGGTGAGAAGATTCCTTGGGTGATTCATCAATTTGTCATAAATTCACAAATGTAATCATTACATAATCACATGTTCTTGTTTTTAGAATCTTCTTCAATTCTTATGGCATGGTGAAAATGAATGCATGGCATGTTTTCAGATGTGTTATGGGTCGTGTAGCATCCATAATTGAGGTCATGTGCACAAAATTTCAAAGTTCAAAAATGATGCATGACCTATAATTTTACTTCATGAGGCCAACTTTGAACAAGCATAACTCTAAGCTCAAAATGAATTTGGAGAAGGTTGAACACAATTTGGAAAGCCCTAAACATCTACTTCAAATCATTAGTTTGGAGTTTCTTCAAAATCCTTTGGCAAATTTGTGAAAAATGAGGCCAAAGTTGGAAGAAAACTAGGTTAAAACACTTAGAAAAATTTCTAAGTGTTTATGACCTAAAACTCCAAAATTTCAAAAACTCTTAAATGATTGATCTTTTGAAAAAAGTTCCTTTGTAAGATGTTGTTTTATTTTGCAAGATCTACAACTTTCATGTTGGAAGTTTTTTGAGTTGTGTAGGTGAAATTTTGAGTTCTCACCATGCCTTAAAAAACCCTAATTCCCGACTTTTTGCTCCTTGATGAATTTCTTTGAATTTCTTTGGTCAAATGACTTCATTATCCATATATTGATGATATTGATCCTTAAAAGTCATGGTTTGACCAAAAATCTCAAAAGTCAATGGTGATCCCATACAGTTGACTTTTTCCTAATAAGGTGAGATTTTGGACTTTTTGTGTAGAATCAAGATCTTCTCCTCAAATGAATGATGTAAATGGATTATATTGAGGTAGTAGAGATTCTTGAATCATGTCTTGAGTTTTGGATCCATGCCCTGATTAAAAGTCAACTATCTTGGTGAATTAGGTCAAAAACCCTAATTGTCGACCAGAGGACAATGATGACTGTAGACTTTGATTTGAGGGGTAATGTCCAGTGGATCTTGTCATATGAGTTATTTGAAGATGATTGATGTCTTTGAATGGTTCCCTGGGGCTTTTTATGGTTTCCCAAAGGTGATCCCTGATTTTAGTCCTTGATAAGGCTCAAAACCCTAGTCTGTGGATCTGAGTAATTCTGTACTTAGATGACTGGGTGTCTAATCCATCATAGGTGAAATAATGAGGCTTTTGAATCTTATGATTGTATTAGAGACTAATCCCTCTATTGATTGATCCTTTGCCTGAGTTTTCTTGTCTTTGAACACCCTCGATTGAATGCCAGATTGCCCTGGGTACTTACTTTGACTTGATGAAAATCCTGAAGATAATGTCATCTCAGGGGGGTCAAAAATTAGGGTATGACAGGCTCCTTGGCCTTTTGCAATGTGGGGTATTGATATGATTGGAGAAATCAAACCTACTGCCTCCAACGGACATCGATTTATCCTGGTCGCTATTGACTACTTCACAAAGTGGGTAGAAGCAGCTTCATTTGCTTCTGTCACCAAGAATGTGGTGGCCCGGTTCATCAAATACAATCTCATTTGTCGGTATGGCATCCCTGAAAGGATTATCACGGACAATGGCACAAATCTAAACAACAGAATGATTACTGAACTTTGCACATAGTTCAAGATCAAACATCATAATTCCTCTCCATATCGACCAAAGATGAACAGCGCGGTGGAAGCTGCCAACAAGAACATCAAGAAAATCATACAAAAAATGACAATTACCTACAAAGACTGGCATGAGATGTTACCTTTTGCTCTTCATGGTTATCGCACATCTGCGCGTACTTCAACAGGGGCAACTCCATTCTCCTTAGTCTATGGTATGGAGGCAGTTCTTCCAATTGAAATTCAGATTCCTTCCCTAAGGATTATGAAAGAAGCCAATCTAGACGAAGACGATTGGATTCAAACACGGTTGGACCAGATAAACTTGATTGATGAGAAGAGGCTCGCAGCTATTTGTCATGGTCAGCTATACCAAAAGCGTATGATCAAAGCCTTCAACAAAAAAGTCAAAAGTCAAGAATACCAAACTGGTGGCTTGGTTGTCAAACGCATCATCTTACCACAAGGTGATCCCAGAGGCAAATGGACTCCCACCTACGAGGGGCCATTCATAATCAAGAAAATATTCTCCGGCGGCGCCATGTTGCTTACCACCATGGATGGCGAGGATTTCCCACACCCTGTGAATGCGGACATAGTCAAAAAGTACTTCGCTTAAAGAAAAGCTCGCTAAGTTAAAAACCTGAAAGGGCAACTTAGGCAAAAAATGAGCGTCTCGGTGGATTGAAAACCCGAAAGGGCGATCCAGGAAAAAATTAGAGACTAAACAAATACTACCCCGGTAGGTTGAAAACCTGAAAAGGCAGCCTAGGCAAAAGTTAGGGAATAAAGCGTACAACTATGTTCCGTTCAGCTGCCTACTCACCGTCAAGATTCAACACATCAAAGACACCAATCAGTCCAATCACTTTCTTCCAACAAGTGAGGGATGAGATGCTCGAAGACAGATTGGCAATAGCAGAATTGAAACTTGACTGGATTGTTTTCACATAGCTATTTATCTTTATAAATATTTTCCAAAGCTTTATGACAATTTCCTACTTCTAGGATTATTGTCTCCCTGTGCTAACCAGCCTATCATGGCTCTTTTTCAAAAATCAATGCAGCTTAGGCTCAAAATCACCATTTTCACTTTTTCTGTTTTGAATACGTAAACGTCCCAATGATAATTTTGAATGAACATGTGCATTTGAATATGATTGATGTTTACCAGGATAAACAGGAATAGCATTCAGGTAATGTCCCAATCATCTGGACATCATCAGAAGAGAAAATCCCCGAGAGAAATACATTTCTCAGCAAATTCCTCAAAAAGATTTCTGAACGAAGTGATTCGAGAAATCTTATCCCCCAGCAGGGTTGTTCCAGATTGCTATCCTCAGAAGGTGTGGTCTCCACACCCGGACTTGGTCAAATAGTGCATCGGAGGATCATGTATCTTCCTCACTCCCATTTAAAAGGACATCGAAATCAGAACTTCCAATTACCTTTCATTCCCAAGCGGTAGTCAAAGATCCCTCAACAGAGTACCGTGGTTCTCAAAGAAGTTCCCCAGCCGAGGGTACTCAAACAAGACGAAAGATCATCAACAATCACAATACCTTCATGTCCAGATGACTAGCGGAAATTTATTTTCCCAACTAGAAGCTCGACACGCTCATCATATTCATACATCATACACCATACATCATACATCATACATCATATATCATACTTCATATATCATACATCATACATCATGCATCATGCGCATATTTATACACATATTCATACACAACGTAACATGCATTACATGCATCATAAACATTGCATATCACTAACTTGATTTTTCAGGCAGACGGATATCTTCAACAAAGATGTTCTCAATCACATGCAGTGTTCACCTGAATTCCATGAACGATTCTCTCAGATATAATCAAGCCGAAGATTCATTCTGAAGAGATTTCTCCTTTCAAATCACTTATCAACTCAAAAACTACCATCACAGGTCTAAAGTCGATACCTCAGACGGTTCCAGAACGATCTACCATCGAAGATCTAAAGTCAATACCTCAGACGGTTCCAGAACGATCTACTATCGAAGATCTAAAGCTGATACCTCAGACGGTTCCAGAACGATCTATCATCGAAGATCTAAAGCTGATACCTCAGACGGTTCCACAACGATCTAACATCGAAGATCTAAAGCTGATACCTCAGACGGTTCCAGAACGATCTACCATCGAAGATCTAAAGCTGATACCTCAGACGGTTCCACAATGATCAACTTTCAAAATCTAAAGCGGAAAAACTTTGGACAAGTTCCGTAACGATCATCCTCCAAGACTTAAAGCGGTAACCTTGGACGGTTCCGAAACAGTCAACACAAAGACTTTCAAATCCTTCATCAAGATATAATCAATGGATTCATTCTGATGAACGAACCATCAAATACAATTGCCGGGTGGCATCTGAAAGCCCATCTCAGGTAATGTTTCAATCTGCCAACAACATTTCGCAGACGACATTCAAATGCAACTTCCAACATCTCTTCCGATCAAGGTAAGCGCAAATTTTCAGGGCATCTAAATATTCAATCATCTTCTACCTTCGGATTTCAGACAATCTCTTCAGGTTTAAGAAGATTGAATAGGGGCAACTGTTATACCCCAAAATTTGCCCGCATCTTTTTTCAAGAAAACTCCAATCTAAAAATTAAGAGTCTCATATAATCTTGGATTTTTATTTCAATAAATATCCTGACATGTGAAATACTTAGTTTTTAGAATTTTTCTTATACAGTATTTTGGCTTGCAGTTGAATTTATTCTTACGCAAATGCCAAATACTGTTTATTACTTCACACATGCTATTTATTTATTTACAGATAAATAGTACTGACACAATTGGTACAGAATTAAATCTTTTGCAGGCGCAGAATCAGGAAACTCAGACTGTACTGGTAACAAGTAGATTATTATTATCTTTTGTTTCCCACTAATTTTTGTACTATATTCCATTATTTTCAAAATCTTTTCAAATCTCTTTTTCAAAAATCAAATCCTAACTTTATTCTATACATCTCTCTTTTTCCCAACACTATCATACACTTTCTTTCAAATATTACTTCCACTCAAATTTTCCTTTTGTACGGAATCACTTCATTCCCCAACGTCTCTATCCTTCTTTCCATTCTATAAATACCTCTGATTTTTTTTATAAAAAATCTCACATCAAATTCTAACTCATCTCTCAAATTTCTACTTCATATCCATCCTTTCTTCTTCCCCGACAAAATGGCGAAGTGGTGGGAAACGTGTTTTCTTATGGTCATCACCATTGCTACGGTGATCATGTCTTTTTTCTGTCTACATAGCCCGGAACACTGTGGACCTGGGATGCTTGCACTCCCAATCATCTACATGTTATTATTTGTAGCATGGGTTATTAATCGTCATTTTTAAAATTTGTCGTATTTCTTATTTCTTAAATGTACCGTTTATTCGTCGTACTGTTCAATATAGTATGTAATGTTTGTACTGTCTGTATTAAATGTTGTACTATTTTTCATAATGTTGCTTAATTATTCAGATAATATTTTGTGTGTTCTGTGCCAGTCAAATATTCATTTTTCTGTGCATTAAATGATTTTCAGGGTTATTATCAGTAATTTTGCTTGCGTACAGTAAATATTAGTTATTTATTATGTCTGTGTTTTTTAACAAGTCATGTAAATAAACTTTCATTTTTCACATAAAAACAAAAACAACAAAAAGAAAATTAACTTTGACTGTTGATTTTTCACTCTAACTGCTACATTAATACCTGAACAATCAGTTGACAGTCAAACTGCTGGCAGTACAATTCTCAGTGATTTGTACCATCAATCAAATCAATCTTTTAGAATTCAAAATTCCAAGATTTTTGTCCTAGAAGTCTTCTGAATATCACATGATTAGCAGAGACTCAACACTGCACAAAAATCAGGTACGCTTAACCGTCTCCTACACAAACAAACCCTGACTAGGGTTTTCTTGTTTTTACAGGAGAAACAAGTTTTTGAGACCTCAAATGGATTTCATGGACATCCATATATCTCAAAGTACCATCACACAAATTTTCAGACTTCAATTCACTCAGACGCACCGTCAGCAGCTCAAACAGTCAACAGACGACCCGTTTGACCAAAAAAGTCAACAGACAGTCAAAAATGAAATTTTTTGTCAACATCCATATTTTGTCAAAAGATTCATCATTTGATCATTGGATGATCATAATTCATCAAGGAAAGATCAAAAATCAACAAAACCCTAAGATTCAAAATTAGGGTTTTCTCCTAAAAAGTCAACTGAACTTTGACTGGCCATAACTCTCTCATCCTTCATCCAAAAAATTCAAACCAAAGCCCATTTTGAAGGAAATTCAATTATCTTTCAAATTCAATTGATCCCATGGTCATTACATTCACCATTTGAAAAATATGAACAAAGACATTACAGGTCATTTTCAAAGTCAACAAAAAGACACTTTTTCAAAAGGACACACAAGGAGCATCAAAAATCATTTTGACATGAGACCAAAAACATTGGTTAGAGGACTCTTTGAGGTTTCCAAAAAGTGCAAGATCTCATTCATATGACAAAAATTGAGGGATTTACACCTTGTTGAAGTTGGCTAAATTTTGGGAAAATGCATAAAACCAACATTGCTCAAAAATGTATTTTTTCCAAATGGGGCCAAGTTATCATGGTTCAAACATGTTTGCCATGATATTATGGGCCTCCCACGACCAAGAAAAAGCCCACACCATTTTTATCCATTTTTGGCTTAATTTTATCTTATTTTAAGATTAAATAAAAAGGAAAAATGGAAGGATAATGGATAGCTTAGTTTCTAAGCATGAGTCATCCAAGAATCTTCAATTTTCTGCAGAAGATTGAGGTACAAGGCAAGAGCATTGAAGAGAAGCAAGACTTGGTCAACAATTCAAAGGTTTTAATATAAAAAAATCAAGAATTCAACAAAGGCAACTAAAGGCTTCTTGGCTTCAATTCTAAGCACAACATAGCCTATATAAAGGCTATAACACTTCACAAACAAAAGAGCACGAGATCAGAGACAAATTCTTGCTTGTAACACACTTGTAACATCTTGAAATATTCAAAGAAATTTAAAATTCGAATTTTAAGTTTAAGTTAGTTTCAATACAAATTAAACACTCAAACACGTTCCTTGAACTTCACTGAACCTATCCAGATCAGTTGCAAGCATTGAAACCTCAAGAACACGAGCCTAGAACTCACGGTTTGTTCAAACTAAAACCAAGTTGTATCTCATAACACACGCATATTTAGCAAGATGTAGACATATATTTGTGTTTAGTTTGAGGTCCTAATCATTTCTTGAAACTTAATTGAGGTTTGGACACCTATACGAGGAACCACCATTTTAGGGTTCTTACTTTCAAATTTAGGGCTTTACAGTTAGTGCAAAATCACGAGCTCTAAATAATACCATTAAACTCGCATGAACAAGACGAACTAAATGGTGGCATCGCGCCAAATTTATGTTGTTGTTTGCTTGTATTCGCTATTTCCAACAGGTGTAAAAGATCAGAGTTTCTACACCACCTGCAAATGAAAGGTGTAAAAACTCTATCCTGAAGAAGAAGATGATGCGTGGCGTCCTCTGATTGGCTGGAGGGCGCACGCATGTTTTTTTTTTAAATTCACTTTGGATTCAGTGTTTTGCAGGTACGTCACGTGCCATGGTCCCTCATGATGGTAACCATCAGATCTGTCCACTCAGCAATCCAACGCACCAAAATGAAGCACCATATCATGGACTCTTTTTAAATATCACATCTGATCATTCATCTTTTTTATTTTCTATTTTATTTTAATTTCTTGTTAAATTAATTAAAAATAGTTTCAAAAATCCAAAAAATACACAAAAAATATTTTTAAGTTTCTAAAATAATATTTTATTTTCTAACATAAAAATATTTTATTTTTCTTCATAATTTCAATATTTTGCATAATTAATTAGTTTATATTTTTATATTTGCTTTTTAATTATTTTAACCAATCAAAAAAATCATAAAAAATTTGTTCTTCATATTAAATATTGTTTATATATTATAAGCTAATTTTGTACATATTTTGAATAATTTTCTCTTTAAGTTTTAATTATTTGTGTAATTATTTGCATAATTATGTGTTAATTAACTTAATAAATTTCAAATCAATTTCAAAAATTCAAAAAAAAATTAGTTTTGTTTTAAAATTAATTTACAAATGTTTTGTACATATTTTGAACTTAATTTTTAGGTTTGAAATTTATTTTCATCTTTTTTCATCATTTTAATTTAATTAATCATGCATTAATCATAATTAAAATAAATATCATAAAAAAAATCCAAAAACATGTCCTTTATTTTCTTGCAATTTAAATTCCTAGATAAATGTATAGGTTGTCAAATCTATGTAAATAGGCGTAGTTTACATTTCCTGCAAATCGATGTAATAGCGTAGATTTAATTTCTGCATTTTACATTTTTGTATTTTAAATTCCAGCACATATAAACTGCGTGTATGTCAAAGATAAAATTGAACCGTTAGATCACTAACTTCAAAGATAAAATATCTGAATTCAAACACAATCACACTTGCACCTCCTAAGGTAATCCCTTCTCATTCTTTTCAAAACCAAAGTCAAAATTCTACTGTTTCGAGTACAAAATCGAACCTTTTGTTTGTATCCGGTGAAAGGATAGATTTTAAAAGGAAATAGGATAAAGACCTTACAACTCATGGTAGACCTCCTAATTTGCTTGCTCAAATCAAAACAAACAAAATTCTCATACACTGTTGTTTTTCAAAATAAACTTTCCAAAAAGACAATACTTTGTATATATCCAAACAAGGATCATTACGAAGTTAACGTTCTTTTTTCAAAAACATCTTTTGAAAGATAAAAAACACTTTGTATACATCCGCACAAGGATCATTGCAAAGTCAATTTACAAAGGTAATTCAAACCACATATGAGCATTTTAAAGAAATTGAAAAGTGATCGAAAACAAGTGAGCTAAGCAAACTAAAGAGCCCATGGATAACCATGGATACAAAGGGTGCTAACACCTTCCCTTTGTATAACCTACCCCCTTTCCCAGAATTTCTTAAAGGTCTTTTTTCTGTTTCTTTTATAAACCTTTCCTTAATTGGATAAAATAAAAGGTCGGTGGCGACTCTTTGAATTTTCAAAAAAAATGCGAAAGCAGAAACAATACAAATACTCAGGGAAGTCCTTTATTTATAAAATTCTTCTAGTATTAATTTCAGGGGGAGATTGTTAATCTCAGGGGGAGATTGTTAATATCAGGGGGAGACATATTCACATGCTTATGTTATAGCTGTGTAATTGTCTTTAGCCGCTTGCTCTTTCTGATTGCAAATTCATATCATTTATATATGTTTTTGTCGTCATCAAAAAGGGGGAGATTGTTAGAACAAGATTTGTTCTGATCAATATTCTTAGTTTTGATGATAACAAGGATATGAATTTTGTGTGAGATAATGTGGTACTCTAATACACTGCAATTTCCCTTTCAGGAAATATATAAAGAGTATGCACAAATCAGCGCTCAGAAGCTTTGACTCAGAAGGTTCAGCATGCAACATCAAAACATGGTCTGGCGAGACATCAGAAGATGGTCGAAGCAGAATCAGAACATGGGTCTATGGAAGCATCAGAAGAACTTGAGTTCAGAAGAAGAAGCACTGAAGTTCTCATGGTATCACGCTCAGAAGCACTTCAAGGTCAGAAGACAAGAAGATGCTCTGCACCAAGCTGTTTGACTCTGATGATATTCAAACGTTGTATACACAAACATGAGATCAGAAGCAAGTACAAGATGGCAGGCTACGCTGACTGACAAAAGGAACGTTAGAAGCTATTAAAGGCAACGTCAGTAGACACAGCGTAAACAAGGCTCGAGATAGTTGACAAAAGAGTGAAACATTAAATGCAATGCTGTACGGAATACGCAACGCATTAAATGCTCCCAACGGTCATCTTCTCAAGTGCCTATAAGTATGAAGTTCTGATGAGAAGCAAGGTTACCGAATCTGTGAATATTAACTTGCTGAAACGCTGTTCAAATCAAAGCTCACAAACTTCATCTTCATCAAAGCTCACTACATTGCTGTTGTAATATATTAGTGAGATTAAGCTTAAACTTTAAGAGAAATATCACTGTTGTGATTATAGCTTTTCAGAAGCACTTGTAATACTCTTATTTGATTACATTAATTTGTAAGGAACTAGAGTGATCAGGTTTGATCAGGAAACTCTAGGAAGTCTTAGCTTGTGTCTAAGCAGTTGTAACTAGAGTGATCACGTGGTGGTCAGGATACTCTAGAAAGTCTTAGCTTGTGTCTAAGCATTTGTTCCTAGAGTGATCAGGTTGTGATCAAGATACTCTAGAAGACTTAGTCGTGGGCTAAGTGGAAAACCATTGTAATCTGTTGAGATTAGTGGATTAAATCCTCAAGTGAGGTAAATCACTCCGTGGGGGTGGACTGGAGTAGTTTAGTTAACAACGAACCAGGATAAAAATAACTGTGCAATTTTTTTTTATCGTTCAAGTTTTTAGACTACACTTATTCAAACCCCCCTTTCTAAGTGTTTTTCTATCCTTCAATTGGTATCAGAGCGCCGGTTCTAAGGTGCAAGCACTTAACCGTGTTTAGAAAAGATTCAGGAAGAGAAAAACGTTTCAGTATAAGATGGCCGGTGAAATTCCAACAAATCCACCTGCATCTACATCTGGCTCTGCTGAGTAATATAATGGTAACAATGGTTATACTAGACCACCAGTATTTGATGGTGAAAAATAATTTAAACATTATTAACAATTTAACGAGTCAAATTTAAATATTATTAACAAATTAATAAGTAAATATTAACTTAGACTGAAAAAAATAATCTAACTTTATAGGATTGAACAAAACTCTCGGGAACTGAACGTTAATCTAATTTCATAGCAGTGAAATGCAATGAAGCTCTTCTAAACCTAATTTTCAACAAAACTCTTCTAAACCGAGTTTTCAACAAATTTCAGCGACGAAAGCCTAAATCTTCAAATTTCCCGTTCTTCTTCTCCAACATTAAAACCCTAACCTTCTCTGAAACGTAGTCTTCCCAAATATTCCCTTAATCGAAATCCAAAATAACATTTAGAAAGAACAGAAAAACCCTAAATCGTGAAGAACCATGGCGAAGAGTATGTTTATCCAAACGCAATCCACTCCGAATCCAGAATCCCTCATGATTCATCCCGGTAAGGCGGTTATGGATATCGGAAGCGCCGATTTCCCTAACGCTCGTTCCGCCTTGAATTCTCCTATCGCCAAATCATTCTTCGCTATTGACGGTACTTCCCTCGCTCTATCTTCATTCCTTGCAATTCTCTCGACAATGCCCCATTCTCATCACGTAGTAGCAGGAGTGCTATTGAGTTCACTCCCGGAGACGTACGAGAAATTACACGTTCAATTTCACAAACGTTAAACGCAAGGAATCCCACTTTGGAGCCAACCCCCAAAACGCCCTTCTTTTAGCAATATTCCAACAGTCACCCCCTGGCAGTGTCCACCGAAACCTCCCCTTACCTGACCACCTGCCATCATCAGCCTAAATCAACCAGCTAGACGAGAAGAAACCTGAAAACAGAGAAACCGCGAAAAAAGACGGAACAAAATCGCAAGCCAGTAAAACCCCACGACCAAAGTGCCCCAAGGAAGAAAAACAGAGCACAGAAAACCGAACACAGTAAAACCGTGGAAACCCATAAGTCCTAAATTAGTATCTACCAACCCCTTCTTAATAAGGTCCCTGTGCCCTAAAGCACGGAGTTTAAACCAAAATCGAGAGGATGCGAGACACCTTTCTAGAAGCCCCTTGAATTTCCACTGGTTAAGTTGAGAAGACGTCCAGAAAATGTTATCGAAAGTCACCATCCATGGTTGCCGGAGGTGTGCGCATCTCGTGATCTTTTTACAATCACATAATTTTGATAAATAAAATAACAAAAATTAGTTGATTGTTTTAAAAAACTGTCCAAATGGTCGAATTTGTTAGAATTAAAATTAAATAAATTGAAAATAAATTTATCATAAAACTTTGAAGGTATATAGATGCAAAATATTATTTTTAATCTCTTATTATAAAAGAAAAAAATTATTTTAGATTACATCATGTGTTTAGAGGAGTTTTTTAGGCTTCCACACGTACCCTCTCGGGTTATTTATTTTTTAATTCTAAATCATCATGTGCTATAAAAAAGCTACTAACAAATAAATTGAAATTAATTAAATTGAAACCAAATAAAAATCTTTTTTCTATTTATTTATGGCACTCTTTAATCTAACTCATTTGATTAGAATTAAATAAATTGAAACCAAATACTCCCTCCGTTCCTTTTTAAGTGTCGTTTTAGAAGAATTTTTTTCCTATTTAAGTGTCGTTTTATAATTTAATGTTATAATTTATCATTTATACCCTTACTTTTTCAATAACTCCAACTCAAATTTTTTAATTAGTTATTGGAAAAAGAGAGTGTGTGGTTTAATTTATTTAGAAAGAGAAAAATAAATAAGGGTATAATAGAAAAAGTAACTCTAATAATCCACTATCTTGGTTGAAGAGCTTTTTGCTAAAACGACACTTAAAAAGGAACGGAGGGAGTAAAATTTTAGTACGTTACTATAAAATAGTCTTAGTCGTTGAATGAATTAGAAATACTAAACCCTAAATTACTTTGATTTGGTCGGCAAGATGGAGAAGGAGAACAGCGTGTTCCTGCCTTTTGAATTGATCATCGAAATTCTGTTGAGGTTACCGGTGAAGCCTCTATTGCGTTTCAGATGTGTCTGCAAATCATGGCTTTCTCTAATTTCTAGTAATAATTTTGCTACTTCACATTTTGAACATACTGCCACACACAGACGTCTCCTCATAAAACGTTCTGCTCTTCAACCTTTATCTATAGAGCTTGATTCATCGCTCCATGATGCTTCTGCATCTGCTTCATTAAGCCTTGATTTTATTCGTTCCCAACGTTGTGTTGAAGTTAGAGGTTGTTTTAGAGGGTTTCTGTGTTTCTACAATGGCACACACATCTATCTATTGAATCCATCCACCAGTTTGATCAAACAAATACCGGATTCTCCTATAATACTTAATCATCATTACGAACTTCTTTCTGGTTTTGCATATTACCAGCCCACTGATGATTACTTGATAGTTTATGGGTTCGGCGAAGATGATGATGCGCCGGTAACCAGTCCAACTAAATTGATGATTTTCTCATTGAGACTTCTGTATCGGAAAATACCCCTAAATGTGGGTTGTTCTTGAATGGATCTATCCATTGGATGGTTCATAATTATGAGAAATCAAAGAATGTTATTATTGCCTTTGATTTAAAGGAAATGACGATATCAGAGATAGCTCTGCCAGATGATTTTATTTTCAGTTATAGTAATAATTATTCTATATATTATGCTTTGTTGGAAGTTGGAGGACTTATCGGTGCATGGGTGAAGGACCTGAATACAGTGAAGATATGGGTGATGCAAAAATATAGAGTTCACTCATCTTGGACTAAGATTATTATATTTTCTGTTGATCCTGATTTGCACAAATCTTTAGACATAGTATGCTTAACAAAGTGCGGTGATATTGTTGGAATAAATGATGTAGTTGGATTGGTGAAGTTGAATGATAAAGGACAGCTACTAGAGTCTCTGCTTTTTGACGGATACGCATTGGTCGTGTATACAGAGTCTCTATTTTCACTCCCTAGCACTGGTCAAACTTAGGAAAATTGCTATTGATAACAATTTTCTTTTATATTTATCTTGTATCATGAAATATGAGAAGTGAATCGTGAAATGTTACCACGAATCACACCTACAATTTTTTTTTATAAAATCTAATATAAAATAAATGCTATGGTACTACTTTAGAGATATACAAACTTATATGTTTTATCAAAGAAGCTCACTCAGTTTAGTTTTGTATGCATCTAACTGACAGATTAATATTGACAAATTGGAGCAATTTGTCATTGAACATATCTTCAATCTGAAAGGAAGAAAACAACCTTTGTGAACAAAAAGTTAGGATGACAGAAATTGTTTCACAATTGTTGAGATTTTAAGAGCAAAGATAACATCATTATAATCAAATCATAGAGTCACATAGTAAGTATATACACTTTATATTATTGAGAAAATTGAAAATAAATTCTCTTGAGAAATATTGTCTTCTCATGAGAATTAAAATTATTTTCCTCTTCCTTGATAAATAACACTAGCCAAGCATAAGAATAAATATTTTGATAAATCTCCCCACCGGTCCAACCGTACCTTCGGGAACGGCATCGACGGTAGTAGTGGCATCAAGTAACCGTGAGGATTTCAAGTTTGGATATGAATTTCTCTCATTCTGTCAAACTTGGAAACAATAATAATGTTTTCAAGTTTATATAACATGAATAAAGTTTCCGTAAGCGTCAGGGTTAAGAAAATACTCGAGACTTACAAAACCTCCAAAAAGTGGCGCAAAAAACTTGAGATCGAAACAAATTAATTACACCAACCATAACTAAAAAAACGCGTATCTCTTACAGCTTATAAAACAGAGATAAGTTGAGAATCATACATAAACATTAACAAATTTACCTCTCTACTCGCAGTACAGAGGATCCAAGTAACAATGAATACCATAGTTGCTGCAAGTAGTCTACAACAATATCAACATAAAGGCTTGATTTCATCATAATTCTCTAAGGACTTAGGATTTAGGATGAATGTTCAAAGGTTTTCCCACTAAGGACTTAGGGGAAAATAATCTAAAGGGCGGTAATTAAAGGTTATGAACTTGTTGAAGAAATCAAAATTCAAGGATTTTTACAGGGCAAATCATACACTTTACCCTAGCATGCTCTCATATTTGTTAAAACCACTTAGTCAATTTTATGTCATTTTTATTTATTGTTAATTTATAATTGCAAATCAAAACTCCAAATATAGTTTTTGTTTAATTGAACCACTATTGAAACTCGATATTAACGTGCAGTCCTTGAGATCGACATTCGGGGAATTTCCCTATTATTACTACAGAGGCAAAATAGTACACTTGCTATTTTACCAATCAAGTTTTTGGCGCCGTTGTCGGGGACTGCTAAAATATAGAGTTTTGATTTTAGTTCAATTGAAATTTTGTTGCTCGTCAACTAAAAATTTGTTTTTGTTTTTGTTTATTTGAATTTGGTTGTATTATAAAAAAAAGAAAAAAAAAAGTCTGATTATTTTTGCTTCATGAATTCTTCTCTACTTTGCTACTAACAAATTGTCTGAGTTTTGTAGCTATGTATTGTTTTGATACATTGCCACCTGTATCTCCTGCATGTTGGTCGCCTGATTCAGGAGTAACCTTGGAAGAGGCGACTAAAATTTTTAAAGCATATAAGAGAGAGGTAAGAATCCTTATGAATGAATGTAAGGAAGCTAACTTTTATCCAAATAGGTTTATTTGGAGAAAGTTAGAGTTGGAAGAAGAATATGTGGAACCAAAAGAAAAATACATAACATCAGATGAAGAGGATGCAGTAAGAATAGAAGAATTTGAGGTAAAAAAGAAATGTGGGGAAGAAGAAATAAGGAAACTTGAAGATGATCGAGTTTTGGATAAAACCACAAATTTAACAATTTGTGAAGATGTGGACATCCAACAAGAAAATTTTCAACAACAGAGTATCCCCAAGAAATATTTTTATAACAAGGCAGATAAAAGACAAGAAATTGACAAAGTATTGGAAGAAATTTTTGCCTTGTTCAATAAAATCAAGCTAAAGAGGATTTGTCAGCAACATCATCAATACTTTAAGTTCATGGGATTTCTACCAAACAAAAGAAAGAAAAAAGATGATGTGTTCTTTGTGTCATATATGCCACCCTAACAAGGGGAATGGACCGTCGAGCCATGCGACGTTAAACGAAGCTCTTTGTGGGAGGCAACCCACGCTTTTAATAACGTAATTTCTTTTTGTGTTTATTTTGTTTTTCAGGAAATAAAAGGGGCATTTCGGGTGAAAGCTAGAAAGCGTCAGCTGAAGTGCAGTACCCTCTGTGAGTCACCCCTCTCGGGCTTGTTCTTAAACATTGCGGACAATGTTTAGTTCAAGTTTGGGGGAGGATTTACTCTTGCATTTTTCTTTTATTTTGTTATTATGATGTGTAAACCCATACATTGAATTCTTCCCAAATTTGACCGAAATTTTTATTGTTCATAAGAGCTTCTGATCTAAATAGCAATCGGAAATAGTATATAGAGATGAAGGGATGGTTGGTTGAGCGCAGGAAGTTCGGAATAATGTGACAGAAAGGGGGTTTGTTTGAACACCCTTGGTTCCCTAAAAAGTGAGACGAGTCTAACGTGTAGATTTGTACCATAGTGATTGAATCTTGAGAAGTACTCCTTAAGTAGTTTATTTTGACAGTCTGGCATAATTTAGATTCACATACATGTATGATTGGTTGAGAAACAAATAAAGTTGGCACCAGATGATGAAAAGGCGGTAAAAGGCAACCGGCTCGCTAAGTTGGGTAACCTTCACCCGGTTATTCAGCCCAAAGGAGGTTGATCCCCAAACGTCGTCCAAATAAGGACAATATATAACTGCAAAGTTTGAAAATTTCATCGGTAAATAAAAGTAGCAAATGCTGCTTATTTGGTGCCGGAAAAAAAATGAATTCTTGACTAGTCTTGTGTATGTGATGATCATCATAAATTCCCATTGCCTTAATTTGATTGTCCTAATGAAAAAGGAGGAAAATCGGAAAGAGACTTAAGTACAAAGCATAGTTAGAGAGGTATCCTAAAGGGGAGCTCAGGGTTTAAATGTTCTTGCAGAAACTCTTCGCGTCATGTGAATGCCGGACTAACAGTCTCTTGATCAAAAGGAACAGAAATCTCACGTATGAGTACCGGTATGCTGTGATGTTCAATTTCTCTTGTAATTGTCGCTTGAGGTCAAGCAACGGTTTAAGTTTGGGGGAGTTTGATCAGTGGTTTTTACACGTTTATTTACTGTTGATTTTAGTTGTCTTTGCTTTATATTATCAAGTGTTTTACTTCATTCTTCTACATTTTATGCTTTGGTTGTGTATTTTACTGTTTGCAGGCTCAAAGGAATAAATCGAGACAAATCAATGCGAAAAAGTACAAAAAGGGGAGTTTCGAAGGAAGTGAAAAATCAAGCGACATTAGGTCTGACACG
Organism: Vicia villosa; assembly: GCF_029867415.1. Lineage (NCBI taxonomy): Eukaryota > Viridiplantae > Streptophyta > Magnoliopsida > Fabales > Fabaceae > Vicia > Vicia villosa. The sequence goes on from NC_081185.1 coordinate 115,483,945, forward strand.
ACCACCCGTGTCACCTGAAACTGGCAGTGCTAGGATGAAGCGTGGCCAAGAAAATGCAAAAGAGATGAAATTCACGGGGCTGACACGGCTCGTGTTAGCAAGTGTGAGATCTAGAAATTTTCAGCATGTTTCTCATCGTGACAGGCGTGTAGTATTTTGATCATAACTGGAGCTTCGTAACTCGGAATGACGCGGTTCCGGTGGCAAAATTTTGCTAACGAAAAGGGCTACAACTTTCATGAAGAACGAAAATCCAAATTCTGAAGTTAAGGACCAACACGGCCCGTGTTACCTAACACGGCCACCCGTGTCAGCAGTGCTGAGTGTGATTTTGAAAAATTAAGTTCAGGAGGCCAACACGGCCACCCGTGTTGCCTGACACGGCCAGTGTTGGCTAAAACGCTGATTTTGCTGATTTTTGTGATTTTTCATTATTAAGTGTTGACCCAAGGGGCATTTTGGGTACTTCCAACCAACCTAAGTGAGTCTGCACTATTTAGAAGAGTTTTAACGATGAATTAGAGGACTTTTTGGCCAAGAGAAGACACGATTGAAGATTGGAGAAAACAAGGGTTTGGGAGAGAAGAAGGTTTTCATGAACGGAAGCGATTGAAGATCAACTTTCATCTCAATTCTTGTAATATCTCTATTTTATATTTTGTTTTCTTTGAACAATATGAGTAACTAAACCCTAATGCTAGGGGGTGTCCCTGATTTGATTATGTAATGATTTTGAATTCCTGAGTTCATTAATAGATTTATTTTCTTATTTAATTTAATTGTACAAGGTTTTTATGCTTTCTTTGTCGGACAAACAGGGATTGATTTACGGTTAACAACCAGCTGGACAGCGGTTGTTAAGGTTTTTGTACGATTAGACTATAGTAGATATCACCTAGGACTAGGGATACCCTATAGTTACCGATTAACTTTTGATAACATAAAGGCTTGATTTCATCATAATTCTCTAAGGACTTAGGATTTAGGATGAATGTTCAAAGGTTTTCCCACTAAGGACTTAGGGGAAAATAATCTAAAGGGCGGTAATTAAAGGTTATGAACTTGTTGAAGAAATCAAAATTCAAGGATTTTTACAGGGCAAATCATACACTTTACCCTAGCATGCTCTCATATTTGTTAAAACCACTTAGTCAATTTTATGTCATTTTTATTTATTGTTAATTTATAATTGCAAATCAAAACTCCAAATATAGTTTTTGTTTAATTGAACCACTATTGAAACTCGATATTAACGTGCAGTCCTTGAGATCGACATTCGAGGAATTTCCCTATTATTACTACAGAGGCAAAATAGTACACTTGCTATTTTACCAATCAATACTAAAGCACAAAGAACAACTTCATATCAGAGACAAGTTATTTCTATACTTTAATCTCCACACTACCAGAGTTATTAATCTCGGATAGTGGAGCGGAGCGGCCGACTCCCAAAAATGGAAATAGTGGGAATAGCGGGATCCTAGATAGCGGAGCGGCCGACTACCAAAAGTGAGAATAGTGAGACTAGCGGGATCCTGGATAGCGGTATAACTTTTTGTATACTACTGAAGAAGGTACATCATTGAGCTTAGTTAAACGTTAAAATAGTAAAATCTAAAGATTAATCGAAATGATCAAGGAATCCTTTAGTTCCACACCTTTACATGTCTGAGTTACAATAGAGACAACTGAGAAGTCATAGTGAAGGAAACCTTTGAAACTATCCAGAGTATACTTAGTCGAAGCCACCTTTTTAGCAGGTTTTTGAGAATCATTTTTTAGTTCATTGAAAATGTTTCCACAAGTAAACCAACTTAGATAAGGTGGATAAAATGCTAACCAAATTCAGCATTGGGTAACTTTGGAAACTTTGATGGTTGCAAATGAAAATCTAAACTATATATATCCTCAGGCTTCATATAAGGGGAATTATTAGTTGTGGGAGTTTTTTAATAAACTTATCTTTCAAAGGTTTTCGCGATATCAGCAACGGTTCTACTAATATTATTTGGATCATAGACAGTTTCAAAGTATTTCTGGAACGCCTGGATTTCCTTGATGTGTGTGTGCTTACCTTTCTAGATATGTTCCTGCACAGACGAAAAATCCTTTGTTAGATGTTTGCTAATTTGAGCAGTATCGAACATGTTGTTCATCTAAAAGTTTATCCACCAAGAGTGAAAGCCTTTCATCAAATAGAAGGATGGTTGGAATGAAGTAAGTCTGAATTCAGAAAAATTGAAACGGTAGCTTCGATACTTTGCAATATCTTGAAAAGTATAATCCACTCATGCAACACAAATTTCTCGTTTTCAATTGAAAAGAGGCTCGGGAATGAGTTGGCATAGTCCAAACTGTCGAGAAACGAAGTTTGGCAGTAGGCTAGTAAGCGGACATGACTATTGACTGGCATAATCCTAGAAACTATGAGTTTAGAAAGAAGAAATGCGCGCCATAGGTCTTTGATTGTTGTGCTTGCCTCCGTTGAAGCATCATAAAGTGATAATGTGAACCAATCAGGGCTGTGTTCAACTAGCGAAAGGAGCCATAGATGGGGTGAAGTTATGACGTTTTGAGAACATCAATACATAGCTAGTGAAGCGGTTCTGAAGATTTTATGCATCATCATTTGGAGTCAATTGAAGTAGTTTGGTCCCTTCAATGGTTCGATTCAAGACATCAGGATCCTTCTCATTCACTGTTCTAGAAGTGCGAAGCAAGGGTTTGAAAGTTGCATTCAGCCATAGCCGAAGAAGCCAATATGGGCCAACCAGGAGCAAATTAGTACCAACTTCGTATCCTTTCAGTATGGAAGTGGAAAACCCTAAGATTTCATAAAGTCCAGCCAAAAGTAATCAGGTAAACCTTTCGACCATAATATAATTGGTTCGCCAAGGTCAAGAATCTCCTAGCTACTTGTAGTGATTTGCAGCAAAAGTTATACTTGGACAACCACAGTGCAAGGAAACCTATATGTCCGACGTTAGGAACACTGTCTCCTTCGACATGGTAGAAACTCATGTATGTAGTAAAGGTAGCATTTTTTACTTGAAATTCAACAGTAAAGTAAGGGTCAATTGCTTCTCTAGTAGGAGGAAGTCCAGTAAGTACAGCAATATCAAAAAGAGTGGGAGTGATCATTCCACAAGGAAGGTGGAAGGTATTATAAGTATTATCCCAAAAGTACAAGGATGCTAATAGAAAAGGTTAGAAATAGCTAAATTCTAGCTTCGACATTTGGATTAAGTCGAAGATGCCTAAATTTTTCCAAGCTTAGGATTTCTTTTTCTCAAATTCAGTTATGTAATCTAACTGGAAAACCTCCTTCTCAGTTTTAGAGACTGAAGAAGTTTCTTCAGAAACTCCCCTCTTAAGGATTTTTGATGGTTTCCTAGCAGATTCTTCGTCATCTTCCTTAGGGAGTATGGCTTTATTAGCTATTGGTTTGGTTGCATGATAAATAGGGAAAAATTCTATAAACTTCTCTAAATTTCCAGCAAGAATCAAAGGACCCATAAATCCTAGGGTTTTACTAGAGAGAATGGAGGGAATGAGTACCTGGGAGACATAAATTGCCTTTTTTCTAGAGAGAACTTTGACGTTGATATGAACTCCTGATTTCTAGAAGTAATGGTCTTGCTAACTGTCGCCCTCGGTTTTTTATCATACCTCTCGCGAAGAGATACGCGAACTGACTATTTTCTTTCTGCTTTTGTGGTTTTGAAAATCTGAGAGTCGCCACCGACTTTTTATTTTATCCAATTAAGGAAAGGTTTATAAAAGAACAGAAAAAAGACCTTTAAGAAATTCTTGGTAAGGGGGTAGGTTATACAAAGGGAAGGTATTAGCACCCTTTGTATCCATGGTTATCCATGGGCTCTTTAATTTACTTAGCTCACTTGTTTTGAATCACTTTTCTCTTGCCTTGAAATGCTTGTATGTGGTTTCAAATACCTTTGTAAATTGACTTTGTAATGATCCTTGTGCGGATGTATACAAAGTGTTTTATCTTTCGAAAGATGTTTTGAAAAAAGAACGTTAACTTCGTAATGATCCTCGTTTGGATATATACAAAGTATTGTCTTTTTTGAAAGTTTTATTTTGAAAAATAACAGTATAAGAGACATTTGTTTGTTTTGATTTGAGAAAGAAAATTAGGAGGTCTACCCTAAGTTATAAGGTCTTTTCCTATTTCCTTTAGAAAATTCTCCTTTCACCGGATGTAAACGAAAGTTCGATTTTGCATTTGAAACAATAGAATTTGACTTTGATTTTTGAAAAGAATAAAAGAGGGATTACCCTAAGAGGTGCAAGTGTGATTGTGTTTTGATTCAGATATTTTATCTTTGAAGTTAGTGATCTAACGATTCAATTTTAATCTTTGGCATACACGCAGTTTTATATGTACTGGAATTAAAATGCGGAAATGTAAAATGTGGAAAGTAAATCTACGCTATTACATCGATTGTGCGGGAAATGTAAACTACGCTATTTACATGAATTTGACAACCTATACACTTGATCTAGGAATTTAAATTGCAAGAAAATAAAAGAAATATTTTTGGATTTTTTGTTGATTGATTTTAATTAGAATTAATGCATGATTAATTTAATTAAAATGAGAAAAAGATGGAAATAAAATTTAAACCTAAAAATTAAGTTTAAAATATGTTCAAAATGCTTGTCAATTAATTTTAAGATAAAACTAATTTATTTGGAATTTTTGAAATTGATTTTGAAATTACTAAGTTAAATAATCATATAATCATACAAATAATTACACAAATAATTAAAACTTAAAGAGAAAATTATCCCAAATAAGTACAAAATTAGCCTATAATATATAAACTATATTTAATATAAAGAACTATTTTTTTTATGATTTTTTGATTGGTTGAAATAATTAAAAGATAAATATATACATATTATCTAATTAATTATACAAAATATTTAAATTATGAAGAAAAATAAAATATTTTTATATCAGAAAATAAAGTATTATTTTATCAACTTAAAAATATTTTTTGTGTATTTTTTGGATTTTTAAAACTATTTTAAAATAATCTTACAAAGAAAATTAAATAAAATAAAAATATATTAAATTATGATCTGGTGTGGTTGGCTGGAAAGTCCATGGTAAGGACTAGCATGTTAGATGCGTTGGATGGAGTGGTGAAATGATCTAATGGTGACCAGCGTGAGGGATCATGGCACGTAACACACCTGCAAAGCACTGGATTAGAAAGTTTTAAATTTAAAACGCGCGCGCGCTCTGTCCAATGAGGTGAGGCCACCTCATCATCTTCAACCTCTCGCCAACACATTTAACAGCTTTTTTATGAGAAAAGCGCTGTAATAGATGAGTTCTAAACCTGCAAAATAACGAATAGGGGTAAACATGGATAGAAATTTTTCGCGACATGTCCATTCGATTTGGCTTGATTCACTGAGTTCAAATATGCCATTAATTTTGCTTAATTTTGCTTCTAACGAAAAACCCTAAAATAGAGTTCACAAACCCTAGAATGGTATCTTCGTGTATATGCAACCAAACTGCAATTAACTATCCAGAAATGATCAGAACACCAAACTAAACTTAAATATGAGCCTACATCTTGTTAAACATGCAAGTATGATGAGATTTTTGTAAGTTTTAGTTCGAGCAAACCGTGAGGTATAGGTACGTATTCTTGATGATTCAAGGCTTCCAATTGATTTGGTAATGTTTAGTGAGGGTCAGGGAACGTGTTTGAGTATTTAGTTTGTTTTGAAACAAGCTAGAAATTAAAATTCGAATTTTAAATTTCTTTGAAAAATTTAAGTTGATACAAGTATGTTACAAGCATATGTCTGGCTCTCAATTCGTGTGTGTGTGATTACTAAAGTATTCTAGCCATTATATAAGCAATGAAGTGCTTAAAAACTAAGCTAAAAGCATTAAGTGCTTTTGTTGAATTTTGGAATTTTTTAATATATGTAGCTTTGAATTCAAGCAACCATGGCTTGAATTTTCCACACCTCTTGCTCTTAGGCCTGCTGTACTTCCCTTGCTGCAGAGCTTTGATTGATTCTTTGATGACTCCTGCTTAGAAACTAAGCTACATATTATCCTTCCATTTTCCTTTTTTTAATTTAATCATAATTGTGATAAAATTAAATCAAAAAAGAAACAAACATGCTATGGGCTTTGTCTTGGTCGTAGGAGGCCCTTCACATTATGGGAAATATGTTTGGATCATGGAAATTAGGTCTCATTTGGAAGAAAAACATTTTTGATCAATGTTGATTTCATGCATTTTCCCAAAATTTAGCCAACTTCAACAAGGCATAAATCCCTCAATTTTTATCATAGGAAGGAGTTCTTGTACTTTTTGGAAACCTCAAAGAGTCCTATAACCAATGTCTTTGGTCTCATATCAAAATGATTTTCCATGCTCCTTGTGTGTCCTTTTGTAAAAAGTGACTTTTTGTTGACTTTGAAAATGACCTGTAATGTCTTGATTCATATTTTTCAAATGGTGAATCTAATGACCATGGGACCAATTGCATTTGAAATATAATTGAATTTCCTTCAAAATGAGCTTTGGTTTGAATTTTTTGGATGAAGGATGAGAGAGTTATGACCAGTCAAAGTTCAGTTGACTTTTTAGGAGAAAACCCTAATTTTGAAACTTAGGGTTTTGTTGATTTTTTATCTTTCCTTGATGAATTATGATCAACCAATGATCAAATGATGAATCCTTTGACAAAATATGGATGTTGACAAAAAATTTCATTTTTGACTGTCTGTTGACTTTTTTGGTCAAACGGGTCGTCTGTTGACTGTTTGAGCTGCTGACTGTGCGTCTGAGCGAATTGAAATTTGAAAATTTTTATGGTGGTACTTTGAGATATATGGAGGTCCATGAAATCCATTTTAGGTCTCAAAAACTTGTTCTCCTGAAAAAACAATAAAACCCTAGTTAGGGACTGTTTGTGTAGGAGACAGTTAAGCGTACCTGATTTTTGTGCAGTGTTGAGTCTCTGCTAATCATGTGATATTCAGAAGACTTCTAGAACAAAAATCTTGGAATTTTGAAATGCAAAAGATTGATTTGATTGATGGTACAAAACACGAAGAATTGCACTGTCAGCGGTTTTGACTGTCAACTGACTGTTCAGGCATGTAGCAGTTAGAGTGAAAATTCAACAGTCAAAGTTAATTTCTCTTTTTTTTGTTTTGTTGTTTTTGTTTTGTGTTAATGATGAAAATTTATTTACATGAGTTGTTAGAAAAACACAGACATAATAAATAAATAATATATACTGTAAGCGAGCAAAATTACCGATAATAACCCTGAAAAACTTTTAATGCACAGAAAAATAAATATTTAACTGGCAGAAAACACATAAAATATTATCTTGATAATTAAGCAACAGTACGACATATAGTACGACATTTAATATTGACAGTACAGACATTACATAATTTAATGAACAGTACAACGAGTAAACGGTACATTTAAGAAATAAGAGAAACGACAAACTTTAAGAATGACGATTAATAACCCAAGCTACAAATAATAACATGTAGATGATTGGGAGTGTAAGCATCCCAGGTCCACATTTTTCAGGACTATGCAGACAGAAGAAGGACATGATTACCACCACGACAGTGATGACCATGAGAAAACACGTTTCCATCCGCTTCGCAATTTTTGCCGGGGAAGAAGAGAGAATGAATATGAAGTAGAAATTTGAGAGATGAGTTAGAATTTGATATGAGATTTTATGGAAAAAATGAGAGATATTTATAGAATAAAAAGAAGGATAGAGACGTTGGGGAATGAAGTGATTCCGTACAAAAAGGAAAATTTGAGTGGAAGTAGGATTTGAAAGAAAGTGTATGATAGTGTTGGAAAAAAGAGAGATGTATAGAATAAAGTTAGGAATTGATTTTGAAAGAAAGAGATTTGAAAAGAGATTTTGAAAATAATGGAATATAGTACAAAAATTAGTGGGAAACAAAAATTAATAATAATTTACTTGTTACCAATACAGTATAAATCCCCGGACTCTGCGCCTGCAAAAGATTTAACTCTGCACCAATTGCGTCAGTATTATTTATCTGTAAATAAATCTCAAATAAATAGCGTGTGTGAAGTGATGAACAGTACTTGGCGTTTGCGGAAGAATAAATTCAACAGCGAGCCAAAGTACCGTATAAGAAAAATTCTTAAAAATCAAATATTCATAAATCAGGATATTTATGGAATAAAAATCCAAGATTATATGAAGCTCTTAATTGACGTTTTCTTGAAAAAAGATGCGGGCAATTTTTGGGGTATAATAGTTGCCCCTATTCATTCTTCTTAAACCTGAAGAGATTGTTTGGAATCTGAAGGTAGAAGATGATTGAATATATTATATGCCCTGAAAATTTGCACTTACCTTGACCAGAAGTGATGTTGGAATTTGTCTTTGAATGTTGTCTGAGAAATGTTGTTGGCAGATCAAAACATTACCTGAGATGGGCTTTCAGATGCCATCTGGCATATGTATTTGATGGTTTGTTCACCAGAATGAATCCATTGATTGTATCTGGATGAAGGATTTGAAAACCTCTGCGTTGACTGTTTCGGAACCGTCCAAGGTTACCGCTTTAAGTCTAGGAGAATGATCGTTACGGAATTGTCCAAAGTTTTTCTGCTTTAGATTTTGAAAGTTGATCATTGTGGAACCGTCTGAGGTATCAGCTTTAGATCTTTGATGGTAGATCGTTCTGGAACCGTCTGAGGTATCGACTTAGATCTTTGATGGTAGATCGTTCTGGAACCGTCTGAGGTATCAGCTTTAGATCTGTGTGGGTATGTTTTTGAGTTGATAGGTGATTTTTAAAGAGAGATCTTTTCAGAATGAATCTTCGGCTTGATTATATCTGAGAGGACCAATTGTCTGAATAGAATTCAGGGCAACACTGCATGTGATTGAGAACATCTTTGCTGAAGACATTCGTCTGCCTGAAAAAATCAAGTTAGTGACATGGAATGTCATGATGTATGTAATGTATGCGATTTTTGAACTAAAGGAGAAATGTGCATGTTATGTATGCTGTGTATGAATATGTGTATGATGTATGATGTATGATGTATGATGTATGACTTGAGCGTATCAAGCTTCTGGTTGGGAAAATAAATGAAGGCATTGTGATCGTTGATGATCTTTTTTTCGTCTTGTTCGAGTACCCTCGGCTGGGGACCTTTTTTTAAGAACCATGTTGCTCTGTTGAAGGATCTTTGACTACCGCTCGGGGATGAAAGGTAATTTGAGCATTTTGATTTTGATACCTTTAAAATGGGAATGAGGAAAATGCATAATCCTCCGATGCACTATTTGACCCAGTCCTGGCGTGGAGATCACACTTTCTGGGGATAGCACTCTAGAACAGTCCTGCTGGGGAATAAGATTTCTCGAATCACTTTGTTGGAGAGAAAAATCTTATTGAGGAATTTGTTGAGAAATGCATCTCTGTTGGGGATTTTTCTTCTGATGCTGGTTTCGGGATGATGTCCAAATGATTGGGACATTACCTGAATGCTATTCCTGTTTTTTCTAGTAAACATCAATCATATTCAAATGCACATGTTCATTCAAAATTATCATTAGGACGTTTACATATTCAAAGCAGAAAAAGTGAAAATGTTGATTTTGAGCATAAGCTGCATTGATTTTTGAAAAAGAGCCATGATAGGCTGATTAGTACAAGGAGACAAAAATCCTAATAGTAGGAAATTGTCATAAAGCTTTAAAAAGTTTTTATAAAGAGAAATAGCTATGTGAAAACAATCCAGTCAAGTTTCAATTCTGCTATTGCCAATCTGTCTTCGAGCATCTCATCCCTCACTTGTTGAAAGAAAGTAATTGGACTGATCGATATCTTTCATGTGTTGAATCTTGACGGTGAGTAGGTAAATAAACGGAACATAGTTGTACGCTTTATTCCCTAACTTTTGCCTAGGCTGCCTTTTCAGGTTTTCAGCCTACCGGGATAGTATTATTTAGTCTCTAACTTTTGCCTGGACCGCCCTTTCGGGTTTTCAATCCACCGAGACGCTCATTTCTTGCCTAAGTTGCCCTTTCAGGTTTTCAACTTAGCGAGCTTTTCTTCAAGCGAAGTACTTTTTGACTATGTCTGCATTCACAGGGTGTGGGAAATCCTCGCCATCCATAGTGGTAAGCAACATGGCACCGCCGGAGAATATTTTCTTATTTACAAATGGTCCCTCATAAGTGGGAGTCCACTTGCCCCTGGGGTCACCTTATGGTAGGATGATGCGTTTGACAACTAAGCCACCGGTTTGGTATGCCTGACTTTTGACTTTCTTGTTGAAGGCTTTGATCATACGCTTTTGGTACAACTGACCATGACAAATATTTGCGATCCTCTTCTCATCAATCAAGTTTTATCTGGTCCAACCGAGTCTGAATCCAATCGTCTTCGTCTAGATTAGCTTCTTTCATAATCCTTAGGGAAGGAATCTGAATTTCAATTGGAAGAACTGCTTCCAGACCATAGACTAAGGAGAATGGAGTTGCCCCTGTTGAAGTACGCGCAGATGTGCGATAACCATGAAGAGCAAAAGGTAACATCTCATGCCAGTCTTTGTAGGTTACTGTCATCTTTTGTATGATTTTCTTGATGTTCTTGTTGGCAGCTTCCACCGCGCCATTCATCTTTGGTCGATATGGAGAGGAATTATGATGTTTGATCTTGAACTGTGTGCAGAGTTCGGTAATTATTTTGTTGTTTAAATTTGTACCATTGTCTGTGATGATCCTTTCAGGGATGCCATACCGACAAATGACATTGTGCTTGATAAACCGGGCCATAACATTCTTGGTGACAGAAGCAAATGAAGCTGCTTTTACCCACTTTGTAAAGTAGTCAATAGCGACCAGGATAAAACGATGTCCGTTGGAGGCAGTAGGCTTGATTTCTCCAATCATATCAATACCCCACATTGTAAAAGGCCAAGGAGCCATCATGACGTTTAACGGGAATGGAGGTACATGTACTTTGTCAGCATATATCTGGCATTTGTGACAGGTTCTGGAGTGACGATGGCAGTATGTCTCAATGGTAGACCAGTAATAACCTGCTCTTAGGATCTTTTTAGCCATTGTATGTCCACTTGAATGAGTACCAAAGGCACCATCATGTATGTCTTCCATAATCTGTTCTGCTTCCTTCTTGTTTACACAACGAAGTAAAGTCGAGTCATGGTTGCGTTTGTATAGGGTTCCATTACTTAGGAAGAATTTGGCAGCAAATCTTCTTAGAAGCTTTCTGTCGTTAATGGATGCCCCTTCAGGGTACTCCCGAGCTTCGAGATATCTTTTTACTTCATGGAACCATGGTTTTTTTCTGTTCCTTCGGCATCGATCTCATTGCAATAGGCTGGTTCATCTTGTCTGTAAATGGTGATCATTGGCGCCTCGTTGTCCCACCTGGCTTTGAACATGGATGACATAGTAGCTAGAGCATCAGCTAGTTGATTTTCTTCGCGCGGGATGTGTTCAAAAGTGATTTCTTCGAAATAAGGAATCAAACTCAGCACATATTCTTTGTAAGGAATTAGATTCGGGTGCTTCGTGTCCCATTCCTCTTTGACTTGATAAATCACAAGCGCCGAGTCTCCGTAGACCTCTAGGAACTTGATTCTTAAATCAATTGCAGCTTTGAGACCCAGAATACATGCTTCGTACTCGGCTATATTGTTAGTGCAGTTGAAGCATAATCTGGCAGTGAATGGTGTATAACCTCCTGCAGGGGAAATGATCACAGCTCCGATGCCATTGCCAAGTGCCTTAGAAGCTCCATCAAAAACCATAGTCCATCGGGATCCTGGCTCGGGCCCTTCTTCCGGTCCTGGTTGTTCGTAGTCAGTGACTAGCATAATGTCTTCATCTGGGAAGTCAAAGTTCAATGCTTGATAATAATCTACTGCTTGATGAGCCAGATGATCAGCTACCACACTTCCTTTATTTGCTTTTTGTGAAGTGTACTGGATGTCATACTCTGTTAAGATCATTTGCCATCTTGCTATTCTTCTAGAGAGAGCAGGTTTTTCGAACACATACTTGATAGGATCCATTTTAGAGATTAGGAAAGTGGTATGGTTTAGCATATACTGTCTTAGTCGGCGAGCCGCCCATGCTAAGGCACAACAAGTTTTCACGAGCAGTGAGTATCTTGTTTCACAATCGGTAAACTTTTTGCTAAGATAGTAGATTGCATGCTCTTTCGGCCAGACTCGTCATGTTGCCCCAGTACACACCCCATTGAATCTTCTAACACAGTTAGGAACATTATCAGAGGTCTTCCTTCGACAGGTGGTAACAAGATTGGCGGTTTTTGGAGATACTCTTTGATCTTATCAAAGGCTAACTGGCATTTGTCATTCCATCTTTCCACTTGATCTTTCTTCAACAGTTTGAAGATCGGCACACAAGTAGTAGTCATATGAGCAATAAATCTGGCGATTTAATTCAGACGTCCCAAGAATCCTCTGACTTGTTTCTCGGTACGGGGTATAGGCATTTCTTGAATGGCTTTGACCTTGGTAGGATCAACCTCAATACCTTTGCTGTTGACGATGAAACCTAAGAGTTTACCGGATCTTACTCCAAAGGTACACTTGTTTGGGTTCAGTCGCAACCTGTATTTCTTGAGTCTGTCAAACAGCTTGTGCAGATGATCCAGATGTTCTTCTTCGGTGTTGGACTTTGCAATCATATCATCGACATAAACCTCTATCTCCTGATGAATCATATCATGAAACAGAGCTACCATTGCACGCTGATATGTAGCTCCTGCATTCTTTAAACCAAAGGGCATTACTTTGTAACAAAAGGTTCCCTAGGGTGTTGTGAAAGTTGTTTTTTCCATGTCTTCGGGTGCCATCTTGATTTGATTGTACCCTGAGAATCCATCCATGAAGGAGAATACCTTGCATTGTGCGGTATTGTCAACCAGTACATCGATGTGAGGTAAAGGGAAATCATCTTTGGGGCTTGCCCGGTTCAGATCTCTGTAGTCTACACACATTCTGACTTTGCCGTCTTTTTTGGGCACAGGTACTATGTTAGCTATCCAAGGAGGATAACTCACAACTTTCAAAAAGCCAGCATTGAATTGCTTCTCAACCTCGTCTTTGATCTTTTTTGACATATCAGGCCTACTCATCCGCAGTTTCTGCTTGACTGGAGTGTTACCTTCTTTGATTGGCAGGCGATGAACCACAATGTCCGTGTCAAGGCCAGACATATCTTCATAGGACCAAGCGAATATTTCAACGTAGTCTTGTAACATTTGAACCAGTCTTTGCTTGACACTGTTTTCTAGATCAGCCCCTATCTTGACTTCTTTCTTTTCTTCGTCATTGCCCAAGTTGATAACCTCAATTGGTTCTTCATGCGGCTGTATAGTCTTTTCTTCTTATTCTAGCAGCCTTGCAAGCTCTCTTGGTACTTCACAATCTTCCTCACTTTCGTCCTCAGTTTGGTAGATTGGATTTTCAAAGTCATGACGGGCAATAGCAGAATCGTTATCAACTGGATCCAAAGTGAATGTGAATCTGTATTTATTTATGTGGGTGTGTGTAAGAAAACATAGCTACTTAAAAAATGAATAAAGCAAAGAAAGAAAAAGGATCACAAATTTTGAATATGCAATCGTCCCATGATTTTATTGAATGAACATGATCATGATATGACAAACCCTTATAAAAAGGACCAGTGTGCTTCGGGCAAGGCACACGGCTTTCAAGTTCATGGTTCGATAGTACAGGAACCATTTTTATCTTTGAACAATATAAACAACGAGAACAGGAAATTGCATTTACTCCTGATCAAAGGAGATCACATCCTCAGCTTCCCAGTTGTTCAATCCATTGTTGTGAGCAGGGAGTATCCAGCTGCTCCAGTTGCAGTTGTCTTCTTCATCTTCCACAACATTGATTTCTTTGGCGGGGAAATGAGCTGGTGATCTTTCGGGATAAGTAATATACTCTGCTGGATACGAGGGCCTAAGCTGAGATATCTCTGTTGGCTGAGCGAGATACTCGATAAGGCCGTCCCATCCAGTTGGGATGATGTTTTGGATAGAGTCTTGTGCATTTTAGTGAGTAGTGTACTCTGACAGAAAATAACCCTCGTTATTTGGTATTTCCCAGGCTTCTTCAGGAGTGAAATTGTCTTCGCAATGTTCATCCCATCCAGTTGGGGCAATGTCTTCAATGGCGACTTGTGAGCTCGGAGGAGAGGAATATTTCACCATAAAGTCATATTTGCCACTTAGCTCTCCTAGCGTATCCCAAACTTCTTTAGGTGGATTTTGATATTGCTCAGTGATGGAACTTGTGAAACTTTTGCCATTTTCAAATTGATCACCCCATCCAGTTGGGGTAATGTCTTCCATAGCAATAAAAGAACTCTGAGGTGTGGTATATTTTACTAGAAAATCATACCCGCCGCTTGGTTCTCCCAAAGTATCCCAAACTTCCATGGGAAGGGGTGGAATTTCATTTGGATATGGCTGAATGATATGGTTCAAGAACACTCCATCGTCTTCAATAGCATTTACTCCTTGGCTGATGAAATGTGACATTAATCCTCCAGAACAAGGACTTTGATCGTTCTTTTGATTTCCATAAGCATAGCCCAGGCCTAGCTTGTCGGACTTGTAAGGTACATCGAGGAGCTGTCCCCATACTGTGCAACCACCTTTTTCGATCACAACTTTGGCATCTTTGAGAGAAGCCATAGTTGGAGTTAGTTTTGTAGCAGGAGTAGCAGAAATATGCTTGGTAGTAGAGACATCTGGAGAAACCACCTCAAAAGACTGGCAGGGAGTTTCGATGAATTCGTCATCTAACTCCACATACTTGGAGTTACTCAGGTGACTAACCACATATTCTTCTCCGCCGTAAACTGTGACAATCTTTCCTTTTACTGGATACTTCAACTTCTGATGTAGGGTAGAAGTTACAGCATTTACCCCATGTATCCAAGGGCGTCCTAGTAAATAGGAATATGCTGGGTGAATTTCCATTACGTAGAAGGTAGAATCAAAGATCTGAGAGCCCACTCTGATTGGGAGATTCACCTTTCCATACACTATTCTTGTTGACCCATCGAAGGCTCTTACCACATCATCGCTTGGCTGTAACACAATTCCTTCGAAGTCAAGCTTTTCCAGTACTGTTTTTGGTAACACGTTCAGAGAAGAACCGTTATCTACCAGCACATGTGATAGAGTGGCGCCATTACATTCAATAGAGATGTGTAGGGCTTTATTGTGATTTTTTCTAGCAGGAGTTAGATCAACATCAGAGAAGCCGAAACCATATTCACTGTTAGATTGGCCACACAATTTTCAAATTGATCGACTGAAATCTCTTGTGGCACATGTGCAGCTTTCAAGAACTTCATCAAGGCTTTGGCATGAGCTTCGGAGTACTTTAGCAAAGACAGCATTGAGATCTTTGAAGCAGTGTGCCCCAGCTGTTCGACAATATTGTAATCACTCTTGCAGATGATTTTCAATATTTCCTCCATTTCTTGCTTTGATGGATCCTCAACAGTGACTTCCACCGGTATTTGAACTGGTTCAACTTGTGGCTCTTTGCCTCGAGCGTTGATATCTTGATTAGGGACTGGGACTTGGACTGGATTAGTAGCAACATTTGGAGAAATTTCTGGTGAAAAGATCCTTCCACTTCTCGTAATCTTACTGATACCCACAATATTATCAACAGTTGGAGTAGTAAAATTCATGGCCTCTTCGGTCAAGGTATCCTGTTTAACTCCATGGACATAAACATTAGTGTCATAACTCCACGGGACAGTTTTGTCTGAGGAGTATGGAAATGGAGTCGGACTGGTAATGATTACCGATGCCACTTTGGGTGTAGCAAAAATTTTGAAAGGAGATTTGGTAGGGTTTTCAATGGTATGTTGGAAACCACTGAGACATCCTCTATTCTCATCCCATTTGAAAAGACTTCACATAAAACGTCCATGGAAGGTAGCCTCTCAAACATAATGATACGGCGATCCATCCACTTTTGAATTCCCATTTTCATATTTTCACAACCATTAGGTAGGTGTGCGCAATAAAAGCAATCAGGGTCACAACCTAGAAAGTAACCAGCTTGGATTAGCTTTCTTTTGACTTCAAGGAGCGGAGTTGACAATTCTGTCACATCATAGATGTAAACAGTTTCTATGATAGCATTGACGGTTTTGTCGTGCTTCGGCATAGGTGCAGTGATGACATTTGGAGTCTCTGGAGGATCAAACTCAATTTCCCCAGCATCTATCATGTCTTGTATTTTATTTTTCAGGGCCCAACAGTGATCTGCGTCATGTCCTGGACAGTTGGAGTGATACGCACATGTTGCATCGGGGCGATAACTCAGAGAGGAAGTGTTGACATTCTTTGGAGGGTCTTTCAATGTGATCAGATCTGCTTTTAACAAATGCTGCAAGGTTTGAGAGATTGGCATATTGATTTTGGTGAAATTTCTTCTTGGCGCATCTGGTCGACGTGTATATTTTGGCGGTTGATCTTTTTGAGGTGCAGATGCGGAGATCAGAACTGCCCCTGCAGATGGGTGATGCTCATTCTTGCGACCTTTCAGACTATGCATCGTATTAACTTCATTTCTCCCACTGATGGGCCTTTTTGTAGTACCAGAGGAAGAGCCTATTTGAATTTTTCCACTTTGAATGCCGCTTTCGACACGTTCTCTAGTCAATATAAGGTTAGTGAAACCTGATGATGAGCTTCCCAGCAAGTGACTATAGAAAGGGCCAGTTAAAGTGCCCATGAACATGTCGACCAGCTCGCGATCAGATAATAGTGGTTGAACTCTTCCAGCCAGATCTCTCCACTTTTGTGCGTATACTTTAAAACTTTCTTTCGGTGCCATGGACATGCCCCTTAGTTGAGTACGGGTTGGTGAAAGATCAACATTGTATTGATACTGTTTGTAAAAAGCAGCACCTAACTCTTCCCAGGTATGAACTTTTGTACTTTCCAGTTGGTAGTACCATTCGAGTTGTGTACCCGACAGACTTTCTTGGAAGAAATGAATCCATAATTTGTTATCTGTTGTATGGGGTAGTATCTTCCTTACATAGGATCTCAAATGTAGTTTTGGGCAAGAAACTCCATCATACTTTGCGAAGATAGGAACTTTGAACTTTGGAGGGATAACGATATCTGAAACGAGTCCCAAATCATCGAAATCTAAACCAGGTATTTTTTGTATCTCCATAGCTTTCATGCGTTCTTCCAACTGCTGGTATTTGTCATCATCCTGTTCGTCTCCAGAATGATAATCTTCTTCATTGGAAGAGAGAGAGGGTTTGGTAGAACCCTGGTTGCTGTGATTGTCTCCTTGTTCACCATCGCCGACTATCTCAGGGATCGGTGGCTTTTTGGACCTTTTGACTGCGATTTTGATCTTCCTTTTCAGGTGACTCAAGCCTACAGACCCTTTGGGCTTCTTTTTCTTCTTGATTATCAGGGCTTTCAGTTCTTGTTGCCCCTTTGCTAGTTCCAGAATTGCTACTTGAACGTGGGCGTTCTGTCCTTCGATATTCTTGATGCTTGTTTTAGATTCCATCTCTTCTAACTGAAATAAACAGCGAGGAGATGAGAAATCTGTCATGTGAACCTGTTATGCAATGTTTATGAATGAAATGCATATGCAATGTTTTCAAGGATCTAGGAATTTAGATTTGTTAAAACAAAGGAAAAACAAACATTTATTAGTTAGACAATTTATTTCTTTTTTCTTTTTCTTCTTTTTTTTTCTTTGCCTCTTTCGGGCTTACAAAACAGAAAATAAAGAAAATGAAGGATCCTTTAGGTCTCCCATGGACGCTTTCTCTTTGCACCCAGGAATGTGTTGATCTGTTGTTCTTCTTGGAGTTGTCCGGTGAGCTCCAATACTTTCCTCTCATAGTCTTGACAGTGTGCTTTGAAGGTGTCTCTTTCCTCCTTTAGTTGAACCCAAGATTTCTGCAACTCTTTCAGGTCAGTTGGCATGTCCGGATGTAGAATAACTCGAGGTTCGTCTCCTTCAACTTCTGGCTCAATAGTCACAGGTAGAATAGCGGGATATGGCATGATAAACTTCTGAGCATGAGTACGCACCCATCTGAGGTAAGGTTCTATAGGAATAGAATTCCATTGCCCTAAAGTTTTGCTTTCTACTCTATAGACGCTGCCCCACGCATGTATAAACCTTCGTCGATGTCTGTGGGAATCATCCTCGTAATCAAACACAATGCCACGGATGATCATGTCATGAGGACCGTTTCTCCGTGCATATCCGAATTGGCGTAAAGCTAAAGAGGGATTGTAAGTGATGCCTCCCTTGATGCCAAGGAGTGGCACATTAGGGTACTTTCCACAATGGTCAATGATAGTAATGTCTCTCTGAAAGAAGTTGTTCCACCGAATATCTGAATGAGACAAAGATATAATCCTGCGAGACCATTGCATTCTTTGTTCATTTCTCAACACTGATCGGGGAAGATGAAATGTAAACCATCTAGCCAGTAGTGGTACACAGCACGTAAGAGTTCCTCGTTTCTTCATGGTACGAGTGTGTAGAGAATGTAGAATGTCTCCCAGCAAGGTTGGTACCGGGTTACGGGTTAAGAAAATGTTGATAATGTGCACACTTATGAACTGGTCAGGATTAGGGAATAAAACCAACCCATAGATCAAAAGAGCCACAACCTCTTCAAAAGCTGGGTAACTTTTGTTTTTTAGTAGTAATCGAGCCTTTTCCATTAAGAACTTAGCAAGTAAACCCTTGATTCCACTCTTTGTTTCCCAATTGGACTCGATTTCTGACTTTCGCAAATGTAAGGCAGCAGCAATGATTTCAGGTTTTGGAATCCTTTCTAAACCAGTGAAAGGTAAATGATCTCGAACAGGTAATCCAATTAGTTTAGAAAATTCTTCCAAGGTGGGTACCAACTGATAATCAGGAAAGGTAAAGCAATGATGTTCGGGATCAAAGAACTGGAACAGGACCCGTATCATGTCTTCTTCAAATTTTGAGGTAACCAAATGGAGTAGGTGACCGTGCTTTTCGGTGAATTGAGCATTCCTGGGAAATTTTGATATTAAGTCTTTTAGTTCAGATGGTACTGTTGAGATGTTGATTCAGATGTAATCTCTTGTAGTGGGAGCCATTACCTGCAATAACAAAACAAAGGTAAACTCTTCGATCCTTGAAATGATTAGTGAGAAAATGATATGCTTATGATGCTTATGATGTTATGATGTCAAACATGTGGCACACAAAAACAAATCAAACAATAGCCTTAGGTTTAAAGGCTTGCATGAAGTTCATAGGTGATACCCTTCCCACTAAAGTTGAGTTGGTTAAAAAACCTGTCCTAGAATAGTATTCGGGTTCTATGATCCTTGGAGACAACATCTCAATACGGCGCTCGGACGGCCGATCAAAATATTCCTCGAGGATAACTAAGTTCGATCAATTTCAAAGCTAGCCACTTAATAGGCCACAAGTCAAGTTCAACTAAAAGGTTCTAATACAAATTAGTGTTTAATGACATTTTGGAAGCCTAACATACTCCTTGATCGTTTTCAAGGGACATCAGTATAAACCAAAGTATCGCACTAATGGTGACTACCAGATCAACCGTATCGGTACATGCTGTACAGTTTCCTTGGTCTATTGTCACATACTTGAGGTATCTCGAGATTCGGGTTAGAATCTTTCACACAAGCAAAATACCCAAACAAACCTTTGGAAAATAGAGCAATCAAGTCAAGCAATTAAAAACATCGAAGTCATCTATACTCTAAAGGAAACCCCTTTTGAAAACATTTTGTTTTAGAAAGTTTCCCCAGCAGAGTCGCCAGTTCTGTCGCCCTCGGTTTTTTATCATACCTCTCGCGGAGAGATACGCGAACTGACTCTTTTCTTTCTGCTTTTGTGTTTTTGAAAATCAGAGAGTCGTCACCGACTTTTTATTTTATCTAATTAAGGAAAGGTTTATAAAAGAACAGAAAAAAAGACCTTTAAGAAATTCTGGGTAAGGGGGTAGGTTATACAAAGGGAAGGTATTAGCACCCTTTGTATCCATGGTTATCCATGGGCTCTTTAATTTACTTAGCTCACATGTTTTGAATCACTTTTCTCTTGCCTTGAAATGCTTGTATGTGGTTTCAAATACCTTTGTAAATTGACTTTGTAATGATCCTTGTGCGGATGTATACAAAGTGTTTTATCTTTCGAAAGATGTTTTGAAAAAAGAACGTTAACTTCGTAATGATCCTCGTTTGGATATATACAAAATATTGTCTTTTTGGAAAGTTTTATTATGAAAAACAACAGTATAAGAGACATTTGCTTGTTTTGATTTGAGCAAGCAAATTAGGAGGTCTACCCTAAGTTATAAGGTCTTTTCCTATTTCCTTTAGAAAATTCTCCTTTCACGGGATGTAAACGAAAGTTCGATTTTGCATTTGAAACAGTAGAATTTGACTTTGATTTTTGAAAAGAATAAAAGAGGGATTACCCTAAGAGGTGCAAAAGTGATTGTGTTTTGATTCAGATATTTTATCTTTGAAGTTAGTGATCTAACGATTCAATTTTAATCTTTGGCATACACGCAGTTTTATATGTACTGGAATTAAAATGCGGAAATGTAAAATGCGGAAAGTAAATCTACGCTATTACATCGATTGTGCGGGAAATGTAAACTACGCTATTTTCATGAATTTGACAACCTATACACTTGATCTAGGAATTTAAATTGCAAGAAAATAAAAGAAATATTTTTGGATTTTTTGATGATTGATTTTAATTAAAATTAATGCATGATTAATTTAATTAAAATGAGCAAAAGATGGAAATAAAATTTAAACCTAAAAATTAATTTTAAAATATGTTCAAAATGCTTGTCAATTAATTTTAAGATAAAACTATTTTTTTTGGAATTTTTGAAATTATTAAGTTAAATAATCATATAATTATACAAATAATTACACAAATAATTAAAACTTAAAGAGAAAATTATCCTAAATATGTACAAAATTAGCCTATAATATATAAACTATATTTAATATAAAGAACAATTTTTTTATGATTTTTTGATTGGTTGAAAGAATTAAAAGATAAATATATACATATTATCTAATTAATTATACAAAATATTTAAATTATGAAGAAAAATAAAATATTTTTATATCAGAAAATAAAGTATTATTTTATTAACTTAAAAATATTTTTTGTGTATTTTTTGGATTTTTAAAACTAATTTAAAATAATCTTACAAAGAAAATTAAATAAAATGAAAATATATTAAATTATGATCTGGTTTGGTTGGCTGGAAAGTCCATGGTAAGGACTAGCATGTTAGATGCGTTGGATGGAGTGATGAAATGATCTGATGGTGACCAGCGTGAGGGATCATGGCACGTAACACACCTGCAAAGCACTGGATTAGAAAGTTTTAAATTTAAAACGCGCGCGCGCTCTGTCCAATAAGGTGAGGCCACCTCATCATCTTCAACCTCTCGCCAACACATTTAACAGCTTTTTTATGAGAAAAGCGTTGTAATAGATGAGTTCTAAACCTGCAAAATAGCGAATAGGGGTAAACATGGATAAAAATTTTTCGCGACATGTCCATTCGATTTGGCTTGATTCACTGAGTTCAAATATGCCATTAATTTTGCTTAATTTTGCTTCTAACGAAAAACCCTAAAATAGAGTTCACAAACCCTAGAATGGTATCTTCGTGTATATGCAACCAAACTGCAATTAACTATCCAGAAATGATCAGAACACCAAACTAAACTTAAATATGAGACTACATCTTGTTAAACATGCAAGTATGATGAGATTTTTGTAAGTTTTAGTTCGAGCAAACCGTGAGGTATAGGTACGTGTTCTTGATGATTCAAGGCTTGCAATTGATTTGGTTATGTTTAGTGAGGGTCAGGGAACGTGTTTGAGTATTTAGTTTGTATTGAAAAAAGCTAGAAATTAAAATTCGAATTTTAAATTTCTTTGAAAAATTCAAGTTGATACAAGTATGTTACAAGCATATGTCTGGCTCTCAATTCGTGTGTGTGTGATTACCGAAGTATTCTAGCCATTATATAAGCAATGAAGTGCTTAAAAACTAAGCTAAAAGCATTAAGTGCTTCTGTTGAATTTTGGAATTTTTTAATATATGTAGCTTTGAATTCAAGCAACCATGGCTTGAATTTTCCACACCTCTTGCTCTTAGGCCTGCTGTACTTCCCTTGCTGCAGAGCTTTGATTGATTCTTTGATGACTCATGCTTAGAAACTAAGCTACATATTATCCTTCCATTTTCCTTTTTTTTAATTTAATCTAAATTGTGATAAAATTAAATCAAAAAAGAAACAAACATGCTATGGGCTTTGTCTTGGTCGTGGGAGGCCCTTCACATTATGGGAAACATGTTTGGATCATGGAAATTAGGTCTTATTTGGAAGAAAAACATTTTTGATCAATGTTGATTTCATGCATTTTCCCAAAATTTAGCCAACTTCAACAAGGCATAAATCCCTCAATTTTTATCATATGAAGGAGTTCTTGTACTTTTTGGAAACCTCAAAGAGTCCTCTAACCAATTTCTTTGGTCTCATATCAAAATGATTTTCCATGCTCCTTGTGTGTCCTGTTGAAAAAAGTGACTTTTTGTTGACTTTGAAAATGACCTGTAATGTCTTGATTCATATTTTTCAAATGGTGAATATAATGACATTGGGACCAATTGCATTTGAAAGATAATTGAATTTCCTTAAAAATGAGCTTTGGTTTGAATTTTTTGGATGAAGGATGAGAGAGTTATGACCAGTCAAAGTTCAGTTGACTTTTTAGGAGAAAACCCTAATTTTGAAACTTAGGGTTTTGTTGATTTTTGATCTTTCCTTGATGAATTATG
This sequence comes from Vicia villosa, assembly GCF_029867415.1. Lineage (NCBI taxonomy): Eukaryota > Viridiplantae > Streptophyta > Magnoliopsida > Fabales > Fabaceae > Vicia > Vicia villosa. Next base: position 115,506,961 of record NC_081185.1, read on the forward strand.
ATCAACCAATGATCAAATGATGAATCCTTTGACAAAATATGGATGTTGACAAAAAATTTCATTTTTGACTGTCTGTTGACTTTTTTTGTCAAACGGGTCGTCTGTTGACTGTTTGAGCTGCTGACTGTGCGTATGAGCGAATTGAAATTTGAAAATTTGTATGGTGGTACTTTGAGATATATGGAGGTCCATGAAATCCATTTGAGGTCTCAAAAACTTGTTCTCTTGAAAAAACAATAAAACCCTAGTTAGGGACTGTTTGTGTAGGAGACAGTTAAGCGTACCTGATTTTTGTGCAGTGTTGAGTCTCTTCTAATCATGTGATATTCAGAAGACTTCTAGAACAAAAGTCTTGGAATTTTGAAATGCAAAAGATTGATTTGATTGATGGTACAAAACACGGAGAATTGCACTGTCAGCGGTTTTGACTGTCAACTGACTGTTCAGGCATGTAGCAGTTAGAGTGAATAATATATACTGTAAGCGAGCAAAATTACCGATAATAACCCTGAAAAACATTTAATGCACAGAAAAATAAATATTTAACTGGCAGAAAACACACAAAATATTATCTTGATAATTAAGCAACAGTACGACAGATAGTACGACATTTAATATTGACAGTACAAACATTACATAATTTAATGAACAGTGCAACGAGTAAACGGTACATTTAAGAAATAAGAGAAACGACAAACTTTAAGAATGACGATTAATAGCCCAAGCTACAAATAATAACATGTAGATGATTGAGATGTAAGCATCCCAGGTCCATATTTTTCAGGACTATGCAGACAGAAGAAGGACATGATTACCACCACGACAGTGATGACCATAAGAAAACACGTTTTCATCCGCTTCGCCATTTTTGCCGGGGAAGAAGAGAGAATGAATATGAAGTAGAAATTTGAGAGATGAGTTAGAATTCGATATGATATTTTATGGAAAAAAATGAGAGATATTTATAGAATAAAAAGAAGGATAGAGACGTTGGGGAATGAAGTGATTCCGTACAAGAAGGAAAATTTGAGTGGAAATAATGGATTTGATTTATAGAGATGTTTATAGAATAAAAAGAAGGATAGAGACGTTAGGATTTGATTTTGAAAGAAAGAGATTTGAAAAGAGATTTTGAAAATAATGGAATATAGTACAAAAATTAGTGGGAAACAAAAATTAATAATAATTTACTTGTTACCAGTACAGTCTAAATCCCTGGACTCTGCGCCTGCAAAAGATTTAACTCTGCACCAATTGCGTCAGTACTATTTATCTGTAAATAAATCTCAAATAAATAGCGTGTGTGAAGTGATGAACAGTACTTGGCATTTGCGTAAGAATAAATTCAACAGCGAGCCAAAGTACCGTATAAGAAAAATTCTTAAAAATCAAGTATTCATAAATCAGGATATTTATGGAATAAAAATCCAAGATTATATGAAGCTCTTAATTGAAGTTTTCTTGAAAAAAGATGCGGGCAATTTTTGGGGTATAACACTAACCAAATCAGTTTGAAGAGCAAAATCCTTTGAAGTGCCCTCTTTCATGGTGTTCTTAGACTTCTGGTTCTTCTTGGAAGGTGACATTGTTGAGAAATGAGATTGTTTGATTGAAATTGATTAGAGAAAGAAATATGTGATCTCTGAAACTTTTCTGAGGATTTAAAAGTTGCAGAAACGAAAATGTGGAAATAAAGAAGATGAAGTACTTATAGGAAGGCCATGGCAGTTGAGAAGTTTCACATTAAAAGTTAGTGGGATGCGTGTCGCTTTCCCATAAGTGGAGAAAGAGGTTACTCTACGGTTTCTTGGAAACTTATTGCTATGCGGTAATGATGGAACTGTTGCACGCACATCTGAATAGACGTTTGGGAAAAGAAGTGATCATTACTTGTGACGTCATGATAGTAAATGATTATTATAATGAATATTGGTTTGTCGAAATTTCATGTGATATTAAAAAATGAACATTTCTTTCCATAACGAAATACACATTTTTGAGGGGCCTCAATTGGACAAGTTTAGACAAAAGCCCAATTTGTCTTAAGGACGGAAGGGTCAAATTAAGCTGTATTCATTGATGGATTTAAACTTGAAATCATTTGGATGCAATATGTCGAAGACTTAACTCCTGCGAACAAGGACGGATTTGAATTCGAATTGAAGTATTTTATCTGTAGAGACACGTGCAGATCTATTATTCGAAAGAATCATGCAAACATCGAATGTAGCATGTTCCTAGAGAACGACCGTTGGGGTCAAGTTAGTATAAAAAGGAGTCTTAATGTTAGGATTCAGTGTGTTCATTTTATACAAATTACTCAATATACTCAAAGTACTAATGTTAGAGAAAAGAGTTGCAGAGAATGTACGTATAAGAAACACCATTGTTGTCTTTTCAAAATCATTTACTTTAACAATACAAAAGTCTTTTCCATACCATTTACATTTCCTTTACTCTCTAGTCGAAACCTTTATCATTTTTTCAATCATTTACTTTCAAGCAGTCGAATTGTTTTTACTTTACTTTCTTGTTATTTATTGTCTTAAAGAAAAGCTTTAGTCTATTCATTAGAGAAGTAATTATATCGAAGCATGAGTTCATTGTAAGCATAGTCATAAAAAACTTAGACACATGTCCTATGATCAATCTAGTTCATCTTGTAAGTTACCAGAGTGTTTGATTTAGAGGGCTAACAGTTGTTTACTAGAAATCACTATAAACAGCAGGTCCACCCCGTGTAGCCGTAAAAGAGTTAAAGCTATTGTCCAAGATCAATAGTTTTCAACCTCTCATCCCTTCTGGTTCCTTCGAGAGCTTGAACTTAAGTTTTTTATTCTAAAGCGGAACAAGTATCATATTTATCGAACCGAGGGAGTAGTATAAGAGAATTATCAGTGTCCTTAATAATATCCATTGTCATCCTTAACTAAAATAGATTTTGAACACAATTATGGCCCTGTTTGTTTCAGCTTAAAAATATGGATTTTTTCTATGTAATTTTGAAAATAGACTTTACAAAATTGTTTTTTAAAATATTACAAGTTTTTTTTACATTTGTTTTTTCTAAATTGAAACATTACTTTTGACATCCTATAACATAAACAAACATTATTAAAGACCAAAACATAGTCAAAATCAATTTTTTTTTTTAAAAATAGTGGTATTTAAAAGATGATTTTTATGAAAATCTATTTGTAAATTTGATATCCAAAAAAAAGTTTCGATAAAAAAGATGAAATACCTAAACAACATTTTAAAAATAACTATTCAAACAAAATTTTCATTTGAAACTTTTATAAAAAAAAAAAATTATAATTTTTTTACACAATATTATTTAACACTATAAAAACCATTTTTAAAAAAATCCAAAACAAACGGGCCTAAATAAATCTCTAAGAACAAAAATCAGTTGATTGTTGTATGAAACGGTTTAGATCAGTATTTTAAAAACTGGACCGAACCGACCGGTCGGACCGGTCAGACCGGGAATCGGAGGGGTCACCGGTCTGGTCTGATTGTTGGATCATATATGCTATTGAACCGGTGAGAACCGGCCAAATCCGGTGAACCGGCGGTTTTAGAAAACAGGTGGTTCAAGTGCATATTCTTTTTTTCGCACAAAACGACATCGTTTTCATGATTTTTTTTATAAAAAATATAATTAGATTTTATTCAAACCTTATTTGGAACAATTTTTTCTTTGTTTGCAATTAGACTTAGTTTAAAATTTATTTAAATTTATATTTTGTTGTGAGTGATGAATATATTTAGAATTTGAATGTAAAAACTAAACATGTGAAATCATGATATTAAAAAGTAAAAAAAATTTCTAGGTTTTGTGATATTTTTTAGAGACTAAGTCATTCGGTTAGACTGATTTAATAAATATATAGTATTGCAATTGAGATTGGTTTTTCCATCGAGTTATCTGACTTAATTTGATTTAGTCATGCGGTTTGACTAGTAACTCAGTGGTTCAAGCAATGAATCAGTGACCCAGTACCCTCACCGGTTTGATGACCGGTCCGGATTTTAAAACACTGGTTCATATGGTTGAATTTGTAAAAATTGAAAATAAATTTAGAGTGAAGACCCATTTTAGTCCCTCACAAATATTACACTAGTCAAATTAGTCCCTCACAAAAAAATTGACCCAACTTAATCCATTACAAAATTTAACCGGATCATATTAGTCCTTTTGCTAATATTTTTCTCAAATCGGTTTTTTCCTACTTCTAAACCGGTTCTTTTCATACTTTTAAACCGTGACTGGACAGACACGTTGGATTTTTTATTTTTTATTTTTTAAACTAAATTAATTTTTATCTTTAATTTCATTTTTAAACAGTTATCAATAAATAATATCAAAAAAGCCAAAATTATTTCTTATAAAGTAATTTTTAAATAAGTAATTTTCATGATTTCTACTAATATTAAAAAAATTTATACATAAACTTTTATCTATGAGCTCTCAAATCCAAGTTCCTTCAAGTTAAATGATTTTCACTTTACAACTAGACAAATCAATTTCTATCGTTAATAAAGTGACGATCATTTACAACTAGAAAAATCAATTTCTATTGTTAGTAAAGTGACTATTATTTTTTTTTTTTTGGCATAAACCGGGGTATCCTCTGCGCGCAACTGCAGAGACTAATCCCTCGAGCCGGGTAGGACCATATAGGCGGTAAAGCTCTCCCTCAAGAGATTTAACACTGCTGCATGCCCAGGGCCGGGATCGAACCCAGGACCTCTGGTTAAGCTGGAAGTGACTATTATTTACAACAAGACAAATCAATTTCTATTGTTAGTAAATTGACTATCATTTACAACTAGATAAATCAATTTCTATTTTTAATAAAGTGATTATCATTTACAACTAGAAAAATCAATTTCTACGGTTAGTAAAGTGACTACCAATAACAACTAAACAAATCAATTTCTATTGTTAGTAAAGTGACTATCATTTACAAATAGACAAATCAATTTCTATTTTATTAAATTGACTGTCATTTAATCTGAAGAGACTTAGGTTCGAGATCATATTGATACAAATTTTATATTTTTTTATTTTAAAATCAGAATTGTTTAAGATTAACCACATGGGCCTGAGTTCAACTTCTTATAAGAAACAATTTTGCCTTTTTTATATTATTAATTTATAATTGTTTAAAAATGAAATTAAAAATAAAAATTTTAAAAATGAAAATAAAATAAAATTCAACGTGGCAATCCAGTCACAGTTTAAAACTAGGAAAAACCGGTTTGAAAAAAATATTAACAGAAGGACTTATATGATCCGGTTAAATTTTATTAGGGATTAAAATGAGTCTATTTTATTGTGAAGGACTAATTTGACTCGTGTAATATTTGTGAGGGACCAAAATGGGTCTTCACTCATAAATTTATTATAAAACTTTAAAGGTGTATAAATGCCAAATATTATTTTTAAAATCTTATTATAATGGAAAAACATTATTTTAGATTACGTCATGTTTCTAAATTTTTTTTAATTCTTTTATTCAATTATTTTAAATATTTTTATTTACCACACTCTTTAACTCTAATTGATTTGATTGGAAGCATTAAATCATAAAGTACTACTAAAAGATATTAATCTTTTAATTCTAAATCATGATGTGCTACTAAAAAAAGCTATTCATTTTTTTTTTTTTTGCTATATATTTATCGCAATCTTTAATTTAATTCATTTGATTAGAATTAAATTAAATAAATTGAAACCAAATAAAATACCAGTACGTTCCTATGAAATAGTCTTCTAGTTGAATAAACCAGAAATAGAAATACACATATCAAGCTAAACCCTAAAAATAAATAAAAAAAATCATACTAAACCCTAAATATGCACTATATATAATGTATTTGATATTAGTTTGTTTAGTCGGCAAGATGGAGAAGAAGAGAGTGAATAGCGTGATCATGGAAATTCTGTTGAGGTTACCGGTGAAGGCTCTATCACGTTTCAGGTGTGTCTGCAAATCATGGCTTTCTCTAATTTCTAATAACAATTTTGCTACTATACATTTTGAACATGCTGCCACACATAGACGTCTCTTTATAAAACCTTATGCCCTTCAACCTTTATCCATAGATGTTGATTCATGGCTTCACGATGCTTCTTCTGCATATGCTTCACTAACCCTTGATTTTTTTCGTCCCAAACGTCCTCTTGAAATAAGAGGTTCCTGTAGAGGATTTCTGTTTTTGCATGATGGCACATACATCTATCTATTGAATCCATCCACCGGTTTGATCAAACAAATACCCGACTCTCCTATATTACTTAAGGATGGTTACGAACTTCTGTCTGGTTTTGTATATGACCAGCCCACTGATGATTACTTGATAGTTTCGTTATTCTGCGAAGATGATCCCGCAATTAAATTGATGATTTTCTCATTGAGAGCTAATAAGTGGAAACCAATGGAGGTTGCTTCTCATTTGCCTGATATAACTACTGCTGTATGGGATTGTGTCCCTAAATCCGGGTTATCCTCGAATGGTTCTATTCATTGGATTGTTTATAATCAAGAGACCTTTAAGAATGTTATTATTGCCTTTGATATAAAGGAAATGGCAATGTTGGAGATACCTCTGCCAGATGATTTTATTAGTATTTGTAATAATTTTTCTATACATTATGATTTGTTGGAAGTTGGAGGACTTATCGGTGCATGGATGAATGACCTGAATACAGTCAAGATATATGTGATGCAAGAATATGGAGTGCATTCATCTTGGACTAAGATTATTCAATTTTCTGTTGATCCTGTTTTGCACAATGATTTATACATAGCATGCTTAACAAAGTGTGGTGATATAGTAGGAACAAATAGTGCAAGCGGATTGGTGAAGTTTAATGACAAAGGCCAGCTACTAAAGTTTATGTTTTCAGACATATCCGAATTGGTCGGGCATACAGAGTCTCTGTTTTCACTTCCCGGCACCGGTTACGCTTAGTAATATGACTATTGATAACAAACATGAAGAATGTAATTGTGAAATATTAGCATTTACCAGTTTCTTTATATTTATCTTATATCATGAGCCCTAGGTATCATGCCATGAAACATGAGAATTTTGTCATCTATATTTTGTTTCGTCATTATATTTTAACTTTTACAGAATTTTATGTTATTGCTTTGTAAACATTAGCAATTTGTTTCCTGCCATTATTTTACTTTTTTTTTTTTTTTTGCTTAGATGTTTTGATACAGCATTTATTGCATTGCTCGCATGATATGCACAATAGACATTCGTTTTGTAATATTGATTCTTGCTGAATCTTGAACTGGCAGCTACCACAGCATTTTGGTATTGATTTAGGACTTGTTGATATGCACAGCTATATGTTTTTTGTTGTTGTATAAAGCACTGACATGTGTTTTCTTGATTACCACTGTGGACTCCTGAAATATGTCCAATGATATTAAAATACAAAAACAAAAACATTTTAAAAATTCGTTTGAGATCCTTTGCACTTTGGAACTAATCCTTTATTTTTTTAAGCAAGCAAGAGATACTACATATATATACATTTACAAGAGCTCTGAAATAGATATTCCAATTGAAACTTGCAGGCGTGTTCTCTGGAGTGAAGAGTTTTCAGGTTTTCTGCGTTTTCAGGTTTTCTGCGTTTTCAGGTGCGAAGGTTTTCCTGGTCCATCGTGGGTCGGGTTTTGAGTTTTCTATCTTCCAATGCAGAAGGAAGGTTGGTCAAGAGTTTCTTATCGGAAACGTTATGTGGTGAGATGGGATACATTCCCGTTTGGTGGAAGAAATCGGAATGATTCTTCTGGCCCTGTAACTTCTATGTATGTTTCAGCTTTTCCAGAGGATTATTCAGCAAAGAATTTATTCGAATTATTTGGGTGCTCGGGCAACGTGGCAGAGGTCGCTATTTCTCCGAGAAGGAATAAGTTTGGTCGGCGGTTCGCTTTTGCTAGGTTCACCGATGTTGTAGATGGAAGGATTTTAGCGATTCGTTTGGATAACATTCTGATAGAGAGCAAGAAAATTCATGTTAATTTGCCCAAATTCAAAAGGGAGGAGTGGACGAAGGGGGGATTGAATCTATCTACAGCCAAAAGGGAAGGTTTTAAAGGAAAGGAGATAGACAGGGGTAGCGGTTCTGTTGTGCAAAAGAGGTATTCTTCTACCTACGTAGAGGCAGTGGGTTGCGCCTCAAAGGGGGAGGTGGACATTGAGGTCACAGGGAATGACAAAGTGTTACTCGATTTCAAAACCGACAACGATTTACGAAGACGATTCGAAAAAGCTTATGTGGGTAAGGTGTGTGTTTCGGGTTCAGCTTACAACGTTCAAACTCATCTGGAGATGGAGGGAGTTTTCGCAATCAAAGTCACTCCTCTAGGCGGTAATAAGTGCTTATTAGAAGAAAGAGAGGAAGGCTTTATCGATGATTTGATAAAAGAGGGAGAAACGTGGTGGCAGTCTTGGTTTATAAATATTGTTAAGTGGGAGGCAGGTATAATTGACTCGTCAAGGGACGCTTGGTTCAGGATATACGGAATACCGGCTCATGCTTGGAGCTCCGAGTTTTTCGTAGCTTTGGCACATTCATGGGGAAGATTCATATGTGTTGATGACAATACGGAAAAAGGGGAGGCATTGGATGTGGCTAGAATCATGGTGAATATTCCGTTATCGTTATCTATTCCTGATTGCATTTCCGTCAACATCGACGGTATTATGAGCAAACTGTTCATTAGAGAAGACGTTGCAGGAGTGTATCGTTCGGTGGTTGGTAACCAAGTTGTGCAATCTTCTGATGAAGATTCCTCAGAATCCGATTACGTATGGCGCGATGGAACTTCTGTCCCAGATTCTAATGCAGGGTCCGAAGAATCTACAGACAGTATCCAACAATTTTCGAGTAACGTCGATACTATTCTGAAAGGTCCTTATATTAAAGACGGGTTACTTGACTCAGCCGATGGAGCGTCGGACTCTCGTTTCAGCAAGGTAGATGGTGGTATATTCGATTGTTCTGTCTCTGTTATTAGAAAATCTAAGGAAGGGTGCGGTCAAGGCAGTATGGCTGGTGGTGATGTTGGTGTCCAATCCGTCTCCATGAGGTCTGTTAGTAAGGAGGTGGACGGGGACAAGGTAGACGTGAAGGGTGTCACTCCGTGGGTGAAGAGCGGTGATATTCTAGGTGGTGTTCTTTCTACGGTTTCACAGACTGTGCTGCATCCGGTTCAGGAGGGTTTGAGACCCTCTATGGTTCGATGCTCTTTAGATAGAAATGATACAGGTGGAGGAAAGAAGATATAGTCAATCTCATTAAATGGAAGAGTTGAAAATAAAAGCAAGGGGGAAAGGACAAAAACAGTAAGCTCCATTTGAAAGGGGGGAGGCATTTGAAGGTGATTGAGGAGAACAATTTTAGTCTTCCAAGTGGAAGTTTTTCAAAGTGTTACGGGAACCAATCGGAAGAGTCGGACATCTGTCGAAACAATGGAAGGCAATGGGAGTTTTTAAAGAAAGATGTGGAAGATAGATTGTGGGCGGCAATCGTAGCTATGGGAATGGTGGATGTTAGGGGACGGATTAATGGGGGTAGGATGGTAGAAGGTAAACAAGGAGAAGAAATAGAAGGGGAAGGAAGGAGATATCAAATATCATGCAATGATTATTGGATCTTTAAACATTAGAGGGGGAACGAGTGCGCTCAAAAGGAGGAGATTGAGTTCCATCATTATAAAAGGTAATGCGAATATTTTTCTTATTCAAGAAACAAAGATGTCTAATATGTGTGAGGCGGTGGCTAATAGTTTTTGGTGTTGTCCGGATATTGGTTTTTCTTCCACAAATTCGTTGGGTAGATCGGGGGGTTTAATCACTTTATGGGAAAAAGATAACATGGAGGTTTTAGCGAGTTTTAAAGGTGAAGGTTATTTGGGGATTAAGGTGATTTGGAATGGTAATTGTTACTATGTTGTGAATATTTATTCGTCTTGTGACTTAGTGAAGAAGAAGAATATGTGGGCCGAATTGCTAGATTTGAAGATGAGGTTTTACGACAGGGAGTGGATTATGGGAGGAGATTTCAATGCGATTAAGAGTGGTAATGAAAGGAAAGGAAGGGCGGTTAGGGCCGTCACCAAAGAAGACGAGTTGTTTGCGGAATTCATCCTTATGAGCGATTTGATAGATGTTCCTTGCAAGGGTTCTTTCTCTAATTCACAAGACTTACCCTTACCTTTTTGTCTAACATTGTCCATAAAAGTGAGGTCTCCTTCATCTGGTTTTGGCTCACAATATATCTCAACTTCACTTTTATTTGCAACAGCATAAGCAGCCAACTCAGACGAATCTCCATCATCTCTAAATGGTTTTAAATCAGCTTCAAGTGAACCTTCTTCATGTTTCCACCACATCTTAACCGTTTTAAAATCAAACTCAGGGTCAATATGTTTCACTAAATCACACGCTTCAAAGAAAGACCAATAGTCATAGTCTTGACTACTAAAAGCATACACTTCCCCACCATCGTATTTCAGTTCAGGGTCTTTTACAAACTTGCCCATTGTGTAGAAAACTACTTTAAACTTAGACATTTCCTGTACAGTTAACAGACCCAAACTTAATACAATTTCAAGTTAGGGCAACATAATTCGATAGAAAATACAAATTATATACTCAACAAATACGGTATAAATATCAAAATCTTTGTCCTATAATAGTAAATATTTGTTTAACCACCACTATAATTAGAATATAGCCAGAAAACGAAAAATTGAGAAACACAAGGATTGTAGCTCATACTTGGGTCCATGCAAATATGAAGGTAAAAATAGAGACCACGCGATGCTTCGTGTAACACTCCAAATTCTACCCGAAATTATAATGCAAAAAATATCAGAGTATTTAAAATTTCAAATAACAAATTGGAGTATCACATATCAACTAAAAAAATTCAACTTGTATTTCATTCAACAATGATACATAGCATTCGAATTAACAGTCAACTATAAGCTTATCTCAACTCAAACAACTTGGAAGTATAATAAGTACTTCATATTATTCAACTTTGAATCAACGTTTATAATAACAACAACTAAAACATCAACAACCCAGAAATAACTCTATAAGCAACTCCTGAGTACTACGTATCAAAGCGACACATCATTTGGACTCGATGAACCAACAAACTTCCACAACTATACTTGAGTACCTGCCCATTTCCCATGGTAGGGGAATATCAGCAAAAAGGGTGATATATCAAACTATATAAATAGGATCATGATAAATCATATATTAGGTAAAGAATATAAATGAATCACCGCCTCACACAACATCAACATAAACAGCACAAAGAACATCATCAATGAATAGTCATGATATCAACATATAAACATATTCAACATGTCATCATATAAGCATCATCAACAAGTCAACACATAGGAATATTTATTATATATCAGAAACCAGACATATTCGGTTAATCGCATTCACAAGTATTAATATCATCATTCTATTCATTAAACCACAAATTCACATCTTCACATAATTCCATCATTTAATAAGTCACAAAAATACAATCACTATATAGTCCCATGACTCATGTATATGCATGTGGTACCAATAGGAGCTTCAGCCCCCGTCACCAATTGCCCAACTCAGGGGCACAAGGCATAAGCCTTCGTCACTACTTTGCCAATCCAGGCCGTCACAGAGTATGCATATGAAATGTGACTCGACAAACAAGACAATACATCATACTTATCACAATCACATATCGTCACGAGGCATAAGCCTATATCACAATCAATTATCATATATACGAGGTAATTCACGTCACCATAATATTTCATCTCCACTTAGTCACAAAATCATCATCACAAATATATACAATATCACGTATTACAAATCATCACAAAACATCGTCATGTTTAAACACATCATCGCAATTATACAACGTCGCATATAAACAAGTCATTACATATATATCCTCATGTTTCGACATATCACAATAAACATACAACTTCGTGTATTAACAAAATCGTCACAAATATACAATTCACATTTCATCAAGTCATTGCATATATATCCTCATGCTTCGGCATATCACAACAAACATACAACTTCGTGTATTAACAAAATCGTCACAAATATACAATTCGCATATCATCTAGATTAATACAATTACCATCACGTTTTGGCACATCGGCACAATTACTCAATTTTACATATTAACAAAGTCATCCAAATCAAAACCATAATTTTCGATCAATTCGTAAGATAATCTCAACATGCTAATTTATCAAGTAAACCGAATCAACTTCCAATTATCAACTAATTCAATTAGACATAATATTATTTATCAAGACAACATCATTGGCATAACATTATATTATTCTCAACATAAATATTCAACCAAATCACGATTACGGTCAAATTCTCAAGATACCGTAATTTACCGATAAACCGAATAATTTATTCAAGTCTAAGTATATACCAATTTATTAGAATTATTGAAATTAATTCTACTATTTAATTAAATCAACCAATTAATAATCATATTATATTAGTTCAATTCAATATTTTATTTTTAATTCATTTTCCAATTTACTATTTCATTCTCTATTCCAAAACCAACATTTAATATAAAGGATACTCAAAATCCACACAATTTCGGTAGGTTCGTAAAATAGCACAATTTTAACAAAATATCACTACCACATTAACCTAATAATTAAACTTAGCTATCACGTAAATTTTCATCAAATTCCGAACAACTAATTATACCGCTTAATTCGGTTATTTCGATCAAACAAGAATGTTTTGAATTACATTTTGTTCTATAATTCACACTGTTTAACCATTTATTCACTACTGTTTCATTTCCATGTATCTCTATTATATATTCATATTATATATTTATATTATATAACCATTATATATATTTCTATTATATATATATATATATTTCTTTAGAGGTAGCATGGAACATGAAAACAGAAGGGCCATGTGTGAAACAGAACAAAAACCAAATACAGTGAACAAGGAAATGGTAACGAAATGCTAGTATAGGACATCATACCTACTTGGAATTCTTTCTCAAAATCAAACAATTATTTCTAATTTCCACCAACAGCAACTTTAACAAAAATCAATAGCAGTTTTCAAACAGTAATAGAAAACAAAATTAATACAACACCATGACCAATCTATACCCTAAACCGACATACAATCAATTATATTTTAATTTAGGTAGAAAGAATCCCCCCTTACCTTGGATTGAGTGCAGCTCTAAAAAGATTCAATGAAAAATTAGAGAAAAATGACACTTTAGAGCAATACTTTAGGTCTCCTCCTTCTCCTCTTCACAATCCTAACCTCTCTTTCGTTTTTCTCTTCTTTTCCTTTCACGGTTACTCCCCATCTCTCTCTTTTCCAAAATGACAAAAACTATACAACTACTTAGACAACACCACATAATAATGGGCCTAATAAAAATACACTCATAACAACTAATGATACCACAACTAAGCCAAATATTATTTCCACACTTAATATAAAAAAATAATACTTTCACTTATATATCATTAAAATAAAATCCAATTATTTTAATATACCGACTTATTACTCAATGCCTCATATTTCCAGTATAATCTTAATTACTCGAAAAATTCCCAAAACGCTAAATATTAGCTCATTGATATTTTTAATACTAAAAATATTAAAATCTTCGATTAAATATCGATCCGCTATCCCGAACCAATACCGACTAAATCGTCCCAAAATGTGAAAATTTCAATAAACATCTCAATAAATAAATAATATTATTCTTCCGACTATCCGACTAAAATCCGAATTTAACTTAATAAATCCAAATACGCGTCTTAAAATAATACCGACCATCCAAATTCGACTAAATCCAATATTTAAATCCTTTAATAATTTAATTAACCAATTAATTAAATTCAGGGCGTTACACTTCGTTTTGAGACCACAAAGTAAAAGCTTTGTTGTTGGGATGTTGGGACCATGATGTTGGGGAAGAGATTATAGGGTTTGCGTTTCAAAGGAAGGAGAGAGAGTGATAACGAAAGCACAATGGAAGTATTGGAGGGTGAAATCCTGTAAGTCTTAAGATTACCCTTATCACATATCCACGCTGCGAATCAGACAAAAAAAATCTCTCCATTTCTGGTACACGTCACCTGGAATCTTACGGGAGGGACCAACTATGGTGACGAAATATTTTACAGGAACTTAAGTTCGAAGAATTTTTTTGTAGGGACTAAATTTAAAAAGTGTCATATTTACAGGGACTATAAAAATTTATTTAACCCTTAAATAAAATAACAAAAATTAGTTGATTGTTTTAAAAAACGATCCAAATGGTTGAATTTGTTAAAATTGAAATTAAATAATTTGAAAATAAATTTATCATAAAACTTTGAAGGTATATAGATGCAAAATATTATTTTTAATCTCTTATTATAAAAGAAAAAAAATTATTTTAGATTACATCATGTGTCCAAATTTTTTTCTTTCTTTTATTCAATTATTTAAAACTTTTTATTTACCACACTCTTTAGCTCTAATTAATTTATTAGATTTAATTGAAAGCATTCAATCATAATGTACTAACTAAAAAATTTTTTATTTTTTAATTCTAAATCATGGTGTGCTACTAAAAAAGTTACTAACAAATAAATTGAAATTAATTAAATTGAAACCAAATAAAAATCTTTTTTCTATTTATTTATGGCACTCTTTAATCTAAATATGAAGTGGATTATGTGAAAGAGAGAGAGAAAGATACAAAATTTAGTATATTAGAAAGCATAGCAAATAAGCTGTCCACGTGAAACAACATGGAAGCAGAGCACAAATCGGTATTTTTCAGAGCACTTAACTTTTGTAGATTTTAAACTTTTTATTTACCACACTCTTTAACTCTAATTGATTTATTAGATTTGATTGAAAGCATTCAATCATAATGTACTAACTAAAAAATTATTTATTTTTTAATTCTAAATCACGATGTGCTACTAAAAAAGCTACTAACAAATAAATTGAAATTAATTGAATTGAAACCAAATAAAATTCTTTTTTCTATTTATTTTCGGCACTCTTTAATCTAATTCATTTGATTAGAATTAAATAAATTGAAACCAAATAAAATTTTAGTACGTTACTATAAAATAGTCTTAGTAGTTGAATGAATTAGAAATACTAAACCCTAAATTACTTTGATATGGTCGGCAAGATGGAGAACAGCGTGTTTCTGCCTTTTGAATTGATTATCGAAATGGCTTTCTCTTATTTCTAGTAACACTTTTGCTACTTCACATTTTGAACATGCTGCCTCACACAGACGTCTCCTCACAAAACGTTCTGCTCTTCAACCTTTATCTATAGATCTTGATTCATCGCTCCAAGATGCTTCTGCATCTGCTTCATTAAACCTTGATTTTATTCGTTCCCAACGTTGTGTTGAAGTTAGAGGTTGTTGTAGAGGGTTTCTGTGTTTCTACAATGGCACACACATCTATCTATTGAATCCATCCACCGGTTTGATCAAACAAATACCGGATTCTCCTATAATACTTAATCATCATTACGAACTTCTTTGTGGTTTTGCATATTACCAGCCCACTGATGATTACTTGATAGTTTCTGGGTTCGGCGAAGATGATGATGCGCCGGTAACTATTCCAACTAAATTGATGATTTTCTCATTGATGATTACTTCATTATGACGTCTATTTTTCAGTTTAGAAAATCAGTTGACAATTAGTTTTTAAGCTCACAAAATCTCAAGCTAAAAGTGATTTGCTTTATTTATGAATTTGCACAATATAGACTTTTGTTTATGATGTTCTGTTTCTGTTAGTGATTTTGTACTTTCAGGAATCTCTTTTTGTGGTTTTTGGCTAAACTTGTAAAATGTCATGTAGAACCAATTCTTAGTACATGTTTTCCTGCAATCTTTATATCTTTTACTAGTACATTAGTGGGTGGTTTGTTTCATTCTTTCTCTGCATGCATGTCTTGTGACATCCTGTTATGAGTTTATGTTTTCAGTTTCAGTCTCTGTTTCATGTCTTGTAAATGGGTCTAATGATTGAAGATAACTTTTGTGAAATCTTACTTGACGAGGTTTAGAAATCTACCCCTATTTGAGCATGAACCCCTGTTTCTTTCGTTTGCTCTATACAAATACATTGCAATTCTAGGTTTCATGCTCTGTGCAAGCTGTCTTCATTTCTTTAAGTTTTGACTTATAACTAGTAAAACCCGTGCGTCCGCACGGATAAGATCATTATCATTCGTACCTGTAAAATGAAAATAAATTAGTCATAACTATTGAATATTAAACATGTTGAAAATAAATATTTTTTTTAGAATGAATTTGTGTAAATGATAAATTATTTTCGCTATCACTATTAGTATGTTTTTATTATTATATTTTATATTAACATATAACTAAAGTTAATTGGGAGGGCATTGGTTAAGCATTTTAAAAAAAGAAAATATTTTATAGAAAGTTTAATATTTTAATTTTCAATACGTTAAATATGATGATTACCGAGATAAATTTACTATTTTGATATGCTTAACCATTGCTCTGAGGGCATTGGTTAGCATTTCACAAAATTATATCAATGAATTTAACAGTTCTATCACTCAATAGCCGCAAACTTCACACACCTCAAGCAAAATAAATTACTTAAAAAGCATTTAAAAACAAACAAAAAAATTAAAGTAGAATGAGTTTGGGTAAAATAAATGACAAACTAGTATTTGTTAAATTGAAAAGCTAAATACATTGTATGCATCCGCACGAATAAATTTATTCACATTTTAAATTATTTCATAAAGCTTGGTTATTAATGACATAGTAATTGTTTTTATAAAATTATTAGTAATTATAAATATTTAAAGATAAATATGTAACATATATATGAAAAATCAAATATGATTAACAACTACAAATATTTACCTATAATACATGCATTTAATGATACTATAATTAGAAATATTCTCTTAGAATACATGCATTTAATTTCTTAAAATTTTAAACATGACTTTATTAAACTTAAATTTTTCTAATTATAATATCATTAATATGTGCCCTTAAGACACATTTAACATGACCCATAAGTAATAACTACAATTATTTTTCAATATCAATAATAACTACAAATATTTATTTGCTCATATATACAAATATTATTTGCTGATATATATTTACTTATTGCATACTCCATCCATTTCTTATTATAAGCAAAATTCCACTTTTTAAATACATTGAATCATTAATGTATTAGGATTATATGTAGTTTAGATACATTAATTATTTAATGTATCTAAAATGTGAAATTTTGCTTATAATAAAGAATGGAGGGAGTATTTTTTAGTGATTGTAGCTTCTTTCTATAATTAATTGAGATTAACATAAGAAATTCATATCAAAATTACTTAATAATTTATTAATTATATATTCACTTTAATATATAGACAATTTTAGACAAATTCAAAATGGCAATGAGAAATACAATATTTTTTTTTTGTAAGCAAGTTATATTGAAGAGAACAAAAGTTCACAGAACAAGATTACAATGAGGGGGAACAAAAGCCCCGTGGGAAAATTACCCACCAATTGAAACCTAGCTTAAGTAAAACAAAGGGTTTTTGTCAAACTCATAGAAATTACAATTGGTATGGAGAATATTCCCAATAAAAGACCATCTCCAAATGAGAGCTTTACAACTCCACACCACATCCCGAGAATTCCATACTAAGTTCTTAAAAATCATACCATTCCTACAAAGCCATATACTCCATATAATAGCCAACCAAACACAACCCACCTTTCGTTTACTAACTTTCTTGGATTTACAAAAAGATCTCCATTTCCAAAAACTCTCTTTAAAATCCACCTCTTTATAATTAGACAAACCAATCCAAGAAGCCATTTCCTTCCAAACATCATCCGCCTTCCGACATAAGAAGAAAAGATGGACAGGAGACTCTAAATCATCATCACATAAAGCACAACTAAGATTAGAGTTAGAAGGTAAAATACCTCGAATCTTTAACAAGGCCTTTGTAGGAATCCTATTCTTGAAACATTTCCAACCAAAAGCTTTGACTTTTAGCGGAATGTCACCCTTCCAAACGAAAGAAGCCACAAAATCATAACGATTAGGTGGACCATACATCAAAAACTCTTTCTCCATAATGTTGTAGCATGAAGAAACGGTGAAAGATCCATCAACCGACGGACGCCACACCACACGGTCCTTCACACCAACCCCCGACCTCGGATCCACCGCAACCGGACGATAAAGATCCAACAAAGATCTCAAGGAAATCACATCTCCCTCCAAATCCTAAGGAACTAAAGGGATCCCCAAATCATTCCATTCCCACACATCGCCTCTCCAAGCTCCCATACAAGCAACGGATACATCCTGTAATAAAGAAAAGGCAAATAAAGACGGAAATAACAACTTTAAAATACCCTCCTCCAACCAAAGGGAATCCCAAAAAGGTGTAGAATAGCCATCACCAATCCGAAAAGAAACACCATCCACAAAAAGACCACCCGGCATTTTTTTCTCCAAAGACAAAATATCCGACCACCACACCGATTTCGAATTATAACTATCATTCTTACCTCCTTCAATAACCATCCTAATCTTGATGTCCCCATATCGGGCTTTAAGCATCCGATACCAAATGGAATTAGAATCCTCCAAAATTCTCCACTTCCATTTAGAAAGAAGTGCCAAATTAAATTCTTCTAGTCTTTTTATACCTAACCCACCTTTTTCCATCGGAGCACAAACATCATCCCAACCCACCCAATGAACTCTTCGCTTCTCCTCCGTACCCCCCCCCCCCCCACAAGAAATTGCTTTGAATTCTATTAATCACCCGAATGACCTTTTTGGGAGCCAAGTAGAAAGAGAGAGTAAAAATAGGTAAACTTCCAAGCACCGATTTCAAAAGAGTTAATCTACCCCCAAAACTAAGCCATCTCCCCTTCCAAGAGTTCAACCGCCTCCTAATATTATCTACCAAAGGACTCCAAAAATCAACCCTCCTAGGATTAGAACCAATCCGAATCCCTAGGAAAGAAAACACTTTTTCTTCCCTTTTGCAAGAAAGAAAAGATGTAGCCACATCTAAAAAACGAGAATTAATATTTATTCCAATGAGCTTACTTTTGTTGAAGTTGATACCGAGACCCGACACCATCTCAAAACCTCTCAACACCGCTTTAATGGCCCACAAATGCTTCCAACTACCATCTCCTACCAAAAGAGTGTCATCCGCAAATTGAAGGATGTCCACGAAACACTTACCATTAACATTACAACCAACAAAATCCCCGTTAAGCACCGCCTTATCAACTAAGATTTTGAGACCTTCGACAACTAAAACAAAAAGGAAAGGAGATAATGGATCACCTTGTCGAAACCCCCTTTCAACCACAAATTCTTTAGTAGGACTACCGTTAACAAGAACGGACATCTTGCTAGAGAAAATTAAAACTTCCATCCACTTCATCCATATCTCCCCAAAACCCATCCTTTTTAACATAAATCTAAGGAAATTCCAACTAACCTTATCGTACGCCTTTTCGAAATCCACCTTGAAAAGAAGACAACTTCTACCTTCCTTCGAGGATAAATCCACCAATTCATTCGCAACTAGAACTCCATCAAGTAATTGGCGCCCCGGAACAAAAGCACTTTGACTAGTTGAAACCATGGAATGCAACACCCTTTTAATCCTACCGGCCAACACCTTAGAAATAATTTTGTATATGCACCCAACCAAACAAATAGGTCTATAGTCGTCCAACCCCAACGGGTTAGAAGACTTTGGAATCAAAGATAAGAACGAAGAAGTAATCGTCCTCGAAAAAGCACCACCCAAGAAAAGATCCTTAAAACAATTCATAAAGTCATCCTTTAAAAAAAAACCAACAATTCTTCACAAAAAGAAGAGAGAAACCATCCGGCCCCGGGCTTTTCGATCCTTCACAACTCCACACCGCCTCCTTAACTTCCTCCTCGGAGAAAGGAATCTCAAGGGAAGCGCTTTCCTCCGAAGACAAAGAGTTAAACTCCACATTATCAAGAACCGGTCTACTAAAATTAGCTTCCTTGAACTTACTATCAAAATGCCGCCACACTTCTTCCTTAACCTCCCCCACTTCATCAATGATTCCGCTTGGAGTGGTAATAGAACCAATATGATTCCTCCTCCTTCTCTCTTTCATAACACTATGAAAATATTTACTA
The DNA here is from genome assembly GCF_029867415.1 of Vicia villosa. Classification (NCBI taxonomy): domain Eukaryota; kingdom Viridiplantae; phylum Streptophyta; class Magnoliopsida; order Fabales; family Fabaceae; genus Vicia; species Vicia villosa. The sequence goes on from NC_081185.1 coordinate 115,527,285, forward strand.
TTAGAGTCTCCATCATTAAGCCACTTTAATCTCGATTTTTGTATAAGCATGTTCTCTTTGATTCTAAGATTCAACCAAAGTCTACTACTAGCAATTCTTTTTAAGGCTTGAATCTCATCATCAAAAACATCACAATCATCCGCCTCATTCAACTCTCGCACCCCTTCCTCCACTTCCAAATTGAACTTGCCAAAAACGGTAATATTCCACCATTTAAGCCTCTCCTTAATAATACGAAATTTCTCCTTTAGGACAAAATCTCCTCTACCACTAATTATGATAGCCTTCCATTCAAACTCCACGAAAAGCAAAAAATCTTTATTATTAAACCATTCATTATTAAACTTGAAAGGCTTAGGACCCCAATTCTCCTTATCAATAACCAACCACACCGGACAATGATCCGAGACGTCCCTTTGCCCAATTAGCTGCCCCACCACTCCCCAATTAGAAACAATGTTACTATCAACAAGAAAGCGATCCAACCTACTTTTCGTTTCTCCATCCCCTCTAAACCAAGAGAATTTTTTTCCTTTGCAAGGAACATCAATCAAACCACAACTATTGATAAAGTTAGAAAACTCACCCCATTCCGATCTATGAAGATACAAAGAACTACCAACTCTTTCACTTCTTTTTTTAATAGCGTTGAAATCGCCTCCAATCAACCAATCACCATCCCTAAATTTCTGTTTTAAGTCCACCAATTCTTTCCACATATTACGCTTAGTAGACAAAGAACAAGCCGCATAAACATTGACCAAATAATAAAATTTATTCTTCCAACTAACCTTAATACCCATGAAGCTCGTCCCACGAAAACTGAAAACAACCGAAATAGTACTAGCTTTCCATAAAATAATGATGCCTCCCGACCTTCCCTCAGATTCCGAGAAAGAGAAATCAACATCCGAATTTCCCCAGAAACTCCTAGCCACAATATCCGACACTGACCTCAATTTAGATTCTTGAATAAAAAACACATCCGCTTTGCCTCTTTGAATGATACAACTGATACGTTTCCTCTTGATCCAACTTCCTCCCCCCCTAATATTTAAAGATCCTATAATCATAATAAAGGCTTAAATTTTTCCTTCCCTCCAAGAGAACATATCGCTTCATTAAGTTTAAACTCCTCAATTGTATCTTGGGAACTACCAACAGTGTCTACCGGAACCACTCCTAAATTAGAGATAGCCTTCCATAATTTTTCCCCCGATTTCAGACCAAAATTACAAAGAATTCGTTGGTTGCACCGAACAATGTCTGAATCAGCCGCGCAAAGATCATTGCAACCAACCGCACCACTAGCTGACACTGGACCAGCCGAACTGCTCACCACAGTGTCATCCACTACTCTACCAATCTGCTGCACAGGGCCAGAAAGAAAAGAAGAAGAACACAGCACCTGCTTACCTCCCTCCACAACATTGCCGCCCTTCTTTTTCCTTCCCTTCCTCCTAACTTTAGTTTTAAGAGATAATGAAACAGCTTTGCGTCTCCTAGGAATACCCGAGAATCCAGCAGCAAGAGCATTTGCCACTTCCACCCGGCCCGCACCTTGAACCTCCTGCCCCGCCAATCCATTCCTGCCCCTAAATTCCACATTAGCTTCCGCCGCCTTCATAACATTCTTAGAAACAGACTTACCCTCCAAAGCCAATACAGAATCTGCCCTTAAAAACATACTTACCCTACAATACTTAAGTAATAATTTTTATCAACAAAATATATATTTTATTAATTATATATTCACTTTAATATATAGACAATTTTAGACAAATTCAAAATGGCAATGAGAAATACAATAATTAAGTAATAATTTTTATCAACAAAATATATATTTGATTTCACTGCAGGTAGAGCTCATATAATTAGATATGTAATCAATAATTGTAAGAGAAAAAACAAGAGCAGATAAAACTCTGAAACCGGAATGATATTTTATAAATAAAAGACATGACACAGGTTGGAAAGTAGATGTTTGTAAAAATAAAATAAAAGCTTTCAAACAGCTAGATGCATATATAAGAAACACGACGGAGAGCAGCTTCTCTGGCTGCATCTCGAACTTTACGCTTCTCAGATCTTTTCTTCTGAATGACTTTCAAGGTAGCACCAACAATGAACCTAGAGTATGACTTCTTGGTGGCGTATAGTGCCTCTTCTTCACAGCCTCTTGGGCAATGTCTTACACACCACATTCGTAAAATTGAAGCATGAAATAAGTTGTAGTACTATTGGACAAGATGATCTAAGGTAATAACTTGGTGCATGGTAAAATCATGTGAAACTCAACACAAGTAAACTAAAAATTCTTCACTTTGTAACTATTTAAGTAGATTGAAATATTATGTTTAGAAGCTTAAGTTTTTATATTGTCTAATTAAAAACGTATCAGTGTAAGTCTTAAGCAATCACCTTCTTGTGTTGCTTTCTGAACATGGCAGTCCATGTGAGCTTCAAAGGCTTCAAACGGTTGTGGAAATACCTCTTACATTTCGAGTTCACAAATAGAAATTCCTGCAAAATCAACAAAGAGCTTATATATTAGTAAAACTAAGATTAAACAAATCTTATCAAACACAACACATATATTTTAATAAATAAATGAGTAAACCCATAACTCAATACATATCAAAATCATATGACCTGTGAATCACTACGAATAAATATGATGCCTCTTCCGGGGTAGATCTTTACACCACTGAATCGGCAGAGTTCAGTTCTGATATAGCAAAATCATTACTAATTACTACATTGGGGAGGGAACTACTAATTCAATTTAATTACACAAACACTAAATGGTCCAGTTACTTAGGGAGGCATTAAATTAAAAACACAACTATAATTTAAGTATGTTTTTGGTTCTTATAAAATTATAAAAATTTGTTTTTGGTCCTTATTAAAAAAATGACATTTTTTAATTCCCACAAAATTATTATGCACGTAGTTTTAATCTCTACTATAAAATCGATGTGTATTTGTGAATAATTATTTTACAGACATGTTTAGAACGTTAGGAAAAGTTCCTCAAAAAAAAAAGAAACTTAAAATACTAAAAATACTAAAAATATTTTTAAAAATTATATCATTTGGTAAATAAATATTTTAAAGCATTCTAAACACGTATGAAAAAAAATATTCAAAAATTTAAAAGTTTAAGGGTAATTAAACAGTTTTCAAAACTTTAAAGTAGCAGTGATTAAAACTGCATGCATAAAAAATTTATAGGGACTAAAATATGCCATTTTTTTTAATAGGGACTAAAAATGAAATTTAAGATATTTATAGGGACCAAAAACATACTTAACTTTTCAATTTAAATACACAAACACTGATTGAGGTTGAAATCGTTAGAAGGAAATCTTGTACACTGTCGGAGATGTTTTATAAACGGTAAGAAATACGACTTTCTCTTATTCTGTCAAACTTGGAAACAATAATAATGTTCTGGTAACCGACGACGCAAGGAGCTACAACCATCCACAATTTTCTCTCGCCGTAGTAAGTTTCATCCCCATTCGTTTAAATTTATAATCCCCCATCCTGAAGCCATGTAATAGTGTAGGTTTTACTTTCTTGCATTTTATTTCTTGCGTTTTATATTTTTATAAACTTGTACATATTTAACTTCTAGTTTAATTAGGCTTGTATGCCAAGATAACAAACAAACGCTAGAATAACCATAACAACCAAGATAAAATAACTGAAAATAACACACTTTGTAAACACCACCTTTAGGTAACTTTTCTTTGTTGCCTTACGATTAAGTTGGTCACGTCCCTCGAAAATAGGGATACTTAAGCACAAAGATCCTCAGTAAAATCAACATAGTCCCTACGATACAAAAGATCATAGTCCCTCGATGATCCTCGTGTTGCCTATGAAATATGAACTTGTCCCGGTGACCCTACGATAAAGTGATAATAGTCCCTTCAAAAGTACTAAAGTGTCTTTAATGTTGTCTTCAATGACCATACGATGACCCTAACATCCAATGAAAGGACTTCCTATCAACTAATAGTATGGATTGTCTCTTTCCCTTAAAACGAAAGAAGAATAATATGAAAGACAAACAGGTTAGGTAAATACTCATAATTTACGTGCTCAAATAATTTTCTCCATCATATTTCCAAACGATCAAAACAAAACACTGATGGATAGAAAACACTTAGAAAGGGGGGGGGGGGGGGTTGAATAAGTGTACTTTAAAAACTCTTAAGATAAAAATAATTGCACAATGATTTTTATCCTGGTTTGTTGTTAATGAAACTACTCCAGTCCACCCCCTTAGAGTGATTTACCTCACCTGAGGATTTAATCTACTAATCACACAAGATTACAATGGTTTTCCACTTAGATACCCTCTAAGTCTTCTAGAGTATTCTGATCACAACCTGATCACTCTAGGATCACAATGCTTAGATACCCTCTAAGACTTTCTAGAGAATCCGATCACAACTTGATCTCCTCTAGTTCTTTACAAATTAATGTAAACAAATTCTTACAAGAGTTATACAATGATTCTTAAAAAGCTATACTCACAACTGTGATATTTCTCTTAATGTTTAAGCTTAATCTCACTAAGATATTACAACAGTAATGAAGTGAGGTTGAAGATGAAGTTTGAGAGCTTTTGAATTTGACAGCGTTTCTGTATGTTTGCGCAAAGTTGTTATATTCAGCTTCTCATCAGAACTTCTATTTATAGGCGTTTGAGAAGATGACCGTTGGGAGAATTTAATGCGTTGTGTGATCCGTACAGCTTTGCATTTAATGTTACACTCTTTTGTCAACTACCTCGAGCCTTGCTTTTCCTGCTTTAACTGACGTTGCCTTTAATAGCTTCTAACGTTCCTTTTGTCAGTCAGCGTAGCCTTCCATCTTGTACTTGCTTCTGATCTGATCTTTGTAGATACAACATTTGAATATATCAGAGTCATAACAGCTTGGGGAAAAGCATCTTCTTGTCTTCTGACCTTGAAGTGCTTCTAGCGTGATACCATGAGAACTTCAGTGCTTCTGCTTCTGATCTCAAGTTCTTCTGATGCTTCAATAGACCATGTTCTGATTCTGCTTGACCATCTTCTGATGTCTTGCGAGAGGATGTTCTAATGTTGCATACTTGAACCTTCTGAGTCAGTGCTTCTTGCGCTGATTTTGTGCATACTCTTTGTATATTTCTTGAAATGGAAATTGCATAGGGTTAAAGTACCACATTGTCTCAAGCAAAATTCATATACATTGTTATCATCAAAACTAAGAATATTGACCAAAACAAATCTTGTTCTAACAATATCCCCCTTTTTGATGATGTTAAAAACATATATAAATGATATGAACTTGAAATCAGAATATCAGACGGCTAAAGGCAATTACACAGTTATAGCATAAGCATATAAACATAGTGTGTGAATATGTCTCCCCCTGAGATTAACAATCTCCCACTGAGATGAATAATCTCCCCCTGAAATAAATACTGGAAGAAATTTATAAATAAAGGACTTCCCTGAGTATTTTCCATTTCAGTTGAGACGATCACATATGCTTAGAACTTCAGAACATTCAAAGCTTCCGCTTCTTGCTTCCATAAGACAACTTCAGAGCTTTGAATTTATTCTTGAATCATTGCATGCTAGATTGTATCGGAACATTGTTGAATGTACCAGAGCATCATCAGAGCATCTCTACATCCTGAAATGTTTCCGAACAAACTAAACGACAAAAGTCAGAGCATGAATGAATCAGAACACAAGATATGTATCAGAGCATATAGTATGTATTAGAACACATAAAAATGCATCAGAACATATAAGGGATAAGAATGTGTTAGAGCATATTCTGCCACGAGAATATCAGAACATTCTTCCTTCTTGCTTATGATCTTGAAGCTTCACAGCGTTAAGCTTGCTTCAGATCCGATGTGCATGTTTCTATATAGAACTGCTTTTCCCCATGTCTTTGCTTCTCATGTTGAGCTTTTTCAGAATGTCTTCAATCCTGCAAAAATCTCAAAGACATAGAACTTGCAAATTCTGTTAGAAATGTGGAGACTTACTCCCAGTAACTGATAATATAAATCAGATCATTTATCACATTTTCTCCCCCTTTTTGTCATAACATTAAAAAGCATAAAAGATTCAGATGAAAAACAAACAAAATGAGAGAAGAAGATAGTATTCATTGATTCCATCAGAAATTACAGAAGAATATGCAGAGAAAACAGATGCAAGAACAAAGAGACAACTAAAACTCAAAAGACCACAACTAGCCTAGTTTAGAAACAATCTTGGCCAGCATGTCGTGAATCCCAGCAGTACTTTCATTCTGTTTCTTCATGAAGTCTCTGAACTCTGCATGTGCTTCATCATGCTTATCCAGGCGAGAAGCAAGGACATCTTGACTCTGTTGAAGAGCCTTGATAGCGTTCACCAGAACGAAGGGTTCAGTAGAAGAAGATGCACGGCTATCATTCAGAGGGATAACATTACCAGCAGCAACATCCAAATTGAGAATATCATCTTGATTTTCCTGAACATGACTTTTCTCAGAAGGATGATTCTCAACATCTTCCATCTCAACATCAGAATCTGATTCAGAAGCAACCTCAGCATATTCTGGATCAGGAATCACAAAATCTTCATTCTCTAAAGCTTGAAGAATCTCAGCCAGATTCTTTGGAGGAATGGGAGCACCAACTTCTGAAGGGTAGACAACTTCAGGAATAACCATATCTGGTGCTTCCTCAGAAGGATTTACCCTTAGCCAGTTGAATAGCCATTGAAAATCTCCAGTCGGAACCGGATACTGAGGCTTCCATACAACCATAGTCAGACATGGTTCATCTTCCAACTCATCCACAAACTTCTTCTCCTCAAGAGCTTTCTAGTTTCTGCTGGGATTATAGTACTTGCCATCATCAAGATCCAAGCAGTAACCAGAAAATCCAGATGCTTCAGCAACACATCTCCTCTGGATGTTCAGTGCATCATTATGAAAATCCTTTCTAAAGAGATTCCATAAACCTCGAGTAGCAGCATGATCCAACTTGGAGTCATGAGAAGTTCTCAGAATTTCCATCCTATTTCTTAACTTTAAATTGAACAAAGCAAAGGCAATAGGGATGGTGGGTTCAGGAGGGTTAAAGGTGAAGCAATAGTCAGGGTAAAGAAGAGAATAAGGATTGGATTCTCTGAAAGGTAAAGAATGGATTAAAGAATGTGAAGATTCTGTGGTGAGGGTAGATGAAGAGAGAATATCAGAAGGTGTTGGGGGACAAACATTTAGTGGTTGGGAATTAAGGATAATAGGAGAAAGAGGTGGTTGGATACTGTTTGGGATGGTGAGGGGATTTTGAGATTCAGAAGGAGGAGGATTTTTCTAAGAGGAACTAGCAGCTCTTAAAGCACAGAAAGAATGCCTGATGCGCATCTGTTGGAATTCTTTGGAATTTACTTTGTAAGGATCATAAAAGATCTTCTGCTTCTTAGCTTGCTCAGCTTCTTCTTCTAAAGCTTTTCTCTTAAATCTTGCTTCTTTCTTCTTCTGTTCCTTCTGCTGCAATTCAGCCAGAGAAGGAAGAACCCTTCCTCGAATCCATGCAGGATCAACAGAAGATTGAGCTTTGACAGAAGATTTTAAATAGCGCTTAACAACCTTGTTAAGCTCTTCTTTGAACAAGGAAGCAAAGCCTTCAACAGGAACCCTTCTGGTCAGAATATCTGGAAATATTCTTGGAACATAAGTTACCTTCTCAATCAGACGCAACCTTTGTAGGTCAAAAGCATTCAGAGCATGTCCTTGAATGACACCAAAGAACCTTGGCGTTCCAACAGTTCTCAAAGGTTCCAACATGTCACTTTCTATCAGAATGTCTGAAATCATTCTGGCGAAAGGAATAGCATTCTTCTTGAAGTCTGGAAACTTCTTGCGTTCTTCCTCTCGTGATTCTTCAATATTTGTTTTCAACTGTTGAAAAAGAATGCTTGATATATTAACTTTAGTCCCTTTTCCAATGCAGAAGAGAGCATACTTCTGATCCTGATTGATGTATGTTGAGGTGAAGGATCGCTTTCTATGATAGAGAGATCCTAGAATAATCTCAGCCCAAACTTTGTAGAACGGTTTTAAACGACCAGTTTGATGAGATGCAACACCAGAAGCAGTGGATATTTCTTTATCAACTGTTTCCCAGTTAACTCTACCAGGAAGAGCACATGTGCTTCCATCTTCATCCTCTAAGTTGTACAGCTTTCTAATAAGTTTCTCAGTTATCACAACCTCATGCCCTAATATGAAAGAGATGATAGCTGTTGGAGTAATCGTTGCATGAACCCATAAATCCTTTACTAAATCATGATATATTGGTCCAACCAGTCTACCAAGGTAATTTGACCAACCCTGTTCCACCGTTTCAGCATTAGTATTGAAACCATGTATCCTTAGATTTTCAAAATCTACTGATGATTCACAAAGAACTTCCAGTTCTGTTGACAGAATAGAGCATGTCTTCAAGGGAGTGTAACCGTATTTGAGACGAACAAGATGAGCAGATGACATTTCTTTTCTTGAAGAACTTGATGAAGAAAGCATGAAGATTCACTGAGATTCGGTTACGAACTAGGGTTTATGCAGACAATGAATAAAAGAGAAAGAGAGAGATGAATGAAGAGAGAGAATGTAAAAAGATGAAATGAATGTGGAGATGAGTATATAAAGGGATGTATTTGAAATGAAATGCAATACGTATTTGAATGAATATGATTACAGAAAACATGGAATCAAATGCATTTAATGAGAGATGACGTTAGGAGAGATAATGTGAAATTTGAAATGATTTGCACAGTTACCTAGGGCGGCGTCTCCTTAACTGTACGCATGCTTGTCCAAAAAGAGTGAACACATGTTCATCTTCTAGAACAACTAGTGAGAGCTGTTTTACTTTAAAAGAGATTCTGAATCAACTTAGATAATGAAGCGTTAGTAATAACAGAATCAGTACTTCTAAATGATCACAATTAGAACTTCTTATAAGAAGATAGCCAAATACATTTCAGAACTTATCCATACGTCGGAACTTCTCATCTTCTCATTCTGGGCATAAATCCATACTGATATTCTTCAGAATGAACTTAAACCTATCTTCAGCAAGGGGTTTTGTAAAGATATCAGCCCATTGATGGTCTGTATCTGTCGACCTCGGTTTTTTACCGTACCTCTCGTGGAGAGATAAGTGAACTGACTCTTTTTTCTTTCTGCTTTTGTGTTTTTGAAAATCAGAGAGTCGCCACCGACTTTTATTTTATCCAATTAAGGAAAGGTTTATAAAAGAAACAGAAAAAGACCTTTAAGAAATTCTGGGTAAGGGGTAGGTTATACAAAGGGAAGGTGTTAGCACCCTTTGTATCCATGGTTATACATGGGCTCTTCAATTTGCTTAGCTCACTTATTTTCAATCACTTTTCTATTGCCTTGAAATGCTCGTATGTGGTTTCAAATACCTTTGTGAATTGACTTTGTAATGATCCTTGTGCGGATGTATACAAAGTGTTTTATCTTTTGAAAGATGTTTTTGAAAAAAAGAACGCTAACTTCGTAATGATCCTCGTTTGGATATATACAAAGTATTGTCTTTTTGAAAGTTTTATTTTGAAAAACAATGATATATGAGAGACTTGTTTGTTTTGATTTGAGCAAGCAAATTAGGAGGTCTACCCTAAGTTATAAGGTCTTTTCCTATTTCCTTTAGAAAATTCTCCTTTTATCGGATATAAACAAAAGTTCGATTTTGCATATGAATTTGATTTTGATTTTGAAAAGAGTAAGAGAGGGATTACCCTAAGAGGTGCAAGTGTGATTGTGTTTTGATTCAGATATTTTATCTTTGAAGTTAGTGATCTAACGATTCAATTTTAATCTTTGGCATACACGCAGTTTTATATGTGCTGGAATTTAAAATGCGGAAATGTAAAATGCGGAAAGTAAATCTACGCTATTACATCGATTGTGCGGGAAATGTAAACTACGCTATTTACATGAATTTGACAACATATACATTTGTCTAGGAATTTAAATTACAAGAAAATAAAAGAAATATTTTTGGATTTTTTGATGATTGATTTTAATTAGAATTAATGCATGATTAATTTAATTAAAATGAGAAAAAGATGGAAAAATATTTAAACCTAAAAATTAAGCTTAAAATATGTTCAAAATGCTTCTCAATTAATTTTAAAACAAAACTAATTTTTGGAATTTTTGAAATAGATTTTGAAATTATTAAGTTAATTAACATATAATTATGTAAATAATTACACAAAAAATTAAAACTTAAAGAGAAAATTATTCTAAATATGTACAAAATTAGCCTATAATATATAAACTATATTTAATATAAAGAACAATTTTTTAATGATTTTTTGATTGGTTGAAATAATTAAAAAGCAAATATATAAATATATACTAATTAATTATGCAAAATATTTTTATTACTAAGAAAAATAAAATATTTTTATATCAGAAAATAAAATATTATTTTATCAACTTAAAAATATTTTTTGTGTATTTTTTGGATTTTTAAAACTATTTAAATTAATTTTGCAAAGAAATTAAAATAAAAATAGAAAATATAAAAAGATTTGATCATGTGTGGTTGATTATGATGGATTATGGTGTGGCTGCGTATTTTGATGCGTTGGATGGAATGGAAAATTGATCTGATGGTGGGAAGCCTGAAGGCGCATGACACATAAGACACTTGCAACACACTGGATTAGAAAAATTTGAATTTAAAAACGCGCGCGCGCAAGCCAATGGGGTGAGGACACGTCTTCGTCTTCAACCTCCAGACACCACTTTTAACAGCGCTTTTATGCAAAAACCGCTGTAATTGATGAACCCTAAATCTGCAAAAATAGCGAATAGGGGTAAACCACAACATAAATTTTTCGCGATATGCTCTTTTGACTGGGTTTTCTCCCCTGAATTCGAATACGGCCTTAGATTCTTCTAATTTTGCTTGTAACGAAAATCCCTAAATAGGATCTAAGAACCCTAAAAATGGTAACCTCGTATACAAGCATCCAAAACTCAATTAAACTTCCAGAAATGATCAACACATCAAACTAAACTAAACTATATGTCTACATCTTGCTAAGCATGCATGTATGATCAAATACGAATTGATTTATGTTTGAACAAACCGTGGCTTGTGGGGCTCGATTTGTGAGGCTTTGATGCTTAAAATTTATTTGGACAGGTTCAATGAAGTTCAGTGATGATGTTTGAATGCTTAGTTTGTATTGAAAATGACTTAAACTTAAAATTCGAATTTCAAGTTTCTTTGAATTTTACAAGTTGTTACAAGAGTGATATATGCCTATGGAAGCTTCTAAATTCGTCTCTCCTTTATTGATGAAGTGTTATACTTCATTTATAGGCAAAGCAAGTGCTTAAAAACTAAGCTAAGAAGCATTTATGTCTTTGTTGAATTCTTGATTTCTTTAATATATCAAGCTTGAATTTTAAGCAACCATGGCTTGATTTTTCCACACCTCTTGCCCTAGGCCTGCTGTACTTGCTTCTTGCTGCAGAATTGAGTCAATTGTGGAGGCTTTAGCTTAAGATTAAAGCTACATCATTATCCTTCCATTTTCCTTTTTTAATTTAATCTTAAATGTGATAAAATTAAACCAAAAAAAGGAAAAATATGTTATGGGCTTTGTCTTGGTCGTGGAAGGCCCTTCACATTATGGTAGACATGTATGGATCATGAAAATTAGGCCCCATTTGGAAAAAACACATTTTTGATCAATGTTGATTTCATGCATTTTCCCAAAATTTAGCCAACTTCAACAAGATGTAAATCCCTCAATTTTTATCATATGAAGGAGATCTTGTACTTTTTGGAAACCTCGAAGAGTCCTCTAACCAATGTCTTTTGTTTCATGTCAAAATGATTTTCCATGCTCCTTGTGTGTCCTTTTGAAAAAAGTGACTTTTTGTTGACTTTGAAAATGACCTGTAATGTCTTGATTCATATTTTTCAAACGGTGAATCTAATGAACATGGGACCAATTGCATTTGAAATATAATTGAATTTCCTTAAAAATGAGCTTTGGTTTGAGTTTTTTGGATGAAGGATGACAGAGTTATGACCAGTCAAAGTTCAGTTGACTTTTTAAGAGAAAACCCTAATTTTGAAACTTAGGGTTTTGTTGATTTTTGATCTTTCCTTGATGAATTATGATCAACCAATGATCAAATGGTGAACCATTTGAAAAAATATGGATGTTGACAAAAAATTTCATTTTTGACTGTCTGTTGACTTTTTTGGTCAAACGGGTCGTCTGTTGACTGTTTGAGCTGCTGACTGTGCGTCTGAGCGAATTGAAGTTTGAAAATTTGTATGATGGTACTTTGAGATATATGGAGGTCAATGAAATCCATTTAAGGTCTCAAAAACTTGTTCTCCTGAAAAAAACAAGAAACCCTAGTTAGGGACTGTTTGTGTAGGAGACAGTTAAGCGTACCTGATTTTTGTGCAGTGCTGAGTCTCTGCTAATCATGTGATATTCAGAAGACTTATAGAACAAAAATCTTGGAATTTTGAAATGCAAAAGATTGATTTAATTGATGGTATAAAACACGGAGAATTGCAATGTCAGCAGTTTGACTGTCAACTGACTGTTCAGGTATTTATTAAAGTGAAAATTCAACAGTCAAAGTTAAGATTTTTGTTGTTTTTTTTGTTTTTTTTTTGTTTTGTGTTAATGATGAAAATTTATTTACATGAGTTGTTAGAAAAAACACAGACATAGTAAATAAATAATAAATACTGTATGCGAGCAAAATTATCGATAATAAACCTGAAAATCATTTAATGCAAACAAAAATAAATATTTAACTGGAAGAAAACACACAAAATATTATCTGAATAATTAAGCAATAGTACGACAAATAGTACGACATTTAATACTGACAGTACAAATATTACATACTATAATGAACGGTACGACGAGTAAACGGTACATTAAGAAATAAGAGATACGGCAAACTTTAAGAATGGCGATTAATAACCCATGCCACAAATAATAACATGTAGATGATTGGGAGTGTCAACATCCCAGGTCCACATTTTTCAGGGCTATGCAGACAGAAGAAGGACATGATTACCACCACGACGGTGATGATCATAAGAAAACACGTTTCTATCCGCTTCGCCATTTTTGCCGGGGGGAAGAAGAGAGAATGAATATGAAGTAGAAATTTGAGAGATGAGTTAGAATTTGATGTGAGATTTTATGGAAAAAATGAGAGGTATTTATAGAATGAAAAGAAGGATAGAGACGTTAGGGAATGAAGTGATTCTGTACAAAAGGAAAATTTGAGTGGAAGTAAGATTTGAAAGAAAGTGTATGATGGTGTTGGGAAAAAGAGAGATGTATAGAATAAAGTTAGGATTTGATTTTTGAAAAAGAGATTTGAAAAGAAAGGAAAAGATTTTGAAAATAATGGAATATAGTACAAAAATTAGTGGGAAACAAAAATTAATAATAATTTACTTGTTACCAGTACAGTCTGAACCCCGGACTCTGCGCCTGCAAAAGATTTATCTCTGTACCAATTGCGTCAGTACTATTTATAAATATCAAATAAATAGCGTGTGTGAAGTGATAAACAGTAATTGGCGTTTGCGTAAGAATAAATCCAACAGCGAGCCAAAATACCGTATAAGAAAAATTCTAAAAACCAAGTATTCATAAATCAGGATATAAAAATCCAAAATTATATGAAACTCTTAATTTTTAGATTGAAGTTTTTTTGAAAAAAAGATGCGGGCAAATTTTGTGGTATAACAGTTGCCCCTATTCAATCTTCTTAAACCTGAGGAGATTGTTTGAAATCTGAAGGTAGAAGATGATTGAATATTTTAGATGCCCTGAAAATTTGCACTTACCTTGACCGGAAGTGATGCTGGAATTTGTCTTTGAATGTTGTCTGAGAAAAGTTGTTGGCAGATTGAAACATTACCTGAGATGGGCTTTCAGATGCCATCTGGCAAATATATTTGATGGTTTGCTCACCAGAATGAATCCATTGATTATATCTTGATGAAGGATTTGAAAACCTTTGCGTTGACTGTTTCGGAGCCGTCCAAGGTTACCGCTTTAAGTCAAGGAGGTTGATCGTTACGGAACTGTCCAAAGTTTTTTCCGCTTTAGATTTTGAAAGTTGATCGTTGTGGAACCGTCTGAGGTATCAGCTTTAGATCTTCGATGGTAGATTGTTCTGGAACGTCTGAGGTATCAGCTTTAGATCTTCGATGGTAGATCGTTCTGGAACTGTCTGAGGTATCGACTTTAGATCTTTGATAGTAGATCGTTCTAGAACCGTCTGAGGTATCGACTTTAGATCTTTGATAGTAGATCGTTCTGGAACCGTCTGAGGTATCGACTTTGATCTGTGTTGCTTGTTTTTCGAGTTGATAGGTGATTTGGAAAGAGAGATCTCTTCAGAATGAATCTTCGGCTTGATTATATCTGAGAGGACTGCTTATCTGAATAGAGTTCAAGGGGAACACTGCATGTGATTGAGAACACCTTTGCTGAAGACATCCGTCTGCCTGAAAACAATCAAGTTAGTGATATGTAATGTTTATGATGTATGTGATGTATGAGATTCTTGAACTAAAGGAGAAATATGCATGTTATGTTGTGTATGAATATGCATATGATGTATGATGTATGATGCATGTTGTACGATGTATGATGTATGATGTACGATGTATGATGTATGATGTATGATGTATGACGTCTTGAGCGTATCAAGCTTCTGGTTGGGAAAATAAATCCCTGCTAGCCATCTGGAAATGAAGGCATTGTGATCGTTGATGATCTTTTGTCATCTTGTTTGAGTACCCTCGGCTGGGAACCTTCTTTGAGAACGTGTGTGCTCTGTGGAAGGATCTTTGACTACAGCTCGGGGATGAAAGGTAATTGGAAAGTTATGATTTTGATGCCCTTTAAAGTGGGAATGAGGAAGATGCATAATCCTCTGATGCACTATTTGACCAAGTCCTGGTGTGGAGATCACACCTTCTGGGGGATAGTAATCTGGAACAGTCCTGCTGGGGAATAAGATTTCTCGAATCACTTTGTTTATAAAGAAAAATCTTTTTGAGGAATTTGCTGAGAAATGCATCTCTGTTAGGGACTTTTCTTTTGATGCTGGTTTCGGGATGATGTCCAAATGATTGGGACATTACCCGAATGCTATTCCTGTTTTTCCTGGTAAACATCAATCATATTCAAATGCACATGTTCATTCAAAATTATCATTTGGGACGTTTACGTATTCAAAACAGAAAAAGTGAAAATGTTGACTTTGAGCCTAAGCTGTATTGATTTTTGAAAAAGAGCCATGATGGGCTGATTAGTACAAGGAAACAAAAATCCTAGTAGTAGGAAATTGTCATAAAGCTTTGAAAAGTGTTTATAAAGATAAATAGCTATGTGAAAATAATCCAGTCAAGTTTCAATTCTGCTATTGCCAATCTGTCTTCGAGCATCTCATCCCTCACTTGTTGGAAGAAAGTAATTGGACTGATCGGTATCTTTGATGTGTTGAACCTTGAAGGTGAGTAGGTAAATAAACGGAACATAGTTGTACGCTTTATTCCCTAACTTTTGCCTAGGCTGCCTTTTCAGGTTTTCAGCCTACCGGGATAATATTTATTTAGTCTCTAATTTTTGCTTGGATCGCCCTTTCGGGTTTTCAATCCACCGAGACGCTCATTATTGCCTAAGTTGCCTTTTCAGGTTTTCAACTTAGCGAGCTGTTCTTTAAGCGAAGTACTTTTTGACTATGTCCGCATTCACAGGGTGTGGGAAATCCTCGCCATCCATAGTGGTAAGCAACATGGCACCGCCGGAGAATATTTTCTTGATTACAAATGGTCCCTCATAAGTGGGAGTCCACTTGCCCCTGGGGTCACCTTGTGGTAAGATGATGCGTTTGACAACCAAGCCACCAATTTGGTATGCTTGACTTTTGACTTTTTTTGTTGAAGGCTTTGATCATACGCTTTTGGTACAACTGACCATGACAAATAGCTGCGAGCCTCTTCTCATCAATCAAGTTTATCTGGTCCAACCGAGTCTGAATCCAATCGTCTTCATCTAGATCGGCTTCTTTCATAATCCTTAGGGAAGGAATCTGAATTTCAATTGGAAGAACTGCCTCCATACCATAGACTAAGGAGAATGGAGTTGCCCCTGTTGAAGTACGCGCAGATGTGCGATAACCATGAAGAGCAAAAGGTAACATCTCATGCCAGTCTTTGTAGGTTACTGTCATCTTTTGTATGATTTTATTGATGTTCTTGTTGGCAGCTTCCACCGCGCCATTCATCTTTGGTCGATAGGGAGAGGAATTATGATGTTTGATCTTGAACTGTGTGCAGAGTTCGGTAATCATTCTGTTGTTTAAATTTGTACCATTGTCTGTGATGATCCTTTCAGGGATGCCGTACCGAAAAATGAGATTGTGCTTGATGAATCGGGCCACAACATTTTTGGTGACAGAAGCAAAAGAAGCTGCTTCTACCCACTTTGTGAAATAGTCAATAGCGACCAGGATAAAGCGATGTCCGTTGGAAGCAGTAGGCTTGATTTCTCCAATCATATCAATACCCCACGTTGCAAAAGGCCAAGGAGCCGTTATAACGTTCAACAGGACTGGAGGTACATGTACTTTGTCGGCATATATCTGGCATTTGTGACAGGTTTTGGAATGATGATGGCAGTCTGTCTCCATGGTAGACCAGTAATAACCTGCTCTTAGGATCTTTTTAGCCATTGTATGTCCACTTGAATGAGTACCAAAGGCACCATCATGTATGTCTTCCATAATCTGTTCTGCTTCCTTCTTGTTTACACAACAAAGTAAAGTCGAGTCATGGTTTCGTTTGTAGAGGGTTCCATTACTTAGGAAGAATTTGGCAGCAAATCTTCTTAGAAACTTTCTGTCGTTAATGGATGCCCCTTCAGGGTATTCCTGAGCTTCGAGATACATTTTTACTTCATGGAACCATGGTTTTCCTTCTGTTCCTTCGGCATCGATCTCATTGCAATAGGCTGGTTCATCCTGTCTGTAAATGGTGATCATCGGCGCCTCATTGTCCCACCTGACCTTGAACATGGATGACATGGTAGCTAAAGCATCAGCTAGTTGATTTTCTTCGCGCGGGATGTGTTCAAAAGTGATCTCTTCGAAATAAGGAATCAAACTTAGCACATATTCTTTTTAAGGAATTAGATTCGGGTGCTTCGTGTCCCATTCCTCTTTGACTTGATAAATTACAAGGGCCGAGTCTCCGTAGACCTCCAGGAACTTGATTCTTAGATCGATTGCAGCTTTGAGACCCAGAATAAATGCTTCGTATTCGGCTATATTGTTAGTGCAGTTGAAGCATAATCTGGCATTGAATGGTGTATAACCTCCTGCAGGGGAAATAATCACAGCTCCGATGCCATTGCCAAGTGCATTAGAAGCTCCATCAAAAACCATAGTCCATCGGGATCCTGGCTCGGGTCCTTCTTCCGGTCCTGGTTGTTTGTAGTCATTGACTAGCATAATGTCTTCGTCTGGGAAGTCAATGTTCAATGCTTGATAATCATCCACTGCTTGATGAGCCAGATGATCAGCTACCACACTTCCTTTGATTGCTTTTTGTGAAGTGTATTGGATGTCATATTCTGTTAAGATCATTTTCCATCTTGCTATTCTTCCAGAGAGAGCAGGTTTTTCGAACACATACTTGATAGGATCCATTTTGGAGATTAGGAAAGTGGTGTGATTTAGCATATACTGTCTTAGTCGGCGAGCCGCCCATGCTAAGGCACAACAAGTTTTTTCGAGCGGTGAGTATCTTGTTTCACAATCGGTAAACCTTTTGCTAAGATAATAGATTGCATGCTCCTTTCGGTCGGACTCGTCATGTTGCCCCAGTGCACACCCCATTGAATCTTCTAACACAGTTAGGTACATTATCAGAGGTCTTCCTTCCACTGGTGGCAACAAGATTGGCGGTTTTTGGAGATATTCTTTGATTTTGTCAAAGGCTAGCTGGCATTTGTCATTCCACCTTTCCACTTGATCTTTCTTCAACAGTTTGAAGATCGGCACACAAGTAGTAGTCATATAGGCAATAAATCTGGCGATGTAGTTCAGACGTCCCAAGAATCTTCTGACTTGTTTCTCGGTACGGGGTATAGGCATTTCTTGAATGGCTTTGACCTTAGCAGGATCAACCTCAATACCTTTGCTGCTGACGATGAAACCTAAGAGTTTACCAGATCTTACTCCAAAGGTACACTTGTTCGGATTCAGTCGCAATCTGTATTTCTTGAGTCTGTAAAACAGCTTGTGTAGATGACCCAGACTTTCCTCTTCGGTGTTGGACTTTGCAATCATATCATTGACATACACCTCTATCTCCTGATGAATCATATCATGGAACAGAGCTACCATTGCACGCTGATATGTAGCTCCTGCATTCTTTAAACCAAAGGGCATTACTTTGTAACAAAAGGTTCCCCAGGGTGTTGTGAAAGTTGTTTTTTCCATATCTTTGGGTGCCATCTTGATTTGATTGTACCCTGAGAATCCATCCATGAAGGAGAATACCTTGCATTGTGCGGTATTGTCAACCAGTATATCGATGTGAGGTAAAGGGAAATCATCTTTGGGGCTTGCCCGGTTCAGATCTCTGTAGTCTACACACATTCTGACTTCCCCGTCTTTTTTGGGTACAGGCACGATGTTAGCTATCCATGGAGGATAACTCACAACTTTCAGAAAATCGGCATTGAATTGCTTCTCAACCTCGTCTTTGATCTTTTTTGACATATCAGGCCTACTCCTCCGTAGTTTCTGCTTGACTGGAGTGCTACCTTCTTTGATTGGCAGGCGATGAACCACAATGTCCGTGTCAAGTCCAGGCATATCTTCATAGGATCAGGCGAATATCTCGACGTAGTCTTGCAGCATTTGAATCAGTCTTTGCTTGACACTGTTTTCTAGATCAGCCCCTATCTTGACTTCTTTCTTTTCTTCGCCGCTGCCCAAATTGATAACCTCAATTGATTCTTCATGCGGCTGTATAGTCTTCTCTTCTTGTTCTAGCAGCCTTGCCAGCTCTCTTGGCACTTCACAATCTTCCTCACTTTCGTCCTCAGTTTGGTAGATCGGATTTTCAAAGTCATGACGGGCAATAGCAGAATCGTTATCACTTGGATCCAAAGTGAATGTGAATCTGCATTTATTTATGTGGGTATGTGTAAGAAAACATAGCTATTTGAAAAATGAAAAAAAGCAAAGAAAGAAAAAGGATCACAAAATTTGAATATGCAAACGTCCCATGATTTTATTGAATGAACATGATCATGATATGACAAACCCTTATAAAAAGGACCAGTGTGCTTCGAGCAAGGCACACGGCTTTCAAGTTCATGGTTCGATAGTACAGGAACCATTTTTATCTTTGAACAATATAAACAACGAAAACAGGAAATTTCATTTACTCCTGATCAAAGGAGATCACATCCTCATCTTCCCAGTTGTTCAATCCATTGTTGTGAGCAGGGAGTATCCAGCTGTTCCAGTTGCAGTTGTCTTCTTCATCTCCCACAGCATTGATTTCTCCGGTGGGGAAAGGAGCTGGTGATCTTTCGGGATAAGTGATATACTCTGCTGGATACGAGAGCCCAGGCTGAGATATCTCTGTTGGCTGAGCGAGATGCTCGATAAGGCCGTCCCATCCAGTCGAAATGATGTTTTGGATAGAGACTTGTGCATTCTGGTGAGGGGTGTATTCTGACAGAAAATAACCCTCGTTATTTGGTGTTTCCCTGGTTTCTTCAAGAGTAAAATTGTCGTCGTAAAGTTCATCCCATCCAGTTGGGACAATGTCTTCAATGGCGACTTGTGAGCTCGGAGGAGCGGAATATTTCGCCATAAAGTCATATTTGCCATTTGGCTCTCCTAGCGTATCCCATACTTCTTTAGGTGGATTTTGATATTGCTCAGTGATGGGACTTGCGAAACTTTTGCCATTTTCAAATTGATCACCCCATCCAGTTGGGGTAATGTCTTCCATAGCAATAAAAGAACTCTGAGGTGCGGTATATTGAAAGTTATACCCGCCACTTGGTTCTCCCAAAGTATCCCACACTCCCATGGGAAGGGGTGGAACTTCTTCTGGATATGGCTGAATGATATGGTTCAAGAACACTCCATCGTCTTCAATAGCATTTACTCCTTGGCTGATGAAATGTGACATTAATCCTCTAGAACAAAGACTTTGATCGTTCTTTTGATTTCCATTAACGTAGCCCAGGCCTAGCTTGTCGGACTTGTAAGGTACATCGAGGAGCTGTCCCCATGCTGTGCAACCACCTTTTTCGATCACAGCTTTGGCATCTTTGAGAGAAGCCATAGTTGTAGTTGGAGTAGCAGAAATATGCCTGGTAGTAGAGACATCTGGAGAGACCACCTCAAAAGATTGGCAGGGAGTTTCGATGAATTCGTCATCCAACTCAACATACTTGGAATTGCTCAGGTGACTAACCACATATTCCTCTTCGCCATAAACTGTGACAATCTTTCCTTTTACTGGATACTTCAACTTCTGATGCATGGTAGAAGTTACAACATTTGCCCCATGTATCCAAGGGCGTCCTAGTAAGCAGGAATATGCTGGGTGAATTTCCATTACGTAAAAGGTAGAATCAAAGATCTGAGAGCCCACTCTAATTGGGAGATTCACCTTTCCGTACATTGTTCTTGTTGACCCGTCAAAGGCTCTTACCACAACATCGCTTGGTTGCAACACAGTTCCTTCGAAGTCAAGCTTTTCCAGTACTGTTTTTGGTAACACGTTTAAAGAAGAACCGTTATCTACCAGCACATGAGATATAGTGGTGCCATTACATTCAATGGAGATGTGTAGGGCTTTATTGTGATTCTTTCCAGCAGGGGTTAAATCAACATCAGAGAAACTGAGGCCATTATTCACTGTTAGATTGGCAACACAATTTTCAAATTGATCGACCGAAATCTCTTGCGGCACATGTGCAGCTTTCAAGAACTTCATCAGGGCTTTAGCATGAGCTTCTGAATACTTTAGCAGAGACAGCATTGAGATTTTTGAAGCAGTGTGCCCTAGTTGTTCGACAATATTGTAATCACTCTTGCAGATGATTTTCAATATTTCCTCCATTTCTTGCTTTGATGGATCTTCAATGGTGACTTCCACCGGTATTTGAACTGGTTCAACTTGTGGCTCTTTGCCTCAAGCGTTGACATCTTGATTAGGAACTGGGACCTGGACTGGATTAGTAGCAACATTTGGAGAAATTTCCGGTGAAAAGATCCTTCCATTTCTCGTAATCTTACTGGTACCCACGATATTATCAACAGTTGGAGTAGTAAAATTCAGGGCCTCTTCGGTCAAAGTATCATGTTTAACTCCATGGACATAAACATTAGTGTCATAACTCCACGGGACAGCTTTGTCTGAGGAGTATGGAAATGGAGTTGGACTGGTAATGATTACCGATGCTACTTTGGGTGTAGTAGAAATTTTGAAAGGAGCTTTGGTAGGGATTTTCAATGGTATGTTGGAAACCACTGAGACGTCCTCTATTCTCATCCCGTTTGCAAAGACTTCGCATAAAACGTCCATAGAAGGGAGCCTCTCAAACATAATGATACGGCGATCCATCCACTTTTGAATTCTCATTCTCAGATTTTCACAACCGTTGGGCAGGTATGTGCAATAAAAGCAAGCAGGGTCAAAACCTGGAAAGTAACCAGCTTGGATTAGCTTTCCTTTGACTTCAAGGAGCGGAGTTGACAATTCCCTCACATCATAGATGTAAACAGTATCTATGATAGCATTGACGGTCTTGTCGTGCTTCGGCATAGGTGCCGTGATGACATTTGGAGTTTATGGAGGATCGAACTCAATTTCCCCAGCATCTATCATGTCTTGTATTTTATTTTTCAGGGCCCAACAGTGATCTGCGTCATGTCCTGGACAGTTGGAGTGATACGCACATGTTGCATTGGGGCGATAACTCGGAGAGGAAATGTTGACATTCTTTGGAGGGTCTTTTAATGCGATCATATCTGCTTTTAACAAATGCTGCAATGCTTGAGAGATTGGCATATTGATTCTGGTAAAATATCTTCTTGGCGCATCTGGTCGACGCGTATATTTTGGCGGTTGATCTTTTTGAGGCGCAGATGCGGAGATCAAAACTGCCCCTACAGATTGGTGATGCTCATTCTTGCCACCTTTCTGACTTTGCATTGTATTGACCTCATTCCTCCCATTGATGGGCCTTTTTGTAGTACCAGAGGAAGAGCCTATTTGAATTTTTTCATTTTGAATGCCGCTTTCGACACATTCGCCAGTCAATATCAGGTCAGTGAAACCTGATGATGAGCTTCCCAGTAAATGACTATATAAAGGGCCAGTTAAAGTGCCCATGAACATGTCGACCAGCTCGCGATCAGATAAGGGTGGTTGAACTCTTCCAGCCATATCTCTCCACTTTTGTGCATATCCTTTGAAACTTTCTTTCGGTGCCATGGACATGCCCCTTAGTTGAGTACGGGTTGGTGCAAGATCAGCATTGTATTGATAAATGATACTGTTTGTAAAAAGCAACAGCTAAATCTTCCCAGGTATGAACTTTTGTACTTTCCAGCTGGTAGTACCACTCGAGTTGTGTACTCGACAGACTTTCTTGAAAGAAGTGAATCCACAATTTGTTATCTGCTGTATGAGGTTGTATCTTCCTTACATAGGA
Source organism: Vicia villosa (assembly GCF_029867415.1). Classification (NCBI taxonomy): domain Eukaryota; kingdom Viridiplantae; phylum Streptophyta; class Magnoliopsida; order Fabales; family Fabaceae; genus Vicia; species Vicia villosa. Next base: position 115,550,165 of record NC_081185.1, read on the forward strand.
CCTCAGATGTAGTTTTGGACAAGAAACTCCATCATACTTTGCAAAGACAGGAACTTTGAACTTTGGACGGATAACAACATCTGAGACGAGTCCCAGATCATCGAAATCTAAACCAGGTATTTTTTGTATCTCCATAGCTTTTCATGCGTTCTTCCAACTGCTGGTATTTGTCATCATCCTGTTCGTCTCCAGAATGATAATCTTCTTCATTGAAAGAGAGAGAGGGTTTGGCAGAACCCTGGTTGCTGTGATTGTCTCCTTGTTCACCATCACCGACTATTTCAGGTATTAGTGGCTTTTTGAACTTTTTGACTGGGATTTTGATCTTCCTTTTCAGGTGACTCAAGCCTACAGATCCTTTGGGCTTCTTTTTCTTCTTGATTATCAGGGCTTTCAGTTCTTGTTGCCCCTTTGCTAGTTCCAGAATTGCCACTTGAACTTGGGCATTCTGTGCTTCGAGATTCTTGATGCTTGTTTCAGATTCCATCTCTTCTAACTGAAATAAACAGCGAGGAGATGAGAAATCCGTCATGTGAACCTGTTATGCAATGTGTATGTATGAAATGCATATGCAATGTTTTCTAGGATCTTAGAATTTAGATTTGTTAAAACAAAGGAGAAACAAACATTAGTTAAACAATTTATTTCTTTCTTTTTTTTTCTTTTTTTTTTCTTTGCCTCATTCGGGCTTACAAAATAGGAATAAAGAAAATGAAGGATCCCTCAAGTCTCCCATGGACGCTTTCTCTTTGCACCCAGGAATGTGTTGATCTGCTGCTCTTCTTGGAGTTGTCCGGTGAGCTCCAATAATCTTTTCTCATAGTCTTGACAGTGTGCTTTGAAGGTGTCTCTTTCCTCTTTTAGTTGAACCCAAGATTTCTGCAACTCTTCCAGGTCAGTTGGCATATCCGGATGTAGAATAACTTGAGGTTCGTCTCTTTCGACTTATGGCTCAATAGTCACAGGTAGAATAGCGGGATATGGCATGATGAACTTCTGAGCATGAGTACGCACCCATCTGAGGTAAGGTTCCATAGGAATATAATTCCATTGCCCCAAAGTTTTGCTTTCTATTCTATAGACACTGCCCCACGCATGTATAAACCTTCGTCGATGTCTATGGGAATCATCCTCGTAATCAAACACCATGCCACGGATAATCATGTCATGAGGACCGTTTCTTCGTGCATATCCGAATTGGCGTAAAGCTAAAGAGGGATTGTAAGTGATGCCTACCTTGATGCCAAGGAGTGGCACATTAGGGTACTCTCCACAATGGTCAATGACAGTAATGTCTCTCTGAAAGAAGTTGTTCCACCGGATATCTGAATGAGACAAAGACATAATCTTGCGAGACCATTGCATTCTTTGTTCATTTCTCAACACTGATCGGGGAAGATGAAATGTAAACCATCTAGCCAGTAGTGGTATACAGCACATAAGAGTTCCTCGTCTCTTCATGGTACGAGTGTGTAGATAATGTAGAATGTCTCCTAGCAAGGTTGGTACCGGGTTACGTTTTAGGTAAAGGTTGATAATGTGTACACTTATGAACTGGTCGGGATTAGGGAATAAAACCAACCCATAGATCAAAAGAGCCATAACCTCCTCAAAAGCTGGATAACTTTTGTTTTCTAGTAGTAATCGAGCCTTTTCCATTAAGAACTTAGCAAGCAAACCCTTGATTCCAATCTTTGTTTCCCAATTGGACTCGATTTCTGACTTTCGCAAATGTAAGGCAGCAGCAATGATTTCAGGTTTTGGAATCCTTTCTAAACCAGTGAAAGGTAGTTGATCCCGAACAGGTAATCCAATTAGTTCAGAAAATTCTTCCAAGGTGGGTACTAACTGGTAATCAGGAAACGTAAAGCAATGATGTTCGGGATCAAAGAACTGAAACAGGACCCGTATCATGTCTTCTTCAAATTTTGAGGTAACTGTAACTCGGTGAACTGACTTTTATTTTTAATAAGCAACAATGTTGCGGTGAGCATGAGTCGCCACCGACTTTTATTTTGTCCAATGTTAGGAAGGGTAAAAAGTATAGAAAAAGACCCTTTAAAAAGAAAACGGGCTCGGGGGGTAAGTTATGAAAAGGGAAGGTGCAAGCACCCTTTTCATCCGTAGTTATCTACGGGCTCTTAATTTGCTTAGCTCAATGTTTGTTTGTTTTGAGTTGAAAAATGGGCGTAAGGACTTTAGCGTAAATGCGTAGCCTTAGTTTTTCGAAAGAGTGTTGAAAAGATATTTTGTTGAGCTAGGCTGATTAAGAACACTACCCTAACTAATTGATCTTTTTCTATACTTTTTACGGTTCCTAGGATTATCCATACTATGTAGAAGTAGGAAATCCTTGTTTATATTGGACGTACAGGTCATCGAAGGGTCATCGAGGTCGTTTGACGGCAACAGGTAGAGGTACCTTTAGCAAATTCAAAGGGACAATCATCTTTCCGTAGGCAATAGTTCGAGGGACTAGATCATGTATTCGTAGGCAACATCGAGGGTCATCGAGGGACCATGATCTTTGATGATTTTTGAGTCGAGGGACATTTGCTATGGGTACCTCTATATTCGAGGGACACGACCATTATATCCGTAAGGCAACAAGAGGGGCGTACCCTAAGAGTGAGTGCGTGCAAAGTGTGTTGTATTCGTTTATATTTAATCTTGAGTTTTTATGTGATCTATCGTTTCATTTATCTTGCCATACACACCCTAATTAGCATACATCTAAACAAAATATAATAAAAATACGGAAATTTAAAAATACGGGAAAGAGATTCACTATAATGTTTACATTTGGACCTATATACATTCTAATGACAAAATAAAATCTATAAGACAAAACACGCGGCATACAAGGGATTTCGAGATGAGAAAAGAATCGGGAGGAAGTAATGTTTGATGGTTAATTAAATAAATTTTAATTGAAATTTTGATTCTAGGTTATCTTAAATTAATTATAAATGAAATCGTTTGTTACTATCCTAATTATTAATTCTAAATCTAAGTAATTGGTTAGTTTAAAAAATTATGTAAGAACTATTTATCCAAAAGAAATAAAAGTGAAGTTGGGCTTAAGAAAGATTGGCCCAAATAGAACAAACATAAACAGCAGCGGAGGTGTATTCCACAGAATAGAGGTAATGATGAAGCAATCCGGATTGGGCCTGTCTCATTTGACCCAATGTCAATTGGGGTAAAAAGACACCCTAAAATTTAGAGGTGTGGTCTGCCTCTTTTTGCACGTGAGTTTCTCTGTTTTGATATCCAAATGCAACAAACCTTCATCTTCTCTCAACCAAAAATCATCTTTCTCCTTCTGTTCTTCATGGAAGCAAACATACCTACATGATTCACCACACATCAACACAAAAATGTACAATTAAATGAGTGCGTAACTTACCTTCCGGACCGATGACAACCCAAACGGATCTCTATCATGTGACGGCAGCCGGTAGCCTTGGCGCTTGGTCGCTGTGGTGGAGGTTGGTTCTCGCGGCTATGGCGGAGAAATTCTGGTGCGGCGGTTTTCAGTGGAGACCGTTCTGATCTGCAAGAAGAAAATAATAACGTTTATGCAATTTATATTGTTAGTTTGATGTTAGCATTATTAATGAAATGCAATCTATCGAGTGCGATAGCAAGTGAGGTCGAGAGATAACGGAGAGAGTTTTCTTTTACTTCACTGTTTTTGAAAACTGAAGCATGAATCAAGAGAGTTCCGAGCAGTCACGGAGAACATCGAAAGAAATTTTTTTGTGTTGTGTTATTTTCCTTTTTTCACTGAGAAATCATGTACGATTTGTATTGAAAGTATGCCATGAGTTTAAAAGAAACTTGTTTTGTTAATGTTTTGATTTTATTGCTATAACAAAAATAAATGGATTAGTGGAATTTAGTATGCTAATGGTTAATGGTTAAAAAGTTTAAATGTTAGATCTGGATAACCATCAAATTGTTTGTGGAAAGATGGAAAATTATTGTTGATCGGAAGAATAAAAAACAATACATGAAAGAGAGTGACAACCTGCGCCCTGTTATTTTTTGTCTGTAGAAATATATACATGAATTATATGTACAGTGTCAGGAAAATATAACTTAAAAATATATTACCATTAAATAATCATCATATGGTTTAAAATTAAACATCGAAAATAAAATAGGGGGCCTCATATGTTAATCATTGGCCAAAATATAGAAATTGAAAAAAAGAGTTTCGGAAGAAAGTGTGAAAAAAAAGTTGAAAAATTATTGATAAAAGTGTGACGGGAAATTGCGAGAAATTGTTGATTAGAAAATTGTTAGTGAAAAAATGTGAAGGTAGAGTGCTCTATTTATAGACTGGAATTAGGTCAAAACCGATCCTAAAAAGGAAATGATCCAACTCAAAAGGCCCATGGACCTTCTTGATCCCCAAGATTAAGAACCTGGACGTACTTGTGTCCAGGTGCGTTCAAGTGCAAAAAAAAAAAAGATTAAAAAATAGTTTAAAACATAGAAATGCACCAAGCGGGAATTGAACCCATGACTTTTTACTTACAACTCTTACTTCTTAACCAACTGAGCTATGTTATTTATTTGAAATAAAAAGCCAATTGAAAGTATGTGAAGCATCGGTCAACATTTTTCTATTTATTAAAATATAAATAATTTATGAGTAAACTATTATATTTTAACATAGACTTTAAACCGAATATTTATAAAATTCAGGATATCAATGTAAATGAATCCGAGATTTTATAAAATCCAATGTTTTGAAATAGCTTTGAATTTTTGAAAAGTGGGCAAATTTTGGGGTATGACAGCTGCCCCTGTTCAATCTTCTTAAACCTGAGGATGTAGATTGGCTTGTGTGCCAGTCGGAATCTGAAGGTGGAAGAGGATTGAACACTAGAATACCAAGAAATTTGCCCTTGCGGATGTAGGGATTTTTCACAGATGGGATTAAAGATGCCATCCAGCCATTAATAATATGAAAGTCAGAATGAGTCGTACATTAGACTATATCCGAGCTTGAAGCATTGATAAGTGTTTGTTGGAATCTGAAGGAGATGTCGGAAAGAGCCGTACATTAGACTACATTTGAAGAGTGAACCATAAAATATACTTCATTTGAGAGAATGAGTCATTCATTAGACTATATCTGAAGGAGCATGTCAGAACGAGCCATACATTAGACTATATCCGGTAGAGAGTGTCAGAACGAGTCATTCATTAGACCACATCTGGAAGCAGGACATCAGAACGAGCCATACATTAGACTATATCCGGTAGAGAGTGTCAGAACGAGTCATTCATTAGACCATATCTGGAAGCAGGGCATCAGAACGAGTTATTCATTAAACCATATCTGAAGGAGAACATCAGAACGAGCCATACATTAGACCATATCTGATGAAGGATGTCAGAACGAATCATTCATTAGACCACATCTGGAAGCAGGACATCAGAACGAGCCATACATTAGACTATATCCGGTAGAAAGTGTCAGAATGAGTCATTCATTAGACCATATCTGGGAGCAGGACATCAGAACGAGTTATTCATTGAACCATATTTGAAGAGGAATACCAGAACGGGTCGTACATTATACCATATCTGGAAGTAGGACATCAGAACGAGTTATTCATTAAACCATATCTGAAGAGGAATACCAGAACGGGTCGTACATTAGACCATATCTGGAAGTAGGACATCAGAACGAGTTATTCATTAAACCATATCTGAAGAGGAATACCAGAACGGGTCGTACATTAGACCATATCTGGAAGTAGGACATCAGAACGAGTTATTCATTAAACCATATCTGAAGAGGAATACCAGAACGGGTCGTACATTAGACCATATCTGGAAGTAGGACATCAGAACGAGTTATTCATTAAACCATATCTGAAGAGGAATACCAGAACGGGTCGTACATTAGACCATATCTGGAAGTAGGACATCAGAACGAGTTATTCATTAAACCATATCTGAAGAGGAATACCAGAACGGGTCGTACATTAGACCATATCTGGAAGGATGTCAGAACGAGCCGTACATTAGACCATATCTGATGAAGGATGTCAGAACGAGTCATTCATTAGACCATATCTGAAAGAGCCATACTTTAGGCTGCATTTAATTTTGTTGACGATAGTTGCCTGACCGATTGGTCAACCTGAAAGATAAAGTTGGTTTTATGCAATGTCATGATGTATGTATTGTATGTTTTTTGAAATGAATGAGACTGTTATGCATATGCCATGAGATGTATGATGTATGAATGAAAATGTTGTTAATGATGACAGTAAATTGTATCAGTGTTTTGCGGGGAAATTAAATCCCTAGCTCTTCAGCGCCTTTGAGAGATTATTTGAATCTCGACTTGACTTCCCCAGATGAATTGGATAATAACATGTCATGCCCTTCGTACGTATTGGCGTTTTAGCCAATTGAGTCCGTCGTAGGAGATATTTTTGCTTCTCGGAGCACTTCTGAAGCATGCATGTCGGGAGGGCTTCTTGAGATTTGTGCTGTTATAAGCAACATGCCCCAGTATCATGAACTTAGGAACAATGCCCCTGATTAATTCGGGTTGGAGGTAATTTTCAACTATGCTTGGGTGAATGCCCCTGATTGTTCAACACTTCTGAGAGATTCTTCAAATCTTGACCTGATTGGCCAACGGAGTATCCAACTGATTTTGTGCCCCTGAGGGTGATCAGAATTTGAGATATTCTCGCTCGAACTCAACGGAGTTTTGAAGACAACTTGTCCCTTGAAAGGATTAAAATTTTCATCTCCAGTTTATGATGTAAGCTTTCCTGGTGTCAAGTACTTGTTCATATGCAAAGAATGTTTATTATGAGAAACATAATTCTAATGCAAAGTTCATGTTTGTCTTGAAGTTTAAAAAGGAAATTTTTGAAAGGATGTCAAAACATCAATTTTTTTTTTATGAAAGGTGGCGCAATACCAACTCAAGTGTTTAGCAAAACTCCTAGGAGTTAGTTTACCGTATTATCGTTACAGTATGCTTTCGAATTAACCCTGCCTCAATTAGGACTTTTAAAGGTTGTAACGTGGCCAGGTTCATGGTTTTTAGAAGAAAGGATTTTTAGGCTCGAAATTTTATTGGTGCCCACCCCCTTCGTGATGTTCTCCAACCTAAGCTCAGTTAACTCGATGTGAGCGTTCATTCTTCAAGAGGAGTTTGAGATGATTGAGGAATCAATGAGGTGTTTGGTTATGGCAATCACTATACATCTTGTTCTTGGTGTCTGATCACATGATCTTGAATTTATAGTCATACGACTTTTCCCTTTTGTTGAGGATCTTTTTTTGTTTCCCTAACTTTTGCCTGGACAAATTCTTTTGAATTCCGGGTTTGACGTCCAGCGGGATGCCCTAACTTTTGCCTAAGTCACTTGTTTCGAGTTGTTGACTCAGCAAACTTTCTTTTCTTTTCTTTTTTTTTTCATTCTTTTCTCTCTTTTTTTTTTGCACAAATCATGTGACCCTGAGACGTCTTCGATTGATTGGAAATATTGTGACTGCCTCATTTTTTGATTGACGAGGGATGACCATTCTGGTATTGACTTTTCCTCAATATTTTGAAAGATAGCCATTGTTGTATCCTTGGATGCGTGCTCCTGATGAATGTTGAATGCTCGATCAAGTTAACTGAGCACTACCCTGCCCCTGGGTTAAATATGAGGGTTTTTTCGTATAGAAAAGAAAACTCCTACTTCAAAGCTCAAAGGGGTTGACAAGGGATTAACTTCCTTATATCTCCAGTGTTTGGGAATTTGAAACAATGCCTGTACATCATCAACAGGGTTTTACTCGAAAGCACACCATTTGAGATTATTGGTATTATGTGTTCGTCATTCTCCCTTCAGAGTCATCATGCTTTATCACAGAGAGCTTGGTATCACAAGCAAATAAGAACATATTAGAGCGAGAGCGAATGAATTTTTACAAGACAAACATATCCAATGCATCGTTATTATAGTTCAAAAACAAACAAGTATTGCATATAAACAGTATTAACAAGAACAAGAAAGATTACGCATGAAAATGCATGAGAAATTACGAATTGCCAACATTGAGGAGATTTTCTCCGTATGGACTTATTGCTTCAGAAGATCCGTTGAGGAAAGGAGAACTTCAAATCTGGCACGCAGGTGTGAATGTGATAGCTTTTGCATCAATCAGGTCTTGAGTCTTGCCTCTGAACGGATGACAATCATCAATCGAATGGCCAAGTGCCCCAGTGTGGAAAATAAACCTGGCGTTTGTATTGGAAACTGCAGATTACTTCTAGGGAGAAGATTCTGACGAAGCCACACAGGAGTTGTAAGTATCTAGCTTTAGGGATTTGAGGAAGAAGATGAGAAACTCGTTGTCTGGAAACAATTTTGTTGAAGAACTTCGACTTCCATCTTTGAACGCCCTTCTTTAAGAATCAAGCTCACCATATCCAGTGGGTCATAGCCTCTGATTCGGGGTATGGTACTTTTGAGCTTAAAGGCATGTGGCTAAGGAAAATAAATCCTCTTGCCCCTTGATAGGAATTGTACCCTTGAGTTTGAAGGCATCTGGCTAGAGGAAAATAAATCCTCTTGCCCCTTGACAGAAGTTTAGGCTCTTAATAATCCTTCCATAGTACCTGAAAAGTATGCGCCATGAATCCCTAAGATCCTTGAAAAAGGTTAGTCAACATGTTAGGTAAAAGCATAAGGTAATATGGACAAGTAAGTCCTACACACAAAACCTGCAAGGAAATCAAATTGTTAGGGTATAAACAAATTCTGCAAGGAAACCAAACGGTTAGATAATGAACACAAACAAGTCACACAAGTAGCCTTAGGTTTAAAGGCTTGTATGAAGTCCATAGGTAAGTACCCTACCCACTGAAGTTAAGTTGGTTCAACCTGTCCTAGATAAAGATCGGGTTCTAGAGAGCTCATATCATTGACCTTTCTCGAAGGCGCTTATTTCAGTTCGGCGATCGAATCACCAACCGAAAAGGTCCCGAAAGTCCAGTCCATATGAGTGTAGCTTCGAGTATCAACCAACTTCAGTCGGAACCAAAGCCAGCCATCTCGCTACTTTCTAAAAGGCCAAAGTTTAGTTCAACTAAGGTTCTAGGGGCGAATTAGTGCTTAATGACACCACGTGGTAGCCAAGCATTTCCTCGAGTCGGATTCCAAGGAACACCAGGACAAACCAATGTGTCGCACTAACGATGGCCATCAGATCAACCACATCAGTATACGCTGTGCAGTCTCCTTGATCTCATGCCATTTACCTAAGGTACTCAGATCCGGGTGTAGGATCTTTCACACAATAACAATCCCAAACAACCTTTAAGAATAAAGCATACAAACAAACAATTAAAAACAATTATAATGAACTAAGCCCTAAGGTAAACCCCTCTTAAAGACTCCCCAGCAGAGTCGCCAGTTCTGTAACTCGGTGAACTGACTTTTATTTTTAATAAGCAACAATGTTGCGGTGAGCATGAGTCGCCACCGACTTTTATTTTGTCCAATGTTAGGAAGGGTAAAAAGTACAGAAAAAGACCCTTTAAAAAGAAAACGGGCTCGGGGGGTAAGTTATGAAAAGGGAAGGTGCAAGCACCCTTTTCATCCGTAGTTATCTACGGGCTCTTAATTTGCTTAGCTCAATGTTTGTTTGTTTTGAGTTGAAAAATGGGCGTAAGGACTTTAGCGTAAATGCGTAGCCTTAGTTTTTCGAAAGAGTGTTGAAAAGATATTTTGTTGAGCTAGGCTGATTAAGAACACTACCCTAACTAATTGATCTTTTTCTATACTTTTTACGGTTCCTAGGATTATCCATACTATGTAGAAGTAGGAAATCCTTGTTTATATTGGACGTACAGGTCATCGAAGGGTCATCGAGGTCGTTTGACGGCAACAGGTAGAGGTACCTTTAGCAAATTCAAAGGGACAATCATCTTTCCGTAGGCAATAGTTCGAGGGACTAGATCATGTATTCGTAGGCAACATCGAGGGTCATCGAGGGACCATGATCTTTGATGATTTTTGAGTCGAGGGACATTTGCTATGGGTACCTCTATATTCGAGGGACACGACCATTATATCCGTAAGGCAACAAGAGGGGCGTACCCTAAGAGTGAGTGCGTGCAAAGTGTGTTGTATTCGTTTATATTTAATCTTGAGTTTTTATGTGATCTATCGTTTCATTTATCTTGCCATACACACCCTAATTAGCATACATCTAAACAAAATATAATAAAAATACGGAAATTTAAAAATACGGGAAAGAGATTCACTATAATGTTTACATTTGGACCTATATACATTCTAATGACAAAATAAAATCTATAAGACAAAACACGCGGCATACAAGGGATTTCGAGATGAGAAAAGAATCGGGAGGAAGTAATGTTTGATGGTTAATTAAATAAATTTTAATTGAAATTTTGATTCTAGGTTATCTTAAATTAATTATAAATGAAAACGTTTGTTACTATCCTAATTATTAATTCTAAATCTAAGTAATTGGTTAGTTTAAAAAATTATGTAAGAACTATTTATCCAAAAGAAATAAAAGTGAAGTTGGGCTTAAGAAAGATTGGCCCAAATAGAACAAACATAAACAGCAGCGGAGGTGTATTCCACAGAATAGAGGTAATGATGAAGCAATCCGGATTGGGCCTGTCTCATTTGACCCAATGTCAATTGGGGTAAAAAGAAACCCTAAAATTTAGAGGTGTGGTCCGCCTCTTTTTGCACGTGAGTTTCTCTGTTTTGATATCCAAATGCAACAAACCTTCATCTTCTCTCAACCAAAAATCATCTTTCTCCTTCTGTTCTTCATGGAAGCAAACATACCTACATGATTCACCACACATCAACACAAAAATGTACAATTAAATGAGTGCGTAACTTACCTTCCGGACCGATGACAACCCAAACGGATCTCTATCATGTGACGGCAGCCGGTAGCCTTGGCGCTTGGTCGCTGTGGTGGAGGTTGGTTCTCGCGGCTATGGCGGAGAAATTCTGGTGCGGCGGTTTTCAGTGGAGACCGTTCTGATCTGCAAGAAGAAAATAATAACGTTTATGCAATTTATATTGTTAGTTTGATGTTAGCATTATTAATGAAATGCAATCTATCGAGTGCGATAGCAAGTGAGGTCGAGAGATAACGGAGAGAGTTTTCTTTTACTTCACTGTTTTTGAAAACTGAAGCATGAATCAAGAGAGTTCCGAGCAGTCACGGAGAACATCGAAAGAAATTTTTTTGTGTTGTGTTATTTTCCTTTTTTCACTGAGAAATCATGTACGATTTGTATTGAAAGTATGCCATGAGTTTAAAAGAAACTTGTTTTGTTAATGTTTTGATTTTATTGCTATAACAAAAATAAATGGATTAGTGGAATTTAGTATGCTAATGGTTAATGGTTAAAAAGGTTAAATGTTAGATCTGGATAACCATCAAATTGTTTGTGGAAAGATGGAAAATTATTGTTGATCGGAAGAATAAAAAACAATACATGAAAGAGAGTGACAACCTGCGCCCTGTTATTTTTTGTCTGTAGAAATATATACATGAATTATATGTACAGTGTCAGGAAAATATAACTTAAAAATATATTACCATTAAATAATCATCATATGGTTTAAAATTAAACATCGAAAATAAAATAGGGGGCCTCATATGTTAATCATTGGCCGAAATATAGAAATTGAAAAAAAGAGTTTCGGAAGAAAGTGTGAAAAAAAAGTTGAAAAATTATTGATAAAAGTGTGACGGGAAATTGCGAGAAATTGTTGATTAGAAAATTGTTAGTGAAAAAATGTGAAGGTAGAGTGCTCTATTTATAGACTGGAATTAGGTCAAAACCGATCCTAAAAAGGAAATGATCCAACTCAAAAGGCCCATGGACCTTCTTGATCCCCAAGATTAAGAACCTGGACGTACTTGTGTCCAGGTGCGTTCAGGTGCAAAAAAAAAAAAGATTAAAAAATAGTTTAAAACATAGAAATGCACCAAGCGGGAATTGAACCCATGACTTTTTACTTACAACTCTTACTTCTTAACCAACTGAGCTATGTTATTTATTTGAAATAAAAAGCCAATTGAAAGTATGTGAAGCATCGGTCAACATTTTTCTATTTATTAAAATATAAATAATTTATGAGTAAACTATTATATTTTAACATAGACTTTAAACCGAATATTTATAAAATTCAGGATATCAATGTAAATGAATCCGAGATTTTATAAAATCCAATGTTTTGAAATAGCTTTGAATTTTTGAAAAGTGGGCAAATTTTGGGGTATGACAGTAACCAAATGGAGTAGGTGACCGTGCTTTTCGGTGAATTGAGCATTCCTGGGAAATTCTGATATTAAATCCTTTAGTTCAGATGGCACCGTTGAGATGATGATTCGGATGTAATCTCTGGTAGCGGGAGCCATTACCTGCAATAACAGAACAAAGGTAAAATCTTTGATCCTTGAAATGATTAGTGAGAAAATGATATGCTTATGATGCTTATGATGTTATGATGTCAAACATGTGGCAAACACAAACAAATCAAACAATAGCCTTAGGTTTAAAGGCTTGCATGAAGCTGATAGGTGATACCCTCCCCACTGAAGTTGAGTTGGTTAAAACCTGTCCTAGAATAGTATTCGGGTTCTATGATCCTTGGAGCCAACATCTCAATACGGTGCTCGAACGGCCGATCAAAATATTCCTCGAGGATAACTAACTTCGATCAGTTTCAAAGCTAGCCACTTAATAGGCCACAAGTCAAGTTCAACTAAAAGGTTCTAAGACAAATTAGTGTTTAATAACATTTCGGAAGCCTAATATACTCCTTGATCATTTTCAAGGGACATTAGTATAAACCAAAGTATCGCACTAACGGTGACTACCAGATCAACCGTATCGGTACATGCCGTATAGTTTCCTTGGTCTATTGTCACATACTTAAGGTATCTCGAGATTCGGGTTAGAATATTTCACACAAACAAAATACCCAAACAAACCTTTGAAAAATAGAGCAATCAAGTCAAGCAATTGAAAACATCGAAGTGATCTATACTCTAAAGGTAACCCCTTTTGAAAACATTTTGTTTTTAGAAAGTATTCCCCAGCAGTGTCAAGCAATTGAAAACATCGAAGTGATCTATACTCTTTAATTTGCTTAGCTCACTTATTTTCAATCACTTTTCTATTGCCTTGAAGTGCTCGTATGTGGTTTCAAATACCTTTGTGAATTAACTTTGTAATGATCCTTGTGCGGATGTATACAAAGTGTTTTATCTTTTGAAAGATGTTTTTGAAAAAAAGAAAGCTAACTTCGTAATGATCCTCGTTTGGATATATACAAAGTATTGTCTTTTTTGAAAGTTTTATTTTGAAAAACAATGATATATGAGAGACTTGTTTGTTTTGATTTGAGCAAGCAAATTAGGAGGTCTACCCTAAGTTATAAGGTCTTTTCCTATTTTCTTTAGAAAATTCTCCTTTTATCGGATATAAACAAAAGTTCGATTTTGCATTTGAATTTGATTTTGATTTTGAAAAGAGTAAGAGAGGGATTACCCTAAGAGGTGCAAGTGTGATTGTGTTTTGATTCAGATATTTTATCTTTGAAGTTAGTGATCTAACGATTCAATTTTAATCTTTGGCATACACGCAGTTTTATATGTGCTGGAATTTAAAATGCGGAAATGTAAAATGCGGAAAGTAAATCTACGCTATTACATTGATTGTGCGGGAAATGTAAACTACGTTATTTACATGAATTTGACAACCTATACATTTATCTAGGAATTTAAATTGCAAGAAAATAAAAGAAATATTTTTGGATTTTTTGATGATTGATTTTAATTAGAATTAATGCATGATTAATTTAATTAAAATGAGAAAAAGATGGAAAAATATTTAAACCTAAAAATTAAGCTTAAAATATGTTCAAAATGCTTGTCAATTAATTTTAAAACAAAACTAATTTTTGGAATTTTTGAAATAGATTTTGAAATTATTAAGTTAATTAACATATAATTACACAAATAATTAAAACTTAAAGAGAAAATTATTCTAAATATGTACAAAATTAGCCTATAATATATAAACTATATTTAATATAAAGAACAATTTTTTTTATGATTTTTTGATTGGTTGAAATAATTAAAAAGAAAATATATAAATATATACTAATTAATTATGCAAAATATTTTAATTACTAAGAAAAATAAAATATTTTTATATCAGAAAATAAAATATTATTTTATCAACTTAAAAATATTTTTTTGTGTATTTTTTGGATTTTTAAAACTATTTAAATTAATTTTGCAAAGAAATTAAAATAAAAATAGAAAATATAAAAATATTTGATCATGTGTGGTTGATTATGATGGATTATGGTGTGGCTTCGTATTTTGATGCGTTGGATGGAATGGAAAATTGATCTGATGGTGGGAAGCCTGAAGGCGCATGACACATAAGACACCTCCAACACACTGGATTAGAAAAATTTGAATTTAAAAACGCGTGCGCGCAAGCCAATGGGGTGAGGACACGTCTTCGTATTCAACCTCCAGACACCACTTTTAACAGCGCTTTTATGCAAAAAGAGCTGTAATTGATGGACCCTAAATCTGCAAAAATAGCGAATAGGGGTAAACCACAACATAAATTTTTCGCGATATGCTCTTTTGACTGGGTTTTCTCCCCTAAATTCGAATATGGCCTTAGATTCTTCTAATTTTGCTTGTAACGAAAATCCCTAAATAGGATCTAGAAACCCTAAAAATGGTAACCTCGTATACAAGCATCCAAAACTCAATTAAACTTCCAGAAATGATCAACACATCAAACTAAACTCAATTATATGTCTACATCTTGCTAAGCATGTGTGTATGATCAAATACGAATTAATTTATGTTTGAACAAACCGTGGCTTGTGGGGCTCGATCTGTGAGGCTTTGATGCTTAAAATTTATTTGGACAGGTTCAATGAAGTTCAGAGATGATGTTTGAATGCTTAGTTTGTATTGAAAATGACTTAAACTTAAAATTCGAATTTCAAGTTTCTTTGAATTTTACAAGTTTTTACAAGAGTGATATATGCCTATGGAAGCTTCTAAATTCGTCTCTCCTTTATTGATGAAGTGTTATACTTCATTTATAGGCAAAGCAAGTGCTTAAAAACTAAGCTAAGAAGCATTTATGTCTTTGTTGAATTCTTGATTTCTTTAATATATCAAGCTTGAATTTTAAGCAACCATGGCTTGATTTTTCCACACCTCTTGCCCTAGGCCTGCTGTACTTGCTTCTTGCTGCAGAATAGAGTCAATTGTGGAGGCTTTAGCTTAAGATTAAAGCTACATCATTATCCTTCCATTTTCCTTTTTTAATTTAATCTTAAATGTGATAAAATTAAACCAAAAAAAGGAAAAATATGTTATGGGCTTTGTCTTGGTCGTGGAAGGCCCTTCACATTATGGTAGACATGTATGGATCATGAAAATTAGGCCCCATTTGGAAAAAACACATTTTTGATCAATGTTGATTTCATGCATTTTCCCAAAATTTAGCCAACTTCAACAAGGTGTAAATCCCTCAATTTTTATCATATGAAGGAGATCTTGTA
This sequence comes from Vicia villosa, assembly GCF_029867415.1. Taxonomy (NCBI): domain Eukaryota; kingdom Viridiplantae; phylum Streptophyta; class Magnoliopsida; order Fabales; family Fabaceae; genus Vicia; species Vicia villosa. Next base: position 115,565,818 of record NC_081185.1, read on the forward strand.
CTTTTTGGAAACCTCAAAGAGTCCTCTAACCAATGTCTTTGGTCTCATGTCAAAATGATTTTCCATGCTCCTTGTGTGTCCTTTTGAAAAAAGTGACTTTTTGTTGACTTTGAAAATGACCTGTAATGTCTTGATTCATATTTTTCAAATGGTGAATCTAATGACCAAGGGACCAATGGAATTTGAAAGATAATTGAATTTCCTTCAAAATGAGCTTTGTTTTGAATTTTTTGGATGAAGGATGAGAGAGTTATGACCAGTCAAAGTTCAGTTGACTTTTTAGGGGAAAACCCTAATTTTGAAACTTAGGGTTTTGTTGATTTTTGATCTTTCCTTGATGAATTATGATCAACCAATGATCAAATGGTGAACCATTTGACAAAATATGGATGTTGACAAAAAATTTCATTTTTGACTGTCTGTTGACTTTTTTGGTCAAACGGGTCGTCTGTTGACTGTTTGCGCTGCTGACTGTGCGTCTGAGCGAATTGAAGTTTGAAAATTTGTATGATGGTACTTTGAGATATATGGAGGTTCATGAAATCCATTTGTGTTGGAGACAGTTAAGCGTACCTGATTTTTGTTCAGTGTTGAGTCTCTGCTAATCATGTGATATTCAGAAGACTTCTAGAACAAAAATTTTGAAATTTTGAAATGCAAAAGATTGATTTAATTGATGTTACAAAACACGGAGAATTGCACTGTCAGCAGTTTGACTGTCAACTGACTGTTCAGGTATTAATTAAAGTGAAAATTCAACGGTCAAAGTTAAGATTTTTGTTGTTTTTTTTGTTTTGTTTTTTTTGTTTTGTGTTAATGATGAAAATTTATTTACATGAGTTGTTAGAAAAAACACAGACATAGTAAATAAATAATAAATACTGTATGCGAGCAAAATTATCGATAATAAACCTGAAAATCATTTAATGCACAGAAAAATAAATATTTAACTGGAAGAAAACACACAAAATATTATCTGAATAATTAAGCAACAGTACGACAAATAGTACGACATTTAATACTAACAATACAAATATTACATACTATAATGAACGGTACGACGAGTAAACGGTACATTAAGAAATAAGAGATACGACAAACTTTAAGAATGACGATTAATAACCCATGCCACAAATAATAACATGTAGATGATTGGGAGTGTCAACATCCCAGGTCCACATTTTTCAGGGCTATGCAGACAGAAGAAGGACATGATTACCACCACGACGGTAATGATCATAAGAAAACACGTTTCTATCCGCTTCGCCATTTTTGCCGGGGGGAAGAAGAGAGAATGAATATGAAGTAGAAATTTGAGAGATGAGTTAGAATTTGATGTGAGATTTTATGGAAAAAATAAGAGGTATTTATAGAATGAAAAGAAGGATAGAGACGTTGGGGAATGAAGTGATTCCGTACAAAAGGAAAATTTGAGTGGAAGTAAGATTTGAAAGAAAGTGTATGACGGTGTTGGGAAAAAGAGAGATGTATAGAATAAAGTTAGGATTTGATTTTTGAAAAAGAGATTTGAAAAGAAAGGAAAATATTTTGAAAATAATGGAATATAGTACAAAAATTAGTGGGAAACAAAAATTAATAATAATGTACTTGTTACCAGTACAGTCTGAACCCCGGACTCTGCGCCTGCAAAAGATTTATCTCTGTACCAATTGCGTTAGTACTATTTATAAATATCAAATAAATAGCGTGTGTGAAGTGATAAACAATAATTGGCGTTTGCGTAAGAATAAATCCAACAGCGAGCCAAAATACCGTATAAGAAAAATTCTAAAAACCAAGTATTCATAAATCAAGGATATAAAAATCCAAGATTATATGAAACTCTTAATTTTTAGATTGAAGTTTTTTTGAAAAAAAGATGCGGGCAAATTTTGGGGTATAACAGTATCCACAAAGTTTAAAGAAAGAATACCCTTTTGAACATAGTCCCTAATGAAATGATGTTTAATATCAATATGTTTAGCTTTGGAATGTAAGATTGGATTCTTAGATAAACATATAGCAGAAGTATTATCACAAAAGATAGGAATGTTACTCTCATAAATCTGATAATCTTCTAACTGACTCTTCATCCAGAGCATCTGTGTGCTACAACCAGCAGCAGCAACATATTCTGCTTCTGTTATTGAGAGGGAAATGGTAGCTTGCTTCTTGCTGTACCAGGAGATCAGGTGACTTCCAAGAAATTGACAACTTCCAGAAATGCTTTTCCTTTCAACTCTATCTCCAGCATAGTCAACATCACAAAATCCTACTAAGTTGTACTCTTTAGATCTTCTGTATACTAAATCAACATTAGTAGTACCTTTCAGATACCTCAGAAATCTCTTAAAAACTGTTAAGTGAGATTCTCTAGGATCTGATTGGAATCTTGCACACAAACAAACACTGAATAAAATGTCAGGCCTAGAGGCAGTCAAATATAGAAGAGATCCAATCATACCTCTGTACAACTTCTGATATACCTTCTTACTTAACTCATGCTTACTTATGACACACGTTGGATGCATATGAGTTTTGGCTTCTTTGCTTTCAGAAAGTTTAAACTTCTCCAAAAGTTCTTTCACATACTTCGTTTGATGAAAATATGTTCCATCAGAAGTTTTATTGATTTGAATCCCAAGAAAATACTTGAGTTCTCCCATCATGCTCATCTCGAATTCAGCCTGCATAGACTTAGCAAACTCCTTCCCAAGTGTAGCATTAGAGGTTCCAAAAAGATAATATCATCAACATAAATTTGAAAAATTAAAATATCTTTCTTAAATGTTTTACAGAAGAGAGTCGTATCCACTTGTCCTCTAGTGAAACCATTGTTCAGAAGGAAAGAACTTAATCTTTCATACCAAGCCCTAGGAGCTTGCACCACAAGAAAAAAAGTGTTTTGCCGACACTAAAGTTGCGACGGTTCCATGAAAACTGCCATCCCTCGTAAGTTACGACAGTTGCCACGACAGTTTTGAACAACCGCCTTTTATTTTTTAAAACATTCTTAAACATTTACGACAGTTGCAGGTCCAGTCGTCCTAAAAAGAATTTTGCGACTGTTCTACCACGGTCGTCCCCCAATACATTAGCACGTATGCCTCAAAAAAAATTAGGTCTACGACGGTTCTATAACAGTCGTCCCTTTAATATCCAAATATCCCTATAACACGCCTTAAAGAAAGAGGGAAACAATACGCTGTCATCTACGAGCTTCACATTCTCAACCGCTCTTTGATTTTCTTCATGCCGCTTCACGTTTTCTCAGCCGTGAATCTCTCTATCTCTCAGCTACGAGCTTCCCTCTCAGCCGCCACCATGATTCTCTCTTAACAGGTTTGTCTTTCTGCTTGATAATAAACCCTAAGTTCTTGAGGATGTGTTTATATTGATAGATATGGATAAGATAAATGGAAATATCTTCAAACACTGAGTTAGGTTTAGATCTGTAGTACAAAGAAACAAGAGAAATTTGAGGATGTAGACACTCTTTTGTTCTTTAACACTCACATACATTATAATACCTTCGATCAATAAACCCATCATTCACAATTTCAAGTTCGTTGCTGATAATGATTTTTTTTTGAGAATTTTGGGCACCCTTACTAACCCCTTTTGTTATTACTGCTAATTTTCATCTTATATCGATAAATCTAATATTTCTTGAATGCTGAATTAAAATCCATCGTATATACCTTCAAATTTATGGTATGGTTCATGAAATTTTGGGTAACCTAACTAACCCCTTGTGTTTTAATTATGTTTGTCTACGATAAAAAAGACATGTATGTAGGGTCGAATACAAATGTTGATCCAAATTTGATGCCCTCAAACATTTCAAATTGTTGAATGAAATAAATTTGAGTTTAAAACACAAATTGGGAAGGTGAAACTTTTGGTTTTCATCAGTTATTAGTTTTCTCACTGCAGTAAATTTGGATTCGGTTCTTTCGACTGTTGTGATTTTCTCACTGCAGTAAATCTGGATTTGGTTCTTTCGACTGTTGTGATTTTGTCACTGCACTAAGTTTTGAAGTGTCTTTTAGTTGAATGTTGATGAACATATCTAAATTTCTAATCACTGTGTCAATATCTAATGTTGCTTCGAGATGTAGCATTGTCACGTGTCGGTGTCGAACACCTGCACCGAAACTTGTGATTGCATTTAATTTATTCATTTTTTCAAATTGTGTCCGTGTCGGAATAGTGTTTATGGTCTCCATGCTTCAAAGGTTTAGAAAAGCTGAAATTTGATACTAGCTCTTAAAAACTTCTTTTAAACGAAAAGTTTATTCCCAAACACCCTTAAGTTTTTTGTATAAATTTTGTCATCTATATTCGGCATAGCCTGTACTTTCAATAAGCAAAGTATTAGTGAATGATATATTTGGATGTATTGCAGAAACCAATGATCCACAAAACTCCTACTGGGTGATTATTTTCTTCAATTTCAGAGAAAGTGTCAGGTAAAGTTAAACTGAATCATTTCATTATCTTATTCTAAGGGTTTTTTTGGAACTTTTAACAATTTGAAAAATTGTTGGGTCAATTCAATGCAATCAGGGACATTCTCAAGTCAGCACCTGCCTCATTATGCTGTTTCAGAGTTTTGTTTCCCCCTGTCTGATGCAGCCAATATTGAGAGACCACCTGCCATTATTTTATTTCCTCGATGCTCATCAATCATAAACCATAGTTTAAACCTCAAACTCATATGTATATAAGTGTATTAAGAAGCATAGTTAAGCTTAATTAGTAATTAGATTAAAGGGTTTAAATATCGTATAGACTGAAAAAATGGATATGTTTTTATTTTGACATATGCAGGTTCCAGTCCGAAGGATTATTTTGAACATCTTTTGTAGGGAGTTGGTCAAGCATTATTGAGTTTGAGTCCTAGTTGTGGTGTATAAAACATGCTTCTATCTACAAGATGAAGATGCTAATTTATAAGGTAAAATTGCTAGTAATTTATTTCCAATGATACTGAATTTGAATCATGTGCAACTTGTATATGCTTATAGGATAGTTTGTGACAACTAATACATATAGGTAAAAAAGTTGTGATAAGCATACTGATGTTGAAGGCTTGACAGTTTGTGCATGACTGGTTTCCCCTCTCAGCAAGAAAGACTTGAGAATGAAAAAAAAGTATAACTTGTCCATGTTTTATTTTAACTTTGGTTTGTTCTTTCAACCGAATAATTCAAGCTCTCAGAAGATGGTCAGTTTCTTGCTCATTTGATTCAAATCATTCCTTTTTTGTGTTAAATAGTTATTATGGTTAGTTTAGAGTTAGATATAGTGGGTTTCTTTCAACTTCCATGTTGTGGCAATATTTTAATCTCTCTTTCAAGCTCTACTCACTATATTTGTATGAATCACACTACTGAACTGTCCAAGCTAGAAGAGGTAGTTGATCAGGTTAATACAAATACAAGAACAATTGCCGCATCACCATTCATATATAGTATGCAGCTTGAAGAAGTGGAGTCATTTTTCTTCAATATACCGAAGTAATATTAACTTAGCATTTGATTCGACTTGTCAACATTTGAATGCTTTGGATTATAATTCATTTATCAAAAAATATTTTGGAAGATAGTACTGGAAGTAGAAAAGTACTTTAATTTAGTTTATTTTATATAACAAATAATGAAGTGTTTTTTTTTTTAATTTCAGGTTAATAATGTTTGGCTGCCCTGTCATATTGAAGATATAATTATCAAAATAATTTAGTCTAAGGTAAAGTTGACATTGAGTTTATGTTTTAGACAACTATAATTTGAATTGTTTTACAATCTCAACATTTATGAATGTTGAACTATTTTTCTAACAGCCTATGCATGTTCCAATTGGCCTCACCATAAAAAATATATGATTAGTGTATGAAACAACAATTTTTATATATGCTTATCAATTTGAATGAATTCAATTTAGTGCAGTGTTGGTTAATGTTTCACAATGTCTGACCCCTTTGTTTTCTTCTCCCTTGATTTTAATTCTACAATCACCTGAGAAATTATGACTGATTTTTCTACGGTTAGTAACTTTTTTGCCACATCAGCTAGAATGATTGATATTTCTGCTGTTCTGTTTCATAAAGGTTTAATCATTTTTTCAGATTTATGCCTATCTGCAGCTATGGCAGCAACCACCAAAAGATGGCTTGCTCAAATTTATATTCGCGTAGCACAAAATGGGAGGTTGACAATTATTTCTTCTCAGAGTTATTGGAGATAATATTCAGTAGATACTTGTTGTATATGAACACATTAGTTGTTTCTAATAAATGAAGTGTGCATTTGTCAAAATAAAATGAAGAGAATTATTGAGTGATTATGTGGCTGACGTTAAACAATGGTCTCCCTTATTAGTAATTTTTTTGCTCATATTTTTTTATTCAAGTTGATCAATATTTTCATTAGAATGCATTTATATTCGAATAAATTTGCTAGTTTTTATCCATGATCAATGTACACATTTTTAACTAGAAAAGATAAAAGGTTTCTTGGTACTAAGGAATTTTTTATAACATTAATAGAGTTGGACTAGTTAGAATTTAGATTTTTATTTATTTATATCTTATAATAATGCTAAAAATTGGTGGGGAATTTTTTAAAAAAAATATTCATTATTGCGGCGGTTTCAAACCGCCACTATTTACATTCAAAACTAAATAGTGAACAACTGTCGCAGAATTAATTTGGTGGCAGTTTAGAACTGTCGTAAAAATCTACGGCAGTGGGAACGACGGTTTTCTAAACCGTTGTAAAACAGCCTCGCGACACACACTTCCACGACAGTAGAAAAACCGTCGCGAAACAATTTTTGCGACAGTTTGAACCGCCGCAACTTGCCCAAAAAACTGTCGCAAACCACTTTTTTTCTTGTAGTGTTGCTTCAATCCATACAATGATTTCTTTAGTTTGAAAACATGTTCTGGAGACTTAGAATCTTCAAAACCGGGAGGTTGGTGGATATAGACTTCCTAATCTATATAACCATTTAAGAAGGCACTCTTAACATCCATCTGATATAGAATGATGTTATGTTGAGTGGCAAAAGAAATCAATAAGCGAATAGATTCTAACCTGGCCACTGGTGCAAAGGTTTCTATATAGTTAATCCCTTCTTGCTGACTATAGCCCTAAGCAACCAGTCTGGCTTTGTTTCTTACAACTTCTCCTTTTTCGCTTAACTTATTTCTGAAAACCCACTTGGTTCCAATGATGTTGAATCCTTTTGGTCTAGGAACCAGATCCCATACATCATTCCTTGTAAACTGATTTAGTTCTTCTTGCATGGCAATTATCTAGTCTGGATCTTCTAGAGCTTGATCAACAGAAGTTGGCTCGATCAAAGAAACAAGACCTAATTGACCTTCTTCATTGTTCTTAAGTAATGATCTTGTTCTGATAGGATCTTCTTTCTTTCCTAGAATGACATCTTCTGAGTGAGCAGAAGTTAGTCTTGAAGATCTTCTGATAGTTAGCTCCTCAGAAATTCAGAGATTTTCTAAAGACGCAGCAACTTGATCTTCTGATCCTTTGCTTCTGAGATCTTCAGCTTCTGATACTTTGCTTCTTGGTTCTTCAGCTTCTGATATATCAATATCTATATCTGCAAAATTCTAAAACTGCTTTGGTTTTTCAAAACCAAGCTTATCACCAAATCTGATATTGATTGATTCTTCTACAACCAATGTTTCAGTATTGTATACTCTGTAGCCTTTAGAGCGTTCAGACTATCCAATAAGGAAACATTTCTGTGCCTTAGAATCAAACTTACCAAGATGATCTTTAGTATTCAGAATGAAACAAACACAAAAGGATGAAAATATGAAATGTTGGGCTTTCTGCTCTTCCACAATTCATAAGGAGTCTTATTTAGAATAGATCTTATAGAGATTCTATTATGAATATAACATGCAGTATTTATTGCTTCTGCCCAGAAGTGCTTAGCCATATTGGTTTCATTGATCATGGTTCTGGCCATTTCTTGTAGAGTCCTATTCTTTCGCTCTACAACTCCATTTTGCTGTGGAGTTCTAGGGCAACAGAAATCATGGGCAATACCATTTTCTTTGAAGAACTCCTCAAATAATCTGTTCTCAAATTCGCCACCATGATCACTTCTGACCTTTATGATTTTGCACTCCTTCTCAGATTGAATCTGAATGTAGAATTCAAAGAACACTGAATGAGACTCATCCTTGTGTTTTAAGAGCTTTACCCATGTCCAACGGCTATAATCATCTACGATGACTAATCCATATTTCTTCCCTCTGACAGATGCTGTTTTGACTGGTCCAAACAGATCAATGTGCAGAAGTTCTAGCGGCCTAGAGGAAGAGACAACATTCTTAGATTTGAATACAGGTTTGGAGAACTTGCCCTTCTGACATGCTTCGCAAAGAGCATCTGATTTGTATTTCAGATTTGGGAGTCCTCTGACCAGATTTAGTTTGTTAATCTGAGAAATCTTTCTCAAACTAGCATGGCCTAATCTTCTGTGCCAGACCCATTTCTCTTCAGAAACAGACATAAGGCAAGTCACCTCCTGCTTCTCAAGATCAGAAAGATCAATCTTATAAATGTTGTTCTTTCTCTTACCTATAAATAGGATTGAGACATCCTTCTGACTTACAGCCTTGCAAGACTTTTGATTGAAGATCATGTCATAACCATTGTCACTTAATTGACTTATGGACAATAAGTTATGCGCTAATCCTTCTACAAGAAGTACATTAGATATGGAAGGAGAGTTACCAGTACTTTTGGTTCCAGAGCCAATTATCTTGCCCTTCTGATCTCCTCCAAACTTGACTTCTCCACCAGACTTAAGCACCAGGTCTTGGAACATAGAACTTCTTCCCGTCATGTGTCGCGAGCACCCAAAGTCCAGGTACCATAACATGTTGTGCTTTGTCTTTTTTGCTGCAAAGGATATCTACAACAAAAATTATCTTCTCCTTAGGTACCCACAACTTCTTGGGTCCTTTCTTCTTAGTTTTCCTCAAGTTCTGGTTGAACTTGGGTTTAACATAATAAACAATAGGAGTTACAGCATGATATTCCTTAGGTTTAGCAACATGATATTTTCTAGGTTGTGTCACATGCTTCTTAGTGTGTGTAGCATGAAAGCTTTTGGCATGTGAAGTGAGCCTAATATCATGTGAGTGGCCATATTTGAACTGATCATACAATGGCTTGTATGTGATTTTCATATCATCTACAAGTTCAAATTTGTGTGGGGTATCACCCTCATAGCCAACGCCAACTCTTTTCTTTCCAGAAACACCATATATCATAGAAGCAAGATGACTTCTACCAATACTTCTAGATAAGAACTTTCTAAAACTCGAGTCATATTCTTTCATAATATGATTGAGACTAGGAATGGATTTTTCCTGAGTCAGAAGGAGATCCAATATCTTTGGATAATTTTAAAACTTTTTCCTTCAGTTCAGAATTTTCCACTTCCAGCTTCTTAGTTTCAGAATCAAATAGCTTTTTCAGCTTTTTGTATTTGATACTAAGATGAGCCTTGAGTTCCAGAAGTTCTGTTAAACTGGAAACTAACTCTTCTCTAGATAGTTCAGAAAATACCTCTTTAGAATCTGATTCTGATGTAGATTCTAATCCATCATCAATTGTGGCCATTAGTGGAATGTTTGCCTGCCCGCCTTCAGAGTCTGATTCTGATTCTGAATCTGAATCATCCCATGTTGCCATAAGACCTTTCTTCTTATGAAACTTCTTCTTGGGATTCTCCTTCTGAAGTTTCGAACACTCATTCTTGTAGTGACCAGGCTCATTGCATTCATAGCATGTGACCTTCTTCTTGCCAGATCTTCTGCTTCCAGAAGATTCTCCTCGTTGAAGCTTCTTAGAACCTTTGAAGTTCTTGAACTTCCTATGCTTGCTCTTCAAGAGTTGGTTTACCCTTCTAGAGATCACGGACAGTTCATCTTCTTCTTCTTATTCTAATTCTTTAGAATCTTCTTCTTCAGCCTGAAAAGCGTTAGTGCATTTTTTATAATTAGATTTTATGCAATAAACTTACCTTTCTTATGAGGTTCATTACCATCCAGCTCTATTTCATGACTCCTCAGAGACTTGATCAATTCTTCAAGAGAGACTTCATTCAAATTCTTGGCAATTTTGAAAGCAGTCACCATAGGACCCCATCTTCTTGGCAAGCTTCTGATGATCTTCTTGACATGATCAGCCTTGGTGTATCCCTTGTCAAGAACTCTTAACCCAGCAGTTAGAATTTGAAATCTTGAGAACATTTTCTCAATGTTTTCATCATCCTCCATCTTTAAGGCTTCATATTTCTGGATCAAGGCAAGAGCTTTGGTCTCCTTGACTTAGGCATTTCCTTCATGAGTCATTTTCAATGATTCATATATATCATAGGCAGTTTCCCTGTTAGATATCTTCTCATATTCAGCATGAGAGATAGCATTCAGCAAAACAGTCCCACACTTGTGATGAATTTTTAATAGCTTCTTTTGATCATCACTCATATCTTGTCTTGAGAGCTTTACACCACTAGCTTTCACTGGATGTTTGTAACCATCCACCAGAAGATCCCATAAGTCACCATCTAAACCAAGATAGTAACTTTCGAGCCTATCTTTCCAATATTCAAAGTTTTCACCATCGAATACCGGTGGTTTAGTGTAGCCATTGTTACCATTTCCATTGTATTGCTCAACAGAGCCAGATGTAGATGTAGGTGTTGGAGTTTCAACCATCTTGACTTAGCGTTTTTCTCTTCCTGAATCTTTTCTAAACACGGTTAAGTGCTTGCACCTTAGAACCGACGCTCTGATGCCAATTGAAGGATAGAAAAACACTTAGAAAGGGGGGGGTTGAATAAGTGTACTTTAAAAACTCTTAAGATAAAAACAATTGCACAATGATTTTATCCTGGTTCGTTGTTAACGAAACTACTCCATTCCACCCCCTTAGAGTGATTTACCTCACCTGAGGATTTAATCCACTAATCACACAAGATTACAATGGCTTTCCACTTAGATACCCTCTAAGTCTTCTAGAGTATTCTGATCACAACCTGATCACTCTAGGAACACAATGCTTAGATACCCTCTAAGACTTTCTAGAGAATCCGATCACAACTTGATCTCCTCTAGTTCTTTACAAATTAATGTAAACAAATTCTTACAAGAGTTATACAATGATTCTTAAAAAGCTATACTCACAACTGTGATATTTCTCTTAATGTTTAAGCTTAATCTCACTAAGATATTACAATAGTAATGAAGTGAGGTTGAAGATGAAGTTTGAGAGCTTTTGAATTTGACAGTGTTTCTGTATGTTTGCGCAAGGTTGTTATATTCAGCTTCTCATCAGAACTTCTATTTATAGGCGTTTGAGAAGATGACCGTTGGGAGAATTTAATGCGTTGTGTGATCCGTACACCATTGCATTTAATGTTACACTCTTTTGTCAACTACCTCGAGCCTTGCTTTTCCTGCTTTAACTGACGTTGCCTTTAATAGCTTCTAACGTTCCTTTTGTCAGTCAGCGTAGCCTGCCATCTTGTACTTGCTTCTGATCTGATCTTTGTAGATACAACATTTGAATATATCAGAGTCATAACAGCTTGGTGCAAAGTATCTTCTTGTCTTCTAACCTTGAAGTGCTTCTAGCGTGATACCATGAGAACTTCAGTGCTTCTGCTTCTGATCTCAAGTTCTTCTGATGCTTCAATAGACCATGTTCTGATTCTGCTTGACCATCTTCTGATGTCTTGCAAGAGCATGTTCTAATGTTGCATACTTGAACCTTCTGAGTCAGTGCTTCTTGCACTGATTTTGTGCATACTCTTTGTATATTTCTTGAAATGGAAATTGCATAGGGTTAAAGTACCACATTGTCTCAAGCAAAATTCATATACATTGTTATCATCAAAACTAAGAATATTGATCAGAACAAATCTTGTTCTAACAAACACTTTTTACATCGTACTTTCAAACAAAAAAATACTTTGTATACATTCCTGAGGACTGATACAGGAGTTATTACAAAGTTCGCTTCACATTAGCACTTTACAGAATTATTTTTCAAATCACACACACACGAAAAAAAAGTTTTCCTATAAAGTGAGCAAGTAAATTAAGAGCCCATGGATAACCATGGATACAGGGGGTGCTAACACCTTCCCTTTATATAATTACCCCCGAACCCAACAATATTTAAAAAAGTCTTTCTTATTCTTTTATGCCTTTCACTACGCCAAACAAGGAAAAAGACAACGCTTTTTTTGGCTTTAGGCAGCGCTTTAAAGCGCTGTCTGTTCTCCCGCTGCCATAGGTAAAGGCAGCGCTTTTTTTCACCTTGAAAGCGCTGCTGAAGGCACCCTTTAGCTAGCACTTTTACCTATAAAGCGCTGTTAAAGGCCCCCTTTAGACAGCGCTTTTATATTAAAAGCGCTGCTAACGGCCCACTTTAGACAGTGCTTTTATGAAGCAATTTTTAAGAAAAAGCCTCTTAAAAGTGCTGCTAAAGGCCACCTTTAGGCAGCGCTGTTCCCACAAGCGCTGCTAAAGGCCCAATTTAGCCAGCGCTTTTTTCTTAAAAGCGATGTTAAAGGCCCCATTTAGGCAGCGCTTTTCAGAACAAAATTTTTAAAGAGCTTTTAGGCAGCGCTTCTCTTTTAAAGCGATGTCTAATGTCCACGAAATTTTTAAATGCATCTATTTAAAAAAGGCTTGCCCCAGGTTTTCACCACATTTTGCACCTGTATATACCATTACAAATTTCACATATAAACAACAAAAAAAACTCTATTTTTCAGAGCTAAGATGCTAAGAATATATATATATATATATATATATATATATATATATATATATATATATATATATATATATACACGAATAAACTTGGTATTTTTTATATGCTAAGATGCTAAGAATATATTAATAAGCAACAACAAAATTACATCCAATTCAATGAAAACAATTGCATCATCCAAAACATTGTTATTTTTTACACTAGTCAAAAGGATGCTAGATATCTACTTTTTCTTCTTGCCTGCAACTGTAACCTTTTTACCCTTCAATATCCTGCAATTGCATCAAACCATTACAATCACAAAATAGAATAAAGGTGAAAAACATTCTATATTAGTGTCCATAAAATCATTCTACATTTGCCACGAATGTATTTCAAACGGCCTACATATCACTAAATAATCTATGTAGATAAATCAAATATTGCAACATGCACTTGGCTATACTCAAAATTCTCATCAATTATAGTAAGATTTCAATATACCTATACAACTTTCAACTCAATCATGAATTGACACCATTCCTCCTTAAGTTCATCCAACTTTGATCTTGAGTAAGTAGCACACTTGAAGTCATCAAAGTACTACAAATTAATATAACATGGTATGTTTAAGTTAAAACTATTTACGTATCAACCATTAACTTCATATCCGGATAATTGGTCCAATCATCATCTACCGAATTCAGATAATATACTACTTCTTTTACAGGGTCCATAGCAACTAACAACTAGTGACGTCTATAAATTAAAATAAAAGTTTATATGAAAATTTACTACGCAAAAGAAACAAAGATTAGAATAAACAAGAATTCTGAAGTCAAAGAGAAGCTCGAGTATCACAGACTAAATCAAGCAAAATTACTTGAATCAATGTTACAACTAAATAATTGAAACCAACAATTGCAATTAACACAAACAAGAAATTAGAGTCACTAACTTTAGTGGAAAACAAGAATTTTGACTTGTCCAATCAACTTAATTCAAAATCGAAGATCTTCAAGTATAATTTTGTCTCCAAAATGTATAATCTGGATATAAAATGAAGCTCAAATGAGAATATTTCAACAGTGAATATATAAGATACCAAAAGTGAAAAATTCTGTATGATATCTAAATGGCTGAGAAGGGTAGAAACAAATTGAAGAGATAAATAAAAGTTAATATTAGATGAAAAATTAATAAAAGAATAAGAATAAATAAAAAGAAACAATCTCTAGATCAGTATCTCAATTTGATATTTTGCGTCAATATAATGTTGCTTTTATTCCTAAGATAAAGTCTAAGAATGAAAAAGTTCCACCACCAACATATCAACAACCGGTCACGAGACAACCCACAATACGTGGATCCAGAGGATAATCAATTATTATAATTGATTAGATAATTAATCACACTCGCATATTATATCAACAAATTTCAAAATATATTGAATCATGAGAACCAATGTTCCTTGTAAGGCCACCACATTTAGTATGGACAAGTAGATAGTTATTTAAAATAATAATAAATTAAACCGACATGGACACGTCAACACTAATAATAATTTAAAAAAATAATTAAAGTAAATGTAATTATAAGTGTTATTGTCGGTTTCGAATATAAACACACTTTTTTCAGAGTATAGTTACATAACATGCAAAATCCCTAAAATTGATGCTCAATATTCTAATTATTGTCATTATTATGCTAAAATTTGAATAAGTACCTCCAAAATATACTTTCAGTTTTGCTTCTATCTTCTCTTCTGAATCTGTTAAAGAGAAGAAAAAAAAATTATAAAAGAAAAGCAAAAACAAATAGCTGATATATAGGTTTCTTTCCAATCAATTTTTTACTAGTTTTTTTTTCTCTTAAATTTCAAAGTAAACTAAAAAAAGAAGATAATCATCAAAGATCATCATCTTCAAGAAAATTAATAGCACAATAAATTATTCAGATTAAGGATCAAGAATTAAAGATACAAAGTGAACTAACTTCAAATCAAAACCACATGCAAAAGCGGAGAATACAAAGAAACACTAATAACTAATCAACAATCAAACTATAAACAAAAGAGAATGAAATTGAAGCTTACATGAATTAAGGCCACCACAATTTTTTTCCTCTCTTACAATACCAGCTGCATAAAAAAAAAAAAAGGATTTGCAAAACAACAAAATAAAGAAATTGTTTTTGGTGGTTTCTTTGTGAATAGATGAACTAAAATACCTCGTGATATGGCATTCTGTCTTCTTTTTAGTTCCTACAACATATCATGAGATACATCAATTTCCCGGCACTACTAATGATAGTATATTCCTATGGCCAAATAAATTTTCCTATGAAAGGTAGAAGTAGAGATAGTTTGTGTGCAGAACACTCAATACTCAATAGAAGGTCTATCAATATACAAAGAAAATTTCTTTAGCCACCTCCCTATGGGGGGTCACCCTCAGCGAAAATTTCAAAATACCCCTGCTTCGGAAATAAACTTCCGAAGCGCTTTTTTTTTTAAAAAAAAATTTCCACAATTCGGAAGTTCATCTCCGAAAACACCTCACGGGGGGTGTCTTCGGAGATGAACTTCCGAAAACACCTCATGGGGGGTGAATTCGTAAATGAACTTCCGAATTATGCAGAAACTGTGTTTTTTTTATGTTTTTTCTTAAACAGTCTCGCATTTTAATTAAACGCAAACGCCAAATAAAATAAGCGACATATAAACAGAAAATACTAATGCGATAAATAAAATCCAAATAATATATACAAGCCGAACCAAATAGTAATAGTGTGCGCAATATACAATCCGAAAAAATAAATAAATAAACCCGACCACTACTGGGTGTGCCTAACCCTCTCACCCTGAGCCCTCCTCTGCCGCCTGTACCCCGCCGCACGGCCCGCATCAGTGACGATCGCCTCCATCACGGCGACTGCATCTGGACCGCCCTGAAGAACGACACCCCGATCCAAGGCGTCCCGCCCAAGCATCTCTATCCGCTGGCAGATCGGCAGGAGATCAATGGCGTGGTCATCCTCGGCCTGCTGGTTCTCCAGGATCTCCTCATGTGCTGGCCTAGGAGCGCCGGGAATGTCGGGTCTCATCAGAGGATGGGACACCCGGTAGAACCATGTGACGTACCCCTCCTCACTGTGCCAGTCCTGTGTGACCCGAGTGAGACGGTACTCCTGCGGTACCACATGATGCTGCCAGTCCTCCCATATGGCAGTGAGCTGCACTCGGGTCACTGTGTCGGGAGCAGCCTCAAAGGGTGACCTGGGTATCCGCTGCACGAATCCGAACTGACGCATGCACCGCTCAGGGAGATACCGGACCATGATGCCGGTCCCGCATGCCAACCAGCCTGAATATAGAGCAATGCCGTCAAAGGGGACAACCTGAGCGTAGTCGACGAACGGCCTCCAGGTGACGTCGTCGTGCATCGTGCGGTCCAGGTACAAACGGTATGGTCCCACCGCATCGTTCCCCCTCTGGAGAGCGTATCTGGCGGCCCTGGGCATGGCGTCAACGTACGCAGGATCGATGTGGAAGCCGTGGATGCGGGAGAAGTAGGAGATGATCCAGCTCTGAAACACAAACACGATAATGTATTAAAAATAAATACGAAACATAAATAAATAAATAAATACGATAATGTGTTAAAATAAAACGTACCGTAAGTAGTGTGCAGGATCCGACCAACTACCTCGTCCTCCAGTTGGAGGCCTCATTCAGCTTCTGGTAGAGGTATGCCAGAGTAGCTGCCCCCCAGTTCCACTGGTGAACGGTATCCAGGTCCATGAAGTAGCGGAGGTAGGTCACATCGACGTACCTGGAACTCTTGTCCATAAAGCATGCAGCGCCTACCACATGCATGTACCAACACCGGAGAGCGCAGCCGCGGTGATAGTGTGTGAACAGCTCGTCACCCTCACCCTCAGCTCCGGCAGCCGCGTTCAGATGGTGCTCAAAATAAACGCTCAGTGTGGTGAACCGGACATGAGGCCCAGAAGTCGTGGCGCACTCAAAGTGAGCAACCTCGTGCTCCATGCCCAAGTAGAGCATCATCCACTCAATGGCCTCCACCCTCTGGATCTTGGAGTGGGTCAACAGCGGCCCCCTAATCGGCGGGTGGAGAAGACACTGCACGTCGTGCAAGGTGATCGTCATCTCCCCAACCGGCAAGTGGTTTGAGAAGTGGTTTGAGGTAGCTTGGAACTGGTTTGCACAAAAATCTCTTGGGGTGTGAGTTTGGAAGAAGATTAGGGTAAATGATTAGGGGGAGGGGGCTGTTTTGCTTAATCTGCAAAACGCGCAGTATTTCGGAAATGAACTTCCGAAATAGTGTTTTCGGAAGTGCATTTCCGAAATAAGTCAAATTTTAAAAAAAAAGGCGCTTTCGGAGATGCATCTCCGAAAACACCTTTTTCCTGCATTTCGAAAGTTCATTTCCGAAGTCAGGGGTATTCTGGGTTTTTCACCAGAGGTGAGCTAGAAGGTTGGGAGGTGGCCAAAGAAATTCTCTATACAAATGCCAATACATTTAATAGAAGAACAAGTGGCCAGTGGCCACGCATCAAGGAATTAACATAAACTCCACTTGCTACCAGTTACATCCTTAATATTAATCAATAGCAATAATTTATCAGCAACACCTATATATAAACTAGTAGAAACTATATTGAATTATATGACTAACTAACCAAGTTGCTAACCAAGTTTCGAACTTGCAAGTGTGCTACTTGTGTTCCAAAAATATATCATCTATATCAACAACAACAAAAATCAAGTAATATATCAGGATGTATCACATGTTCCCTTCTTTTCAGTTCAGCCTCTTTAGCTTGAAGTTCCTTCTCCTTTGCTTTGACATCCTAAAAATAAGAACATATTAAATCTTGGGGGCAATAACAGCATTGAGACAGATAGATTTAAATTGTTTTAAATTGCGGTTGCGGCTGCGGATGCGGCTGCGGTTGCGGATATTGCGATTGCGGTCAATGCGGTCACTGCGTTGCGCATTGCGGCCGTTGCGGCGTGAAATAATTTTATACACGCATTAAATTTTAAAAAAAATTTAAAATTATTGTAATTAATTATCTTTCTTGTATTTATAATTTTACATTAGTTTTAATTCACTTTTAGTCTATTATATGGTATTTATGTATAATTTAAAATGAATTCTAATAAAATAAGCATTATCATAATCATTCTTGTAAGTTATTTAAATAAACATAACCTTGAAAGTAATTTTAAAGTACATAATACAAGTAATAATACAAATAAGTTATAATTTATTTTAAATAAAAAATCTAGAGACACAAATATTATATTAATATCCTTTGTTGCCATCTTGATGTCTTCACTGCAAAAAAAAAAAAAAAGACAAGAAGAGGATGAAACTCCTAATTAGTTCCTTTAAATTGCATCTAATATTAAAACTTTTCATCACATATATTTTACTAAATATAAATTCAATGTTTGAAAATGTAACTTACATGACTCTTGCTACCACTTAGTGGAATGACGTGAAGGAGCATAACTTGTACTTTCACTCTGACTATCATCTTGTGTAGCTTCTTGTCCAAAGACATAACCAAAAAAACTACCATTTGACTGTTGATGATAAGGATTGTGATAATTCATTGATTGTTGGTGGTACAAAGGAGCTTGATGACTAGGATATTGGTTATAGGAGTTGAAATAAGGATACTGATAAACAGGAGGATACGATTGTTGACTACTTTGTGAAGAATCACCAATCCCAAAATCACTAAAACTATGAGCAATACTAGAAGAGGAGGAATCTTCAAGTGGAGCATTTTTTTTCTTTTCCCCTTTCTTCCAGATTGTGACACATTTCCTCTCGAGTCAAGTAGTGAGTTGTCAGAACGATCTATATCATTCAAGTTCCTATAACGCCTATAACCAGGTGGTATTTCATGATATGGATCAAGTTTTAATTGCTCTTCATCTTCTCCTTCATCATCACCACCCCCACTTCCACTTTCATTTTCACCTTCGTTATCCACTTCATTACCACCTCCATCACCACTATTACCGCTTGGTGGACTTAAGCCACCACTATCATTAGATTCACTATTATCATCAACATTTTCATCATCAGTATCAACTATTGGTAACCATTATGCATTTTGAACTCCATCCAATACTGGATTTTCCCTCTCTTCTATCCATTGAGATAACGGATCTTCTTGAAATATACAGTCAAGATTTATCGGATCAAAACTTGCTTCTATTTCTTCCCGACTCTTCCTTAATTTATCTCTCATTCTCAACTTCATGTTGTAATGTGTGAAGACAAGCTTATGCAATTTTTTGTACTTCAATTTATTTCTTGTCTTTGTGTGAATATAGCTAAATGTACTCCAATTTCTCTCACAATTTGTGGCAGAGGTTGTTTGACTGAGAACTATCATAGCCAAATGTTGAAGTTCAGGAGCACATGAACCATGATATTCCCACCATTGAGCTTTTTAAGTAAAGAAAAAAATTATTAGTTATATTTAAAAAATAAAGTATATTTATAAAAACTTATAAAAAAAACTTATATTTTACCTGCATCCATCTTAGACCAAGATTTTTGAGCTAGAGGTGTACCAAACGTTTCACTCTTTTCTCTAAAAAGTGTTAGCTAGGTAATATAACAAAACATATCAATACATAAATAGATTTCTTAATAAATAATTTATTATATGAGAACATAATATCCACTACTTACTTGGTTTAGAGCTTTGATTTGATCATCCATGTTTCTTTCTAGCTTCATGATTACTTCCTTTGTTCCATTAAATGTTTCTTTGTAAACAGCTTTTCCATGCTCGATTCCATATTGAAATTGTGGATTAAAAAAATAACCTAGAAATCAAAATCAATTATTGAGGTTATGATGTTATAAATTTAAATTGCATGACAAAATTAAAATTATAAAGTATATTGACATACCAGCATAATGAAGATCAGAGTGCATGAATTTCCAACGTTTGTCAATGATATCATTGTATTTGGAATGATAACGAGAATTCTGTTGAATTGCTTGTTTTGCTCGATCAATGGCTTCATATATGAAACCCATTGTTGGTTTCTCGTCACCATCCACTAGTCTCAAAACTTTTATAATAGGCTCAAATACTTTCAAAATGTCATTGGCCTTACTCCAAAAGTCCCTACTCATAACAATTTTTCTTGCTTCATATCCCGGTCCTTTCTTCTCTTTACCATATTTTGTTTTTCTAAATTCTTCAGAATTGAACATGTTTTCAAGACCTTCCCTTTGTCTAACAATTGCTTGAAGTTGTAGAAATTGTGTTGCAAATCGGGTAACACCAGGACGAACAATATCTCTACCGCCAGTATATTTTTTCATTAGACTCACAATATACGTATGGTTGTAGATGAAAGTTGTCACCATTTTTGCTTCACTTAATAAGTTTTGTATGCTTTTCTTTTTTCCTATATCCTCAAAGCAAAGATCTAAACAATGAGCAGCACAAGAAGACCAATATAAATGGGGTCTCTTCTCCATAAGCTTTTGACCAGCCGCTTTTAATGCGGCTTCATTGTCTGTTACCACTTGAACTACATACTCTTCACCCACTTCTTCCACAACTTTATCCAACAATTGAAAATAGTATTCAGTGTTTCTACTATCAACATCAGAAGCATCAACAGACTTCCAAAACACAGTACCTTTGTGACAATATACCAAGAAATTCATAATATGAGTATGGTTGATGCTGTCTGTCCAACCATCACACATTATTGTTGCTCCTCTTTCTTGCCAAATTTTTTTCATACCATTTATCCACTCCAACATTTCCTTATATTCAGATTCTAAGTAAACATTTGAGATTTCATAAGGAGTTGGACATTTGGCTTTTCCAACCTCAGAAGCAGTATAAAGCAAATTATGTAACCAAGGAGAGTTAGATAAATTCATAGGCAAACGTTCATAAATTATAAATTTGCTGACAGCCTCTCCAAGCCTTTTCCTCCATGTCTTCAAAAACCCATTACCAGCTCTTGGTTGCTTCATGCTTTTGCTCCTAACAAGATCAATATTAGTAGATCTCAAAGAAAAAGAGATATCTTCTGGCCTTCCAGCCCCACTAACACTGACACGAGAGCTTCTGCCATGTTCATATACATTTTCAGAACCTGTTGTTTCTCGTTTGAACTGTTGTATATTTTCCCATTCTTGATGTGATCTAAGGCTTTGTTGTGTTGCATATCTCAATTGATCATCAATAAGAGTATCCACATCTTCATCTTCATCTTCAACATCTCCTCTTAAACGTTCTTCAAATTCTTCTTTTCTTCTTTTAGAATCATTTCTCTTTGCTTTTGAATCAAGTAGAAGTTTCATCATATTTTCTCTAACCATAGTTGTTACTCTAGCACAACCTGCAACTTGTCCTTTCATATGTGCTATATGTTGCTTCAATGTTGTAATCCCACCTTTTACTACCACATTACAAAGTTTGCAACGAACATTGTTGCGACTTCCGGGTTCTGGCGTTCCAAAATACCACCCAATATCATTACTTGGAGCACCATCCAGAGCTTTTGTAGGGAATTCTTCTCTTGGCGGCATTGTGTATATTTAATAACACCTATTAATTTAATATAAAAAATAATTAGAGATAAATATAAAATTTAAATAAAATCTAACACTTTATTAAAAACTAATTGATTAACTAACATAAAACAATTGTTTGTCAAAAATATAAAATAGTTTTTTATTCAAAAAATCTAAGTGTTAGATGATTAAAATTTAACAATTTAAAAAAAATATTTTTAACATTAACTAAATATAAAAAAAGAAGTAAATTATTCAAAAATTAACTAACATAACAAAAATTGTTTGTCAAATATATAAAATAGTTTTTTTTTAATAAAAAATTTAAGTTTTAGGTGACTAAAATTTAACAATTTTTTAAAAATGTTTTTAATATTAACATAATTAACTAAATATAAAAAAGCAATAAACTATTTAAAAATTAAAATTATCTTAACTTCACAAGATAATTTTTTTGACTTATTTTCTACACACACCATATTCTCCCTCTATAAATTCCATCCTAAATTTTAACCAAAATTTAAATAAATAAATAAATTAAATTTAAACTATGACATTTATATCACATTTCATATTTGTGGCTAAGAAATCCCCTACGTGGCTTATCATGTTCCAGGAAATAAATGATCAACATGGGCCTACATATCTTAAATCATAAATAAATTAACATATGATAGAAAATATTTTTTATGTTCTTCTCTCTATTCTACCTACTGTTCCTGCGTTAAAACAACAACTAACAACCCATATTTTCTTATTTCTCCTCTAATTTTTCCAGTAAACTACAACAATAATAACCAAGTTTTTTTCTTAAATTGAAATAAAAAATCAAGCATATAGTGAAGCAAAAAGAAACTATTCCAATATATAAGTGAAATGAGAGAAACTTACAATGAAGTTTGAGAGAAAAGGGAGAAACTTATTGATGGAAGTTTGAAGTGAAATGAAGTTTGAGATTCGGAACTGGTATTATATTCATTGAAGTTATGCAGTGGTGAAAGAAAATTATTGAGCTCAGCAAATGAAGTTAAGAAAAGCTGATATATATGAAGTTATTAACTGGTAGTATAATATTCATTTGGAATCTAAGAAAAGCTGATAAATGACATAAAGGTATGTAACAGAGATTCTTATTCTATTTTTCTAAGATTCTTTTGTAAGTTTTTAGATACTTTTCAGTTTGTACTTAATATTCTTATTCTCTTGCTTTGGTTTTATTAAGAGTAATTTTAAACTGAATAAATGTATGTTGCGGTCCGTTGCAGTCTAATGCGGTTGAAACACCGTTATAATGCGTTATTTACCGTTCTGTTGCGGTGGTGATGCGGCTGTTGCGTGTGATTTTCATTCACACCGCAATTGCGGTCTATTGCCGATGCATTGTTGTCCGCAACCGCAATATTGCGGCCGCAACATGTGTTGCGGTCCGCAATTTCAAACCATGGATTTAATATTATTATAGTTCAACATTTTCACATCCAGGCTACCTTTGAGCTATCAAGAGGGATGTCAATAGTTGCCCCACGATCATAAGGCTTAGGAGGAAGGGGTGAAGGGCCTGCCAATCATTCAACTACTCAAGAAAAATAAACGAAAATTGCTCTTAATAAGCCCCTGGCATGTTTTATTAATTTCATTGGCTTGCCAAATAATCTTACCTCAAGACTTCCTCATCAAGGACCAAACACATCCACTTAGAGAGTGGATTAATTAATAGTAGAATG
This sequence comes from Vicia villosa, assembly GCF_029867415.1. Lineage (NCBI taxonomy): Eukaryota > Viridiplantae > Streptophyta > Magnoliopsida > Fabales > Fabaceae > Vicia > Vicia villosa. Next base: position 115,588,957 of record NC_081185.1, read on the forward strand.
TCACTAATTATACTTACGCAGCCATAATTTTAAATATTCAGAATGTCAAACACCTCATTAATATACATATAAATCCACTTTGTAATCACCTTTATAAAAAATAACTACAGAATATCATTGGACGTCAGTCTAAAACTAATATAAACTATTTTACAAATTTACAATGATAGTGCATGTGAATCTCACTAAAACTTATGTGTCCTGTGCGCAAATTTTGGCTGAAGCATTTTATCAAACAGAAAACAAGCAATATACCATGAGACACAACAGTAGCAAAATCATAGAGCTTTTATCAATGAGAAAGAAGAAACGAAACAAAAATTCAAGGACGAACCAATCCGCAGATGAAACAAAACAAAAATACAAGGACAAACCTTTCTCTTGCTGGTACTTCGATGAAGGCAGTTGGAACGTTGGTTCCATAAACAAACGGCGACCCAACGTCAACCTCTTTGTGACCCTGGTACGACAGAGGTATGGCGGTTCTGTAAGTGATCTGCTGGCTTCGGTAAGTGACAAAAGCGTCTAGACAAAATTTGCGAGATCAGATATTAACTTGGAAATTCGAGGTCGAGAAAGAAGCGTCGGCAAATGAAATTGGATTTGGGTAAAACGAAGAAGAAGAGTGCGATTTTTGTGTTTGCTTTGATAGGGTTTCTTAGAGACATAGAAGGTTCTGATAAGTTTTTCATTGAATAATAAAAATATATTTTTGGGAAAGTAATGAAGCGTTTTGGGAAAGTAAAGACATAACGCAACTTTTCCAATCTATGACCTATAGCAGCGCTTCTAACAAGCGCTTTCTAAATTGTGGCTTTAGCAGCGTTTTTTCAGAAGCGCTCTCGTACGTAAGGCCGCTTTAAAGAAGTGTTTTCTGAAGCTAGCCTTTAACAGCGCTTTTTTTTAATTTAGTCTATAGTTTCAATTTTTTTTTAATTTTTTGGAACTTATAGCAGCGCTTTGGGAAAAAGCGTTGTCTATGGGGTGCTGCCTAAAACCAATTTTGGCGTAGTGTTTCTTAATTAAATTGGATAAAATAAAAGTCGGTGGCGAATCTTGCTAACCGCAACATGTTTTGCGAAAACAAAACAGAAAAATCAGTTCTCCCACCGTGCTACAGTCAGCATTGGGTAACTTTGGAAACTTTAGTGGTTGCAACTGAAAATCTAAACTATATCTATCCTTAGGCTTTATAGAATGGGGGATTTACAGTTGTGGGAGTTTTTTAGTGAACCTCTCTTTCAAGGTTTTCGCTGCTTCAGCAACGCTTCGACTAAGATTATTTGGATCATAGACAGTTTCAAAGTATTTCTCGAACGCTTGAATTTCCTTGATGTGTGTGTGCATAGACGAAAAATGCTTTGTTAGATGTTTGCTAATTTGAGCAGTATCGAACATGTTGTTCGTATAAAAGTCTGTTCACCAAGTGTGAAAGCCTTTCGCCATATATAAGGATGGTTGGAATGAAGTAAGTCTGATTTCAGCAAAGTTGGAATTGTAGCTTCGATAATTTGTAATATTTTGAAAATAATAATCCACTCCTGCAACATAAATTTCTCGTTTTCGATTGAAAAGAGGCTCTGGATTAAGTTGGCATAGTCCAAACTGTCGAGAAAAGAAGTTTGCTAGTAGGCTGGTAAGCACACATGACTAATTAGTGGCACAGTCCTAGAAACTATGAGTCTAGAAAGAAGAAATAAGCGCCATATGTCTTTGATTGTTGTGCTTGCATTCGTTGAAGCATCATCAAGTGGTAAAGTGAACCAATCAGGGTCGTGTGTTTGACCAGCGAAAGGAGCCATAAATGGGGTGAAGTTATGATGTTTTGAGAACATCAGTACATAGTTAGTGAAGCGGTTCTGGAGATTTTACGCATCATCATTTGGAGTCAATTGAAGTAGTCTAGTCCTTTCAATGGTTCGATTCAAGACATCAAGATCCTTCTCATTCAGTATTCTAGAAGTGCGAAGCGAGGGATTGAAAGTTGCATTCAGCCATAGCTGAAGAAACCAATATGGGCCAACTAGGAGCAAATTAGTGGTGAAGTGAACCATCTTCATGTTTCCACCACATCTTAACCGTCTTAAAATCAAACTTAGGGTCAATACTTTTCACTAAATCACACGCTTCAAAAAAAGACCAATATACATAGTCTTGACTACTAAAAGCATACACTTCCCCACCATCATATTTCAGTTCAGGGTCTTTTACAAACTTGCCCCTTGTGTAGAAAACTACTTTAAACTTAGACATTTCCTGTACAGTTAACAGACCCAAACTTAATACAATTTCAAATTTGGGCAACACAATAAGATAGAAAATATAAATTATATACTCATCAGATACGGTATAAGTATCAAAATCGTTGTCCTATAGTAGTTAATGTTTGTTTAACCACCACTAACATTAGAATATAGCCAGAAAACAAAAAATGAGTAACACGAGGATTGTAGCTCATACTTGGGTCCATGCAAAGATGAAGGTAAAAAACAGACACCACGTGATGCCTCGTTTAGGGACCACAAAGTAAAAGCTTTGCTTTTGGGATGTTGGGGAAGAGATTATAGGGTTTGCGTTTCAAAGGAGAGAGAGTGATAACGAAAGCACAATGGAAGTATTGGAGGGTGAAATCATGTAAGTCTTAAGATTACCCTTATCACATATCCACGGTGGCGACTCAGACAAAAAAATCTCCACGTCAGTGGTACACTTCACCCTCCGTTAGTGGAATCTAACGGGAGAGACCAACCATGGTGACAGAATATTTTACAAGGACTAAAGTTCGAAGAAATATTTTGTAGGGACTAAATTAAAAAACTGCCATATTTACCGGACTAAAAACTTATTTAACCATTAAATAAAATAACAAAAATTTGTTGATTATTTTAAAAAACGGTCCAAATGGTTAAATTTGTTAAAATTGAAATTAAATAAATTGAAAATAAATTTATTATAAAACTTTGAAGGTATATAGATGCAAAATATTATTTTTAATATGTTATTATGAAAGAAAAAAATTATTTTAGATTACATCACGTGTCCAAATTTTTTTCTTTCTTTTATTCAATTATTTTAAACTTTTTATTTACCATACTCTTTAACTCTAATTGATTTATTAGATTTGATTGAAAGCATTTAATCATAATGTACTAACTAAAAAATTATTTATTTTTTAATTCTAAATCATGACGTGCTACTAAAAAAGCTACTAACAAATAATTTGAAATTAAATAAATTGAAACCAAATAAAAATCTTTTTTCTATTTATTTATGGCACTCTTTAATCTAATTCATTTGATTAGAATTAAATAAAGAGTTTAAAGGTAGTGCACTAACAGTGTAAACAAATTTTACACATACAACCAATCAAAATCCTTACACTTGCCATGTCATATTAGTTTTTTTTAATTAAAATTGTGTTTTAATTGGATACATGGTTGTGATTGGTTGACAGTGTAAAAAACTTTACACTGTCAGTGCATATCCCTTTTTCTCTTAAATAAATTGAAACCAAATAGAATTTTAGTACGTTACTATAAAATAGTCTGAGTAGTTGAATGAATTAGAAATACTAAACCCTAAATTACTTTGATTTGGTCGGCAAGATGGAGAAGGAGAACAGCGTGTTTCTGCCTTTTGAATTGATCATCGAAATTCTGTTGAGGTTACCGGTGAAGCCTCTATTGCGTTTCAGATGTGTCTGCAAATCATGGCTTTCTCTTATTTCTAGTAACACTTTTGCTACTTCACATTTTGAACATGCTGCCACACACAGACGTTTCTTCATAACACGTTCTGCTCTTCAACCTTTATCTATAGATGTTGATTCATCGTTCCACGATGCTTCTGCATCTGCTTCATTAAGCCTTGATTTTATTCGTTCCCAACGTTGTATTGAAATTAGAGGTTGTTTTAGAGGGTTTCTGTATTTCAACAATGACACACACATCTATCTATTGAATCCATCCACCGGTGTGTTCAAACAAATACCCGACTTTCCTATAATACTTAATGATGGTTTCGAACTTCTTTCTGGTTTTGTATATTACCAGCCAACTGATGATTACTTGATAGTTTCCGGGTTCTGCGAATATGTTGATGCGCTGGTAACTAGTCCAATGAAATTGATGATTTTCTCATTGAGAGCTAATAAGTGGAAACCAATTGAGGTTGCTTCTCATTTGCCTTATAGGGAGACTTCTGTAGCGGAATGTACCCCTAAATGCGGGTTGTTCTTGAATGGATCTATCCATTGGATGGTTCATAATTATGAGAAACATGTTATTATTGCCTTTGATATAAAGGAAATGACGATATCAGAGATAGCTCTGCCAGATGATTTTATTTTAAGTTTTAGTCATAATTATTCTATATATTATGATTTGTTGGAAGTTGGAGGACTTATCAGTGCATGGGTGAAGGACCTGAATACAGTGAAGATATGGGTGATGCAAAAATATGGAGTTCACTCATCTTGGACTAAGATTATTCAATTTTCTCTTTGCCCTGTTTTGCACAAATCTTTAGACATAGTATGCTTAACAAAGTGCGGTGATATTGTTGGAACAAATAATAAACTTGGATTGGTGAAGTTGAATGATAAAGGACAGCTACTAGAGTCTCGGCTTTTAGACACATACCCATTGGTCGTGTATACAGAGTCTCTGTTTTCACTCCCCAGCACTGATCAAACTTAGAAAGATTACTAACAATAACAATTTTCTTTTATATTTATGGTAAAATTCTGTGAGAAGTGATAGGCAGATCAGAATAATGAAACTGCTATTAGACAGAACAGAATTTCATAATCGTTTTCTTATTTTATCATTATATTTTAAAATTTACAGAATTTTATATGTTATTGCCATATAACATTAGCAATTTGTTTTCTTTCATTATTTTACTGTTTTTTTTACTTGACATCTTGATACAGAATTTACTGAATTGCTAGGATGAATTTTTATGACGTTGATTTTTAAGCTCTGAAAATCACAAGCTAAAACTGATTTGCTTTATTTATGAATTTGTTTGGTTTGTACAATATTCGTTTCAGCTTTAAAAAAATGGATTTTTTCTTTATATTTTTTAAAATAGATTTTTCAAAACCGTTTTCCAAAATATTACAAGTTTTTTTATATTCGTTTTTTCTAAAATGAAACACTAATTTTGACATCCTTGAACATAAACATAGATTATTGAAGACCAAAACTTTGTCAAAATCGCAATTTTTTCAAAAAGTTGTATTTCAAAAATGATTTTTATGAAAATCTATTTGAAATAGCTTCAAAATTAAGTGATTTTTTGAAATTTTGATATCCAAATTTTTTACCCATAAATAGATGAAATACCTAAAATCACATTTTAAGAATAACTATTCAAACAAAATTTTCATTTGAAGCTTTTATAACACTATAAAAAGTTTCTTTGTAAAATTTTTTTTCACAAAATTTTGTAACACTATAAAAATCATTTTTAAAAAAAGCCAAAACAAACGGGCTCATAGACTTTTGTTTTCTAAAATTGATTCTAGCTGAATCCTGAACTGGCAGCTACCACAACATTTTGTTATTGATTTTGGATTTATTGATATATGTTTTTGTTGTTTTGTAAAGCACTGACGTGTCTTTTCTTGATTACCATGAACTGTCATAGATTTCCAAATTCTTCTCTCCAACTCTCTTCTTTTTTTTCTCTTCTCCAACAGAAACGCTAAATATTCTTCTTAGCTTGCATGATCAGTGGAAAACATAAAATGTATAAAATATATATATATATATATATATATATATATATATATATATATATATATATATATATATATATATATATATATATATATATATATAGATTAATATGTTATATGTATAAACTAAAAATCTTAAAATGTTACCACGAATCACACCAACAATTTTTTTTGAATAAAGTCTAATATAAAATAAATGCTACGGTACTACTTTAGAGATACACAAACTTATATGTTTTATTAAAGAAGTTCACTCAGTTCACTACAAGAATAAATCAAATTTACTAGGGGCTAAACCCCTCACTAGAGGCAAAAACCCCTCACAAATTTGCAAAAGGAAGAATTTTTCTGGTTGGGAATGAGAGTATGTGAAGGGAAGAAGAAGAGATAAATATTATGCTTAAGCGGTGGAGTTTGGTGCACGAATTAATGGTCTCGAAATTTCCGAGGGGCATCCCCTTGCTAATAAAACGATCAAATGCTGTGTGGGGCACCTGCTCGCTAAAAAGCAGCACGGGGAACACAAACTGCACGCGCAGTCTGCAAGAGCAAGAGTTGGTAAATTTGCTTGGGATAGTCCCTCGCTAATATCCTAATGGTTTATTGGGAGGGGTGTCCCCTTGCAAAACTCTGTCAAAAACCTACCTATGATTTGACTTTTTAGCGCCATTTCCATTTGTCAGGGTTTTCCCCTAGGAAAATGTTTTTTTCAAAATTAAAATTTTCCCTCTTTCTTCTTTGCGAGGGGTTACCCCAAACTATATTTTTTCTTTCTGTTTTTCTGAATTGCACGTTGCGAAGGGCTTTACCCCAAACAACGTTATTTTTTTTAGGTGTTTTCCCCTGGCCAAATTTCCTGAGCAAATTCAACCTTTTCTCGTAGTGGTTTAGTTTTGTATGCATCTAACTGACAGAAGAATAAAGAAAACTATAGGATATTTTTCAGGTACCTTAACCTCCTGCGGATCAATATTGACAAATTGGAGCAATTTGTCATAGGATAAAAAGTTAGAATGACAGAAATTGTTTCACAATTGTTGAGATTTTAAGAGAAAATATAACATCATTATAATTAAGTCATATAGTAAGTATAGACACTTTATATTATAGAGAAAATTGAAAATAATTTCTCTTGAGAAATATTGTCTTCATGAGAATTAAAATTATTTTCCTCTTCCTTGATAAATAACACTAGCCAAGCATAAGAATACATATTTTGATAAATCTCCCCACCGGTCCAACCGTACCTTCAGGAACGGCACCGACGGTAGCAGTGGCATCAAGTACCTGCTCATAGTAAGAGAAAGTGTTGCTTAGAATATACTTGATCCCAACATCAGACATTTATTTCTAGATTGATGCCCTTAGATCTGCAGACACCTTCAAATCCTTTGTTTTCTGAATCCTCTCTTTGATTTCACTACAGGTAGATCTCAGATAGTTAGATATGTAATCCATATTTGTAAGAGAAAAAATAAGAGCAGATAAAACTCGGAAACCGGGATGATATTTGATAAATAAAAGACATGAAACATGTTGGAAAACAGATGTTTGTAAAAATAAAATAAAAGCTTTCAAACACACCAGAGAGCAACTTCTCTGGCTGCATCTCGAACTTTAGGCTTCTCGGATCTTTTCTTCTGAATGACTTTCAAGGTAGCACCAACAATAAACCTAGAGTATGGCTTTTTGGTGGCGTAGTGCCTCTTCTTCACAACCTCTTGGGAAATGTCTTGCACACCACATTCATAAAATTGAAGCATGAAATAAGTTGTAGTACTATTGGATAAGATGATCTAAGGTAATAACTTGGTGCATGGTAAAATCATGTGAAACTCAACACAAGTAAACTAAAAGTTCTTCACTTTTTAACTATGTAGGTTGATTGAAATATTATGTTTAGAAGCTTAAGTTTTAATATTGTCTAATTAAAAACGTATCACTGTAAGTCTTATGTGTGAGGGCAAATGTGTATTTTGATGATGGCAAAATTTTTGAATTTTGTCGAGTGCACTAAGCAAATTCTCCCCTTGTCATAATGCATTTCATTTTTGCTTGCTCCCCCTATCATGGTGTACATATTTGCTGCAATGTCTGGGCTAATCCAATACCTTCTCCCCCTTTGACAACATCAAAAAGAGACAGGCATTGTTATACATATATGGTCGGTATAATATCATTCAATGTTGATCATAAACAAACCCTTTTGCAATCATAGTCAAATAGCAATCATTCACATAAAACGATACTAAAGATAATACAAAACAGCAACAATAACATAAATAACAAACAAACCATGAGCAGATAGCTCAATGTATCATTCTTACACAAACACACAGTCGGGTAAGAGTTGTTCAGACAATAAAATAAAATAAAATAACGTACACAAAACATATAAATTGTTCATAGATTATGCTAATGATTCATGCATGATTATGCTAAAAAAATTATTTCAATAGGTCGACTCATGGAAAGAGTAGGTCGACCTATTTTTGGCATTTTTTCAAAAATAGTTAATTTTAGTGTATGTATGCATGAGACTACCAAAATATGCATACCACATACACAATTATGAACAAGTAGTAAGTTTACCATATTGATGCATTATTTTAAGAGGAGTCTAAGATCGAAACGATATTACTTTTACACATGGGAGATAGAGAAATATGCCCTCACATATCTTGAATACACACTTCAACACATTTATGAGAGCATAGATAATGATAATAATAATAATAAATAGAACACATGCAACTACTCATAGTTGCAACCTATCCAATATATCAAGGACACCAAGTTCCCTACAAATGTGAAAGAAAGACTTGGTAGCTAGTGGTTTTGTAAAGATATCGGCAAGTTGATTTTTGCTATCAACATGCTCAAACACTGTAACACCCCATATTTTCATTATTTGATTTAAATTGGAATTAAATTATTTATTTGGAATTATTTGGCATTTGATTGGATTTAGTTGAAGAATTATGGAAAAAAAGAGGTTATTGGGCTTGATGTGGTGTTAGTAAAGAGGGGGTGCTATGCTAGTAGGCCTTTTACGAAATTAAAATCTATTTTCATAAAAATAAGGAATTGAGGAAAAAAGGAAAATAGATGTGAAAGAGGAGCAGAAGGGTAGAAGTGCTGAAACGTGAAAGAGGAACAGAAGAGGAAGATGGCTAATCAAGATCCTTGGCTAAGGTAAGGGGGGACTCTTCCGATTAACCTCTATTATCGGGTTGTAGATGATAGGATTAAGATTTGTATGGTATTGATTCAATAGAGGAGTATGTTCTAGGTTGAAGTTTTGACATTTAGGTTCAAATTGATAAATTATGTGTAAATACATGTTTTTGATGTTTGATTATGTTTGGATGTGTTGTTGAGGCATGAAATAACATGGAATGATTGTGAATTGATTCTGTTTTTCGTGTATGGTCGAAATGATTCGATTTGGGTTATGTTGGATGGAAATAAGTTGCTGTCAAAAGTTCTTTTTTTGCTGTTACAGGTGATGTAACCGGTTACGGTCAGGCTTGTAACCGGTTACGGTGGTGAAAAATGGGGTTTTTGGGCTGGTTACGAGTTCGTAATCGGTTACGGTGTTTTCCGTAACCCGTTACGACTGAAACTATTTTTGAAAAATTATTTTCGTAGCCCGTTACGCCTTTTCGTAACCCGTTACGGCTGAAGCTTTTTTTGAAAAATTATTTTTGTAACCCGTTACGCTGCAGCTTTTACGAAAAATATTTATTTTCAAAAATTCGTATCTTTTGAACCGTAAATCCATTTTAGACGCCGTTTTGGACGTTGTTCCTTAAATTGAATGCTCTACCATATGAAATAAATAAAACAACAATAACTTGATTTTATTTTGAAAAATATCGTTTTCTCCAAATATGGTTTATTCTTGTTTTGCATAATTAATAAGGAGCAATGAATTGTTGGTTGCATAATTGAATATGTGCAATGATGTGTGTTGTTATAATGTGATTGCTCCTGCTTGTTATGCAAATGGATGTTGTTCATGGTAAATATGGTTATCATGTGTTTTGAGGAATGATGACGTAAATGCTCTGTTGTTGTTGGGTTGATTTGTTGTACTTGATACACGATTGTGAGAGGTGCTATTGTTGTTGCACTGTGTGGTGGATGTTATATCTGTTATGATGTTGTGGTTGTAATTGGTGTTTGTTATACATATATTGTCGATGTAAAATATGTATTCTATTTGGTTGGGAATAACATAACTGTGTGTGTGGCTATTGGGTACTATATTGGTTGATGATTATGACATTGGTTGGTCTATGTCGATGATGAGCATGTTATGGTTGATACATGCATTTCATAATCATTATGTGGCTGATCCTTGACGATGGTGGATCAGTGGTAGCTAATTCCCATTGTGTGGAATTAGTGAGTGGGTGTCGCCGTATCCTTGACGATGGTGGATCAGTGAGATGGGTTCATCCCATGATTGGTACCACATGCATGTAGTTGCATTGCATTAGGTGTTTGATTTGTTATAACATGAATGGAAGTTGTCCAATGTTATAATGTTGCGTGTTTGATGTATGTGTGTATAGCCAGAATATATGATGATGATGGGTGAATATTATACTGTTGAGGTTTTATCGTTTTATGAACTGATAACATTGTTTAATTGCGAATGAGACTCACCCTTACTGTTGATTATTTTTCAGATTAAGGATTAGCGGCTTGTGCTGGGTGAGGATAACTCGTAGAGTTACTTCGTGTAGTTCGGTTGTGTCGGTGTCATGCTCTGGTCTTGTAACACTGGGGGGCTCTTGTGTTTAGAGTTGGATGATAACTCTAGTTTGTGTTTTGTTGTTGAATAATGTTGTTTATGCCTTGAACATGGTAGATGATGGTTTTGATTATACAACTAATAAAGTATTCCGTTGTGTTTTAAACATGTTTGCAATTGTTTATGTTCCTCAGAACAGCATGGCAGATGTTTTATTTTATATGAGATAATTGTAACACTCTTAATCACATGTTTACTCTGAAAATATCATTTAATTTATTGGGGGTTTAGAAGGGTGTTACAATAGTGGTATCAGAGCAGGTCCGTCCGTACGGCCAATTGTCGAGTCAGTTGAGTTGCAAGACAGTTGTATATTGTTGGTGTTTTATCCCTTAGTACACGACATGTGAGTGAACGACGATCGGTACTTATTTGTTTTATTGCAGGTGTTGGATTGAAACAAGTGGGGGAGAAGCTTCGATTCTCGGTTATGTTTATGTTGTAAGATGATTGATTCAGTAGGCTGTTGTTGGCAACAGTGCACACGTTGTTGGAGTTGTTGTTTTCCGAATCGAAGGTGACTTGGAATTAAGACTTGACTGGTAATTTAGTTGGAGTATCTTGAAGGAGGATGATTAGATGTAATTGATGATTATTTGTAGGAGAGGAAAATTAGAAAGTTGCAATTTATCAGCTCTGCTGATGTACTGCGAAGTTGTCGGTTGAGTAGCCTTGCATTTCGGGAGAGGCTTAGTTGCAGGTCTGCAAGGAGGATTGCTGCGATGATGTTTCAGAAAACGAACTTCGGTGACGGAATGTGTTGCCCAAGTTATAATAATGTTTGGAAGTGAAGAGATATGATAAGGATCTGTTTAAAATGTGATTGATTTGAAGATGATGAGTTTCGGAGTGGAATTTCCGCAAGCAAAACGCAGGAAAGTTGCTGAATCATTATGAAACTTCGAAAATTCATAACTGGAGTTCTGGACATCCGATTTGAGTTCCGTTTGAAGCGACAGAAAGCTAACGAGATGAACCTTGTTATAAAAATGGTTGCAGCAGCTGTAACAAATTTAATTGTGACAGAATGATGTTGGAAAGAGGTGAAGTTGCGGTTACGCTTGCTCTTAGAACTAGACTTGTTTGTTGGTACTGCACGGGATATCAGTGTCAGAGTTGAACGGATTAAAGGAATAATTAAAAGGTTTGTTGAGAAGCAATTTTAGGAATTAAATGTACCAATTGAGGAGTTTTGGATATATCATATAGAGTGTCGCTGCATGATGTCGATGTTGCATTTCGGATAACGATTGGAAAATTCATACCTTGAGTTCCGAGTGTCGGATTAACGTGTCGTTTGAACCTACGAAGAGGAGAGATTATGTTATACCTTATAAGAGAGTTATAAATACAGTGGGGTGATCCTATAAAGAGATATTTCAAAGTTGGTTAAGAAAGCGTGAAGCTTGTTGAATAGGAATGGTTACTACCGTGATTGTTTGAAACGAAGTTGAGTATAACATGTTGTTGATGAATAAGTTGATGAGATGTTCGGTAATAAAGATGATTTGAGTGCCGATGGATTTTAGTGAGAATTGAATTAGTAGTAAAGGTGAGATAAACTTTAGAACGGTTGAAGTCGTATTTGTGAGGCGTCACTGATAGGTTTGGGTGGTGTATTGATGCAAGATCAGCAAGTAGTAGCTTATGTGTCGAGACAACTCAGAGTGCATGAAAGGAATTATCCGACTCATGATTTGGAGTTGGCAGCCATGGGTTTGTTTTGAAGTTATGGCGACATTGTTTGTATGGTTCGAAATTCGAAGTGTTTAGTGATCATAAGAGTCCGAAGTATCTCTTCTATCAGAAGGAGCTGAATATGAGGCAGAGGAGGTGGTTAGAATTCCTTAAAGATTATGATTTTGGTTTGAATTACCATCCTGGTAAGGAAAATGTTGTGATAATGCGTTGCGTAGGAAGTCTTTAAATATGTCGGTGCCAATGGTGAAAGAGTTGGATTTAACTGAACAATTTAGAGATTTGAGTTTGGTATGTGAAGACACTCCTAATAATGTTATATTGGGTATGCTAAAGCTGACTAGTGGTATTCTTGACGAGATTAGAGGAGTTCAGAAAGCTGATGTTGAATTAGTCGATAAGTTGACTTTGAATTCTTCAAGGCAAGGGCGGTGAATTCAGAGTTGACGAGAATGGTATATTGAGGTTTGGTGACAGAATTTGTGTTCCTGATGTTGCTGAACTTCGAAAGAATATTCTAGAAGAAGGACACCGTAGTGAATTATTGGACTATGATGATGTTAATGAGTTTGAGTGCAAACTCAGAAAGGACACTATTATGTAGTAACAACAGTTTATGCTTAAATATGATTGTCGGCTATCTATTGACAAATTGAGGACTTGATCACCCTTAATCTCTTGTTGATAGTAGATGGAATCATATAGATGGTGTGAGATTGTTTTTTACTTTAATGGTATAAGATGGGATGAATACTAAGCCGTGAGAATAATCACTCACCATGTTGTGTGAACTTATGGAAAAGTGAATATGAAAAAGTGCAATATATTGAAAGGTGACTTAAGACAGGTAATCGGAGTTGCACAACGAAAGTGTTATGTGGAGTGGTGTTATGAGTACTACTCATAGGCAGTGAGGAATTAATATGTCGGGAGCCTACGTAGAGAACATGTATTGATCTATATGTTGGATTTAGGATCTATTGGATGAAGAATGTTGTACCGGAGAATTAGAACCCTTTTGAATAATTGCCGAGATGATGAATATGTTATTATGGTTGTACGTAGTTAACGAGTATGGATTCGGCGAAATTGAAACGAGGAGTTGATGCTATATGATGCTGTAATAGTTTTGTGTTGTTATTAAGGTGATATTGTAGATTCCAGATATAATGAGTAATTATACTCTATGAAGGATGAGGTTGATTTGATTCTTAGTAGAGAGCAGGACTCAGTTCGAGCTATTTTGTAAACAACGATATATTGATGCTAATGAGTGTGATTATAACTACTTGTGTGTACTCGTTCCGATGGTTGGAATGTTTTAATAGATGTAGTAACTCAGGAATTGTTTTGAGTGCGAGTAAGTATTGCTAAGTGGTAGATTAGTACCATGGATGGTAAAGAATGATTCTTGAACGAATGAGTAAAGAGGACCAGAGTTGAGTGTAACTCAGAAATCTAATTGGTAATGATGGTGGTAACGAGTAACCAGAGTAGTGCGGCGAAAGCAGAATGTAAAATGTTGGATAATTGATGGAGTAACTTAAGAGAAGTCAGATAATTGGGATTCAATGGTATGAAGAATATTATTATTGAGGTTCTTGAGAAAAGCAGTTGGTGAAAGTATTATTTTATCTTTCAAATGGAAAAGTGTGTTTCAGGCTGGTACGTTCGTATATGGAATGCATTGCTACAGTGTCGATAAGGTGTGATCATACCACGGGTTGTGTAATTATATTATTCAGTTATTGGGCATATTGTATGAGTCGTACCTCAATGTACTATTGTTGTTAACCTTTTGGAGGTATAACGAGTAGTACACCTTGGGGTGGTCAAGTGCGACGTAAGAGCCGAGATTGAATACGTGAGATGTGTTTCCTGTTGGTTATGTCAGATGGATTTTTGAGGATTGACCGATGAAAATGTTACATGGGAACTGGAGAGTCAGATGAAGGGCTCTATCTATAACTTTTCACTTGAAGTATGTTTTCGAGGACGAAAACTCTTTTAGTGGGGGAGAGTTGTGTAGCAACCTGCCTAAAATCTAAACTTAGAGAGTCGCCACCTATTCTGAAGGGCGAATAGGAAACCCTACGTAGTATAGAGATCAGGGTAAGATACTATATTCAGGTCGAGGGAAGGTGTTAGGCATCCTCAACCCTTTCCTATTGGCTTTGAATCTAAGGTAAAGGTTTGTGGCTAAAATTATTGAAGTTTATAGGTAAGGAAATGAATAAGGGGAAAATTGAGATCTTAGGGAAGGGGACTCGCCTTGTTGCCAAGTGCCTACGTATCTCCTTATGGAGAATCAGAGTCAACGTAGTTCGGGGAAGGGTTGTACGCCCTTAAGGTTTGAAATTTGATTTGAAGGTTTGAAGGCTTTTGGATAGCCTATCGTAGTTTGAATGAGGATAAAAATCCGTAATTTGCAATTGGAGTTTGAAAGATGTTTGAAGAGTGTTCTGAGATTTGGATTTGGGCGTACAACCCTGGTTTGATATGGCACTATTAACCGCAACGATCAATAGATTCGATCGCCATAGTTAACAGATTGAAAGTTGTATCGTTACCAATTTTAATCAATTAGTTTGATTATTACTAATAACGAATTATAGTATTTTTAATAATTTAATAATTAGTTTGTATCCTTACCCCTCGTAACCGATTAATTCGATTAAAAAGAATAAGGAATTTGAAATGATGAAATTGAATAGTTAATCATCGCAACCAATGAGGATGGTTGAAACCATTTAACTAAATAGAAATTAATTATATTTTAATTAAATAAACATTTTAATTAAAATTATCATTGCCCATAGCGATTAATCGATTTAATCGGCACGAACAACAAATTGACATTTTAATATAAATACCATGTACTAATTTTTTTTAGAAAAATAATTATTAATACATGAATAAATATATTAAAGGATATTTTAATTAAAACACAATAAATAATAAAAATTATTTAAGTTAATTAGGATTGTAATTCAGTGTGGCAGCTTTGATGGTCTATGATATGAGGACCCAGACTGGGCGCGTTGGATCTAAGGGATTTATGATCCTACGGTTGGAACTGAGCGTACACCGTAGACTACGGGATAAGCGCAGCATGGGATCAAGAGACAAAGTTTGCTTTATAAAAATAATAGGGAGCGAGGGATCGAACCCTCGTCCCTTTGTTCACACGCGCGCGCTCTTACCACCCCAACCAAACGTTTTACGCGTTTAAAATACGCGTCCAAAGCAATATATGCAAAACAAGAAATTAGATGCAGATAAGGCGCGCGAATTTCAAATGCGCCAATACCACGACGACACATCATCGTCGTCCCAGCCACACCTGCAAGATCATACAAATGTTTTGCTACGATTTTGCTAGCATTTTGTTCGTAGCAAGCGCATCTGAGGAAATAACGAACAGGGCATACATAGGTATAAATCTTTCGCGACCTCTCTAATCTCATCGTCTGAAGCGTGAGAAACTAACCACACACCCAATTGACCCTAATTTTACTTCTATTCTAAACCCCCAAACTGAAACCCTAGAGCTTGATTCGGACGTTAATGGCGAAGTGAGATTAAGGCGCGCAAACTCAAAACTAACAACCCAGAAACGTTCATGGCATCAATATAAACCCAAATATGCAACTAAATTTCAATGGGACTGCATAAATTATTCAGTTCGACCAAATTTTGAAAACGACTTACTTGCGTTAGATGGAGGATATTCTGGGGTTGTTGTTGCAGAGTAATGATCTTAACAGCTTCAGAATGATCCCAGGAAGCTATAGCAATGCTCGAATCTCCTTAGAACCCCTCCAATCTCCGAAATCGGATTCCACTTTTGAAGGTTTTTTTTTGTTCTTGCTCGTGCCTCCTCGTTCCGAATTCCCCCCAACCCCTATCCTTGTGCCTTGCTTCACTTACTTATAGACTCCTCTTAGGTCACGAATTTGAGGCCCAATGATCACTAAATCCACTCTTGCCAAATCTTGGAAAATTGATCTTTTCCTTTTATGGAAGCTTGCTATTTTGAAGAATATTGTATCAATTTCTTCCCCTTTGATCATGCACGAAAATTGCAATATATTTTACCATAAATGGTGATTGGAAACAATCAAAATATATTTTCTACAAGAATATTTGATTTCCCATTTTATTTAAATCATAAAAATTAATTTTAAATGAAATAAAAAATGTATAAAATCAAATAAAATGAAATGCTTCTTGTCATATATTTTGGATAGATTGTGGGCCCAATTTAGGTCATAAAAGTATGGCCCACTTGTAAAAATTTCCACTTAGACTCCCTTTGTTTCACATTTGATCATCCAAAATCGCCCAATTTTGACCAAGCATATCTCACTCAATTTTTGAGATATGAAGGAATTCTAATACTTTTTGGAAACCTCAAGAGGTCCTCTACAAGCCACTTTGGAATATATTTTCCATTTGGAGCTTTTATCTTGATCATATCCTCCTTGGGAAAAAAACTACTTTTGAAGGATGCCTGAAAAAGACCTGTAATCTTTTGCACTGTATCTCTCAAATGAATCATTTCTAGCCCTGGCTTGTGAGAGACAAAGTTGTAGGGAATCCAATTTCCTTCAAAATAGGCTTTGAGTGGGGAATTTTTGATGTTCCATGTGAAAGTTATGCCCAGTCAAAGTTGGGTTGACTTTCTCCTAAGAAACCCTAATTTGAACCTTTTTGCATTTGTTCATCTCTGAGTTTCTATTAATGGAATCATGATCAATCTTTGATCAAATGATGGTTATGCACCTCTATACTTGATGTTTGACCAATGATCATAGTTTGAATCATGCTTTGATTGCAGTTGACCTTCAAGTTTGAATCAGTTGACTGTGGATCTTGGGGATTGTTTGAGCAAAGCTTTGGCACTGAATCTTGAACCTTGGATCATTGTGAATGGAACATGGAGGGCAAATTTTGGGGTATGACAAGTTGTAACACCCCATATTTTCATTATTTGATTTAAATTGGAATTAAATTATTTATTTGGTATTATTTGGCATTTGATTGGATTTAATTGAAGAATTATGGAAAAAAAGAGGTTATTGGGCTTGATGTGGTGTTGTAAAGAGGGGGTGCTATGCTAGTAGGCCTTTTACTAAATTAAAATATATTTTCATAAAAATAAGGAATTGAGGAAAAAAGGAAAATAGATGTGAAAGAGGAGCAGAAGAGTAGAAGTGCTGATACGTGAAAGAGGAACAGAAGAGGAAGAGGGCTAATCAAGATCCTTGGCTAAGGTAAGGGGGGACTCTTCTGATTAACCTCTATTATCGGGTTATAGATGATAGGATTAAGATTTGTATGGTATTGATTCAATAGAGGAGTATGTTCTAGGTTGGGGTTTTGACATTTAGGTTCAAATTGATAAATTATGTGTAAATGCATGGTTGTTGATGTTTGATTATGTTTGGATGTGTTGTTGAGGCATGAAATAACATGGAATGATTGTGAATTGATTCTGTTTTTCGTGTATGGTCGAAATGATTCGATTTGGGTTGTGTTGGATGGAAATAAGTTGCTGTCAAAAGTGCTTTTCTTGCTGTTACAGGTGATATAACCGGTTACGGTCAGGCTTGTACCCGGTTACGGTGGTGAAAAATGGGGTTTTTGGGCTGGTTACGAGTTCGTAACCGGTTACGGTGTTTTTCGTAACCCGTTACGGCTGAAATTGTTTTTGAAAAATTATTTTCGTAACCCGTTACGCCTTTTCGTAACCCGTTACGCTGCAGCTTTTACAAAAATATTTATTTTCAAAAATTCGTATCTTTTGAACCGTAAATCCATTTTAGACGCCGTTTTGGACGTTGTTCCTTAAATTGAATGCTCTACCATATGAAATAAATAAAACAATAATAACTTGATTTTATTTTGAAAAGTATCGTTTTCTCCAAATGTGGTTTATTCTTGTTTTGCATAATTGATAAGGAGCAATGCATTGTTGGTTGCATAATTGAATATGTGCAATGATGTGTGTTGTTATAATGTGATTGCTCCTGCTTGTTATGCAAATGGATGTTGTTGATGGTAAATATGGTTATCATGTGTTTTGAGGAATGATGACGTAAATGCTCTATTGTTGTTGGGTTGATTTGTTGTACTTGATACACGATTGTGAGAGGTGCTATTGTTGTTGCACTGTGTGGTGGATGTTATATCTGTTATGATGTTGTGGTTGTAATTGGTGTTTGTTATACATATATTGTCGATGTAAAATATGTATTCTATTTGGTTGGGAATAACATAACTGTGTGTGTGGCTATTGGGTACTATATTGGTTGATGATTATGACATTGGTTGGTCTATATGGATGATGAGCATGTTATGGATACATGCATTTCATAATCATTATGTGGCTGATCCTTGACGATGGTGGATCAGTGGTAGCTAATTCCCATTGTGTGGAATTAGTGAGTGGGTGTCGCCGTATCCTTGACGATGGTGGATCGGTGAGATGGGTTCGTCCCATGATTGGTACCACATGCATGTAGTTGCATTGCATTAGGTGTTTGATTTATTATAACAGGAATGGAAGTTGTCCAATGTTATAATGTTGTGTGTTTGATGTATGTGTGTATAGCCTGAATATATGATGATGATGGGTGAATATTATACTGTTGAGGTTTTATCGTTTTATTAACTAATAACATTGTTTAATTGCGAATGAGACTCGCCCTTACTGTTGATTATTTTTCAGATTAAGGATTAGCGGCTTGTGCTGGGTGAGGATAACTCGTAGAGTTACTTCGTGTAGTTCGGTTGTGTCGGTGTCATGCTCTGGTCTTGTAACATTGGGGGACTCTTGTGTTTAGAGTTGGATGATAACTCTAGTTTTGGTTTTGTTGTTGAATAATGTTGTTTATTCAACTAATGAAGTATTCTGTTGTGTTTTAAACATGTTTGCAATTGTTTATGTTCCTCAGAACAGCATGGCAGATGTTTTATTTTATATGAGATAATTGTAACACTCTTAATCACATGTTTACTCTAAAAATATCATTTAATTTATTGGGGGTTTAGAAGGGTGTTACAAACACTACATCACTTTTCTCCACATGGTCTCTAAGAAAATGGTGTCGAATTTCTATGTGTTTAGTGCGAGAGTGCAAGAACGGATTTTTGGTTAAATTTATAGCACTTGTGTTATCACAAAAGATGGGAATATGATCAAGCTTGACATTGAAGTCAAGTAATTGTTGCTTAAGCCATAAGATTTGAGCACAACAATTACCGGCCGCCACATATTCTGCCTCGGCGGTTGACAAAGCAACGGAAACCTATTTCTTGCTATGCCAACTAACTAAGGAGTTTGAGAAGAAATGACATGTACCACTAGTGCTTTTCCTATCCAATTTGCAACCGAAAATTCGGAATCGGAGTACCCAACCAAAGAACAATCACTACCTTTGGAGAACCATAAGCCATACTTAGTTGTACCAACAAGATACCTAAGTATGCGTTTAACGGCCTTTAAGTGAGACTCCTTAGGACATGATTGGTATCTTGCACACATGCAAACACTAAACATAATATCGGGACGAGAAGCGATAAGGTAAAGTAGGGAACCGAACATACCTCTATACCTTTTTACATCAACCAGCTTACCATGTTCATCCCGATTGGGATTGACCGCGATAGGCATTGGGGTGTCAATGGCCTTTGACTTTGCCATGTCAAAGCATTTGATAAGCTCTTGACAATATTTAGTTTTACTCACAAATTAGCGTTCCTTTAGTTGCTTTATTTGGAGTCCAAGAAAGTATTTTAGTTCACCCATCATGCTCATCTCAAATTCTCCCTGCATAAGCTTAGAAAACTCCTTGACAAGAGTCATGTTAGTGGACCCAAAAATAATATCATCAACATACACTTGAACCAATATAGAATGCTTTTCATGTCTTTTAATGAATAGAGTGGTATCTACCTCCCCTCTTGAGAAACCTTGATTGATTAAAAATCTACTAAGTCGCTCGTACCAAGCTCTAGGAACTTGTTTAAGACCGTACAAGGCACGCTTAAGTTTATAAACATGATCGGGATGATCAACGTTTTCAAAGCCGGGAGGTTGAGATACATAGACTTCTTCATTAATAAACCCATTTAGAAAAGCACTCTTAACGTTCATTTGATATGTCTTAAAGTTTTATGAACATGCAAATGCAATTAACAAGCGTATGGCTTCGAGTCGGGCGACCGGAGCATAAGTCTCCTCATAATCGATCCATTCCTCTTGGCTATACCCTTGAGCAACAAGACAGGCCTTGTTGCGATTAATAATCCCATTTTTGTCTAGTTTGGGCATCCTGTTTAACAATTTCTTTACGGTACCAACCTGCTGCATCTTCCCTAATGTACAGCTTCCAACAAGATCCATCGATAATAACTGAAGCGCACTCAAGAATATACATCGATAAAGGGATATTCACCATGATCCTTGCAACATCCAACGCCTCCCCTTTAGCCGTATTTTCGTCTACACAAATGAATCTTCCCCAAGACTGAGCCAAAGCCACGAAAAAATCAGAGCACCAAGCATGGGCCGGTATACCGTAAATCCTGAACCACACGTCCCTTGAAGAGTCAATCATACTTGCCTCCCACTTCTCAATATGCGTAAACCAAGACTGCCACCACGTTTCGCCCTCCTTGATTAAATCGTTGATAAAACCTTCCCCTCTTTCTTCAAGTAAGCAACTATTGCTGCCTAGAGGAGTGACTTTGATCGCGAAAACACCCTTCATCTCCATATGAGTCTGTACATTAAAAGCAGAACCCGGAATACAAACTTTACCAACATAAGCTTTTTCGAATCTTCTTCTTAAATCGCTATCCGTTTGAAAGTTAAGCATTACTTTCTCAACCACTGTACCCGCTTGCCCCTTCAAAATCATTATTATTATTACACTGGGGAGACATCTACTAATTCAATTTAAATACACAAACACTAAATGGCTCAGTTACATTAGGGAGGCATTAAATTAAAAACCCAACTACAGGTTAAGTATGTTTTTGGTCCTCATAAAATTATAAAATTTTGTTTTCGATCTCTATTAAAAAAAAAAGACATATTTTAATCCCCACGAAATTATTATGCACGCGGTTTTAGTCTCTACTATTAAATCTATGTGTATTTGTGAATAATTGTTTTACAGACATGTTTAAAACGTTAGGAAAATTTCCTTGAAAAAAAAGCAACTTAAAATTTAATTTTTAAGTCAAAATTTGTATTACTTTTATCATTATCTTTTGAAATTTAAAAAATTCATATTTATTTCTTCTTATTTAAAAAAATTATATAATTCGGTAAATAAATATTTTAAAGCATTCTAAACACGTACGAAAAAAAATTAATAAAAAATTAAATTTTTTTTTTCAATAGGCAATGGAATTAAAACCGGAGTATAAGGGATACTCCAACCTCTTACAAAAATAGAAAGGTTCTACTACTCAAAACAAATGAGCGGTAGAATATTCCCTACGTGAAAGTTACAATTCTCCGCTAACTTATAACTAGATAAAAGCCAATTCCAATCATTAAAAGTTACCTCCGACATACATTCGGAAAACAAATTTTGAGTTTCTTTTTTTTTTCGAGGAACTTTTTATAACGTTCTAAACATGTTTGTACAATAATCATTCAACACCCCCCTAACAAATGAGAAAGGCTTTCCTCCTCCATAGAACAAAAAGTACAAACCAAATCATTACTATCCAACAAAATTCCACTCTTAAACAATTGGTCCTTTGTAGCTATTCTATTGTGAATGATTAGCCAGCCAAAAAAAAAAAGAATTTTTGGAGGAGCTTTTACCTTCCAAAGATGGTTTGCAGCTTTGACTATAATTGGATCGAGAGGAGGCCTGGACATCTTCGCTTTGAACATATCGTAGCAAGACTTAACGGTGAATACTCCATCCAAGTTCTTGCGCCACGCAAAGGTATCCTTGATAGTCTCTTTAGGAAGAATATGTCGGATGCTGTCAAGTAACTCACTCCAAAGAAAAGTTGTTTCATCGCTGCTGTCCGATAACAGCACTTATGCACTCCAAGACCAGCCTGCTGCTGTTCGAAACCCAGTCCCAGCCACTGGAATGCGTTGATCATTAGCAATGGTGAACAGTTCCGGGTATGCGTGAGATAGCGGCTGAGCACCGGCCCACAGACTGAACCAAAACGGAACGTCAGTACCATTACCGACTGAACAAGAAATAGCCCCTGTAAAATTATTATTCAACAAAGAAACATAATTGTCAGTTAAAAGCATGTCCCTCCATCAAATAGAGTCACTTTTCTCCACCACAGAATTATCACCGATGAGGACTTTCCTCTTTACATTCCCGTAACGAGAGATAAGAATGTCACGCCACACCGTGAAGGATAGAAAAACACTTAGAAAGGGGGTGTTTGAATAAGTGTAGTTTAAAAACTTGGACGATAAAAATAAATTGCACAGTTATTTTTATCCTGGGTCGTTGTTAACTAAATTACTCCAGTCCACCCCCACGGAGTGATTTACCTCACCTGAGGATTTAATCCACTAATCGCAACAGATTACAATGGTTTTCCACTTAGCCCACGACTATGTCTTCTAGAGTATCCTGATCACAACCTGATCACTCTAGGAACAAATGCTTAGACACAAGCTTAGACTTTCTTAGAGTATCCTGACCACCACGTGATCACTCTAATTAAAACTGCTTAGACAGAAGCTAAGACTTCCTAGAGTATCCTGATCAACACTTGATCACTCTAGTTACTTACAAATTAATGTAATCAATTCTAAGAGTATTACAAATGCTTCTGAAAAGCTATAATCACAACAGTGATATTTCTCTTAACGTTTAAGCTTAATCTCACTAATATATTACAACAGCAATGTAGTGAGCTTTGATGAAGATGAAGTTTTCTGAGCTTTGAATTTTATCAGCGTTTCAGCAAGTTAATTGTTTGGAAATCGTCAACCTTGATTTTCATCAGAACTTCATACTTATAGGCGTTTGAGAAGATGATCGTTGGGAGCATTTAATGCTTTGCGTGTTCCGTACAGCATTGCATTTAATGTTTCACGCTTTTGTCAACTACCTCGAGCCTTGTTCACGCTGTGTCTACTGACGTTGCCTTTAATAGCTTCCAACGTTCCTTTTGTCAGTCAGCGTAGCCTGCCACCTGTACTTTCTTCCGATCTGATGTTTATGTATACAACGTTTGAATATCATTAGAGTCAAACAGCTTGGTGCATAGCATCTTCTTGTCTTCTGACCTTGAAGTGCTTCTGAGCGTGATACCATGAGAACTTCAGTGCTTCTGCTTCTGATCTCAAGTTCTTCTGATGCTTTCATAGACCCATGTTCTGATTCTGCCTTGACCATCTTCTGATGTCTTGCCAGACCATGTTCTGATGTTGCATGCTGAACCTTCTGAGACAAAGCTTCTGAGCGCTGATTTGTGCATACTCTTTATATATTTCCTGAAAAGGAAATTGCACTGTATTAGAGTACCACATTATCTCACACAAAATTCATATCCTTGTTATCATCAAAACTAAGAATATTGATCAGAACAAATCTTGTTCTAACAATCTCCCCCTTTTTGATGATGACAAAAACATATATAAATGATATGAATTTGCGATCAGAAAGAGCAGACGGCTAAAGACAATTACACAGCTATAACATAAGCATGTGAATATGTCTCCCCCTGAGATTAACAATCTCCCCCTGAGATGAGTAATCTCCCCCTGAAATTAATACTAGAAGAATTTTAATAATAAAAGACTTCACTGAGTATTTCAGTAGAGACGTTCACAGTGCTTGATCTTCAGAACATTCATGACTTGTGATTTCTGCTTCCCTAGGACAGCTTCAGAACTTGAATTTCTTTGATCCACAGAACATTCACAGCTTCTGACTTCTGCTTCCATCGGACAGCTTCAGAACTTGAATTTCTTTGATCCACAGAACATTCACAGCTTCTGACTTCTGCTTCCATCGGACAGCTTCAGAACTTGAATTTCTTTAGATCTTCAGAACATCCATAGCTTCTGATTTTTGCTTCCATCAGGACAGCTTCAGAGCTTGAATTTCTTCTTTCATCACTTCATGCTAGATTGTATCAGAACATTGTTGAATGTACCAGAGCATCATCAGAGCATCTCTACATCCTGAAATGTTACAGAACAAAACTAAACGACAAAAGTCAGCATGAATGAGTCAGAACATAGAGTATGTTTCAGAACATATAATATGTATCAGAGCCAAGAACACATAATATGTATCAGAGCCATATGGTATGTGTCAGAGCACATAAACATAATGTTTCAGATCATATTCTATCATTAGAATATCTGAACATTCTTCCTTCTTGCTTCTAATTCTGAAGCTTCATAGCACTCAGCTTGCTTCAAGAATCCAAGAGCTTGATTTATCTTGTTGCTTCTTATGTTGATCTTATCTTCAATTCCTGCAACAACACAACTTAAAGCATAGAACTTTGCAAGTTATGTTAGTAATGTGGGGCCTTTTTACCCGGTAACTAATAATATTAATCAGATCATTTATCATAAATTTTCTCCCCCTTTTTGTCATAACATCAAAAAGAATATAAAAGATTCAGATGTAGAAAACGACAAAGGAAGTGATTAGCACAGTTACCTAAGTAGGCGTCCCCTCAATTTCACGCACGCTTGTCCAGACATAGTGAACACTTGTTTACCATCTGGATAGCCAGTTACAGCTATTTTACTTTTAAAGAGATTCTGAGTCAACTTAGACAATGAAACGTTAGTAATAACATAATCACTACTTCTAATTGATTACAATCAGAACTTCTTATAAAAAGCTAATCCAATCTTATTTCAGAAGATACTCATACATAAGATTTTCTTATCTTTTCATTCTGGGCATAAATCCATACTGATATTCTTCAGAATGAACTTAAACCTATCTTCAGCAAGGGGTTTTGTAAAGATATCAGCCCATTGATGGTCTGTATCCACAAAGTTTAAAGATATGACACCCTTCTGAACATAGTTCCTTATGAAATGATGTTTAATCTCAATATGTTTAGCTTTTGAATGTAAAATAGGATTCTTAGATAAACATATAGCAGAAGTATTATCACAGAAAATAGGAATGTTATTCTCATATATCTGATAATCTTTTAACTGACTTCTCATCCAGAGCATTTGTGTGCTACAACCAGCAGCAGCGACATATTCTGCTTCTGTTGTTGAGAGGGAAATTGTAGCTTGCTTCTCGTTGTACCATGAGATCAGATGGCTTCCAAGAAATTGACAACTTCCAGAAGTACTTTTCCTTTCAATTCTATCTCCAGCATAGTCAGAGTCACAGAATCCTACTAAGTTGTAATCTTTGAATCTTCTGTAAACTAAACCAACATTAGTAGTACCTTTCAGATACCTCAGAATTCTCTTAACCGCAGTTAAATGAGATTCTCTCGGATCTGATTTGAATCTAGCACACAAACAAACACTGAAAAGAATGTCAGGTCTAGAAGCGGTTAGATATAGAAGATATCCAATCATACCTCTGTACAACTTCTGATCTACCTTCTTACTTACCTTATCCTTACCTAGGACACATGTTGGATGCATAGGAGTTTTGGCTTCTTTGCTTTCAGAAAGATTAAACTTCTTCAGAAGTTCTTTCACATATTTCGTTTGATGAATATAAGTTCCATCAGAAGTTTGGTTGATTTGAATTCCAAGGAAATACTTAAGTTCTCCCATCATGCTCATTTCAAATTCAGCCTGCATAGACTCAGCAAACTCCTTTCCAAGTGTAGCATTAGATATTCCAAAGATGATATCATCAACATATATTTGACATATTAAAATATCCTTTTTAAAGGTTTTACAAAAGAGGGTAGTGTCCACTTTTCCTCTAGTGAAACCATTTTCCAGAAGGAAGGAACTTAAACGTTCATACCAAGCTCTCGGAGCTTGCTTCAATCCGTATAATGATTTCTTTAATTTAAAAACATGAATTGGAGACTTAGAGTCTTCAAAACCAGGAGGTTGATGGACATAAACTTCTTCATCTATATAACCATTTAAGAAGGCACTCTTAACATCCATCTGATAAAGAGTGATGTCGTGTTGAGTGGCAAAAGAAATTAATAGACGAATAGATTCTAACCTGGCCACTGGTGCAAAGTTTTCTATGTAGTCAATCCCTTCTTGCTGACTATAACCTTGAGCAATCAGTCTGGCTTTGTTTCTTACCACTTCTCCCTTCTCGCTTAGCTTGTTTCTGAACACCCACTTAGTGCCAATGATGTTAAATCCTTTTGGTCTAGGAACCAAGTCCCATACGTCATTCCTTGTAAACTGATTTAGTTCTTCTTGCATGGAAATTATCCAGTCAGGATCTTCTAGAGCTTGATCAACAGAAGTTGGCTCGATCAAAGAAAAAAAACCTAACTGACATTCTGCATTGTTCTTAAGGAATGCCCTTGTTCTGATGGGATCATCTTTCTTCCCAAGGATCACATCTTCAGAATGAGCTGAAGCAAGTCTAGGTGATCTTCTGACTGTTGGCTCTTCAGAAATCCTGAGATTTTCTAAAGATGCAGCAACTTGATCTTCTGATCCATTGCTTCTAAGATTGTCAGCTTCTGCAGCATTGCTTCTTGGTTCTACTGCTTCTGATATATCAATATCAAAATCTGCAAAATTCTCAAATTGCTTTGGTTTTTCAAGACCAAGCTTATCATAAAACCTGATATTGATTGATTCTTCTACAATCAATGTTTCAGTATTGTATACTCTGTTGCCTTTTGAGCGTTCAGAATATCAAAGAAGGAAACACTTTTGTGCCTTAGAATCAAACTTACCAAGATGATCTTTAGTATTCAGAATAAAACATACACATCCAAAAGGATGGAAATATGAAATGTTAGGCTTTCTGTTCTTCCACAATTCATAGGGAGTCTTATTTAGAATAGGTCTGATAGAGATTCTATTCTGAATATAACACGCAGTGTTTATTGCTTCTGCCCAGAAATGCTTAGCCATATTGGTTTCATTGATCATGGTTCTGGCCATTTCTTGTAGAGTCCTATTCTTTCGCTCTACAACTCCATTTTGTTGTGGAGTTCTAGGACAAGAGAAATCATGGGCAATACCATTTTATTTGAAGAACTCCTCAAAGAATCTGTTCTCAAATTCGCCACCATGATCACTTCTAACCTTTATGATTTTACACTCTTTCTCAGATTGGATCTGAGTGCAGAATTCAAAGAACACTGAATGAGACTCATCCTTGTGTTTTAAGAACTTTACCCATGTCCAGCGGCTATAATCATCAACGATGACTAATCCATATTTCTTCCCTCTGACAGATGCTGTTTTGACAGGGCCAAACAGATCAATGTGCAAGAGTTCTAACGGCCTTGAGGAAGAAACAACATTCTTAGACTTGAATGCAGGTCTGGAGAACTTGCCCTTCTGACATGCTTCACAAAGAGCATCTGATTTGTATTTCAGATTTGGGAGTCCTCTGACCAGATTTAGTTTGTTAATTTGAGAAATCTTTCTCAAACTAGCATGTCCTAATCTTCTGCGCCAGACCCATGTTCTGATTCTTAAGATCTTGAAGATATGTCTTATAAACGTTGTTCTTGCTCTTGCCTGTAAATAGGATTGAGCCATCCTTCTGACTTAATTGGCTTATAGACAATAAGTTATGCGTTAATCCTTCTACAAGAAGTACATTAGTTATGGAAGGACAGTTACCAAACTTTATAGTTCCAAAGCCAATAATTTTGCCCTTCTGATCTCCTCCAAACTTGACTTCTCCACCTGGTTTAAGCACCAGGTCTTAGAATGTAGACCTTCTTCCCGTCATGTGTCGCGAGCACCCAGAGTCCAGGTACCATGACATTTTGCTGTTTGTCCTCTTTGCCGCCAAGGATATCTGCAACAGAAATTATCTTCTCCTTAGGTACCCACAATTTCTTGGGTCCTTTCTTGTTAGTTCTCCTCAAGTTCTGATTGAACTTGGGTTTAGCAAAATATTTAACAGGAGGAACAACATGATATTCTTTAGGTTTGTCTGCATGATATTTCTTAGGATGTGTCACATGCTTCTTGGTGTGAACAGTGTTAAACTTCTGTGCATGTGAAGTGAGCCTAATATCATGAGCATGGCCATATTTGAATTGATCATACAATGGCTTGTATGTGATCTTCAGATTATCAACAGGTTCAAATTTATGTGAGGTATCACCCTCATAGCCAAAACCAAACCTTCTGTTTCCAGAAACACCATATATCATAGAAGCAAGATGACTTCTGCCAATACTTCTAGATAAGAACTTTCTGAAGCTCGAGTCATATTCCTTCAGAATATGATTCATGCTAGGAATGGATTTTTCTGTTTCAGAAGGAGATCCACTATCTTTGGATAGATTTAAAACTTTTTCCTTCAGTTCAGAGTTTTCCACTTCCAGCTTCTTAGTTTCAAATTCAAATTGCTTCTTCAGCTTTTTGTATTTGATACTAAGATGAGCCTTGAGTTCCAGAAGTTCTGTTAAACTGGAAACTAACTCTTCTCTAGATAGTTCAGAAAATACCTCTTCAGAATCTGATTCTGATGTAGATTCTGATCCATCATCTTTGAAGGATAGAAAAACACTTAGAAAGGGGGGGGGTTTGAATAAGTGTAGCTTTAAAAACTTGACAGATAAAAATAAATTGCACAGTTATTTTTATCCTGGTTCGTTGTTAACTAAACTACTCCAGTCCACCCCCGCAGAGATGATTTACCTCAACTGAGGATTTAATCCACTAATCGCACGGATTACAATGGTTTTCCACTTAGTCAGCAACTAAGTCTTCCAGAGTCTTCTGATCACACACTGATCACTCCAGGAACACTGCTTAGATACCCTCTAAGACTTTTCTAGAGTCTACTGATCCACACGATCACTCTAGTTACAATCTGCTTAGTTCACTCCTAAGACTTCCTAGAGTATTCTGATCAACACGATCACTCTAGTTCCTTACAACTTAATGTAATCAATCTAAGAGTATTACAAATGCTTCTTAAAAGCGATAATCACAACTGTGATATTTCTCTTAATCGTTTAAGCTTAATCTCACTAAAATATTACAACAGCAATGTAGTGAGCTTTGATGAAGATGAAGATTCTGAGTTTTGATTTGAACAGCGTTTGAGCAAGTTTAATATGAGTTGTTTTGGTGCAGAATCGTTAACCTTGCTTCTCATCAGAACTTCATATTTATAGGCGTTGGAGAAGATGACCGTTGAATGCATTTAATGCTTTGCGTGTTCCGTACAGCATCGCATTTAATGTTATACGCTTTTGTCAACTACCTCGAGCCTTGTTCACGCTGTGTCTACTGACGTAGCCTTTAATAGCTTTTAACGTTCCTTTTGTCAGTCAGCGTAGCCTGCCACTTGTACTTTCTTCTGATCTGATGTTTGTGAATACAACGTTTGAATATCATCAGAGTCAAACAGCTTGGTGCATAGCATCTTCTGATCTTCTGACCTTGAAGTGCTTCTGAGCGTGATACCATCAGAACTTCAGTGCTTCTGTTCTCTTGTTCTTCTGATGCTTCCATAGACCCATGTTCTGATTCTGCTTCGACCATCTTCTGATGTCTTGCCAGACCATGTTCTGATGTTGCATACTGAACCCTTTGAGACAAAGCTTCTGAGCGCTGAATTATGCGTACTCTTTATATATATTTCCTGAAAGGGAAATTGCATTGGATTAGAGTACCATATAATCTTAAGCAAAATTCATATTATTGTTATCATCAAAACTAAGATAATTGATCAGAACGAATCTTGTTCTAACAATCTCCCCCTTTTTGATGATGACAAAAACATATATAAATGATATGAATTTGCGATCAGAAAGAATAGACGGCAAAAGACAAATTACACAGCTATAGCATAAGCATATGAATATGTCTCCCCCTGAGATTAACAATCTCCCCTGAGATAAATAATCTCCCCCTGAAATAAATACTCGAAGAACTTTAATAAAAGACTTCCCTGATTATTTCGGTAGAGACGATCATATAAGCTTCTTGTCTTCAGAGAATTCATAGCTTCTGACTTCTGCTTCCATAGGACAGCTTCAGAACTAGAATTTCCTTAGATCCCTAGAACACTCACAGCTTCTGATTCCTGCTTCCATCTAGGACAGCTTCAGAACTTGAATTTCTTTGATCTTCTGAACATTCACAGCTTCTGATTTCTGCTTCCATTCAGGACAGCTTCAGAACTTGAATTTCTTTGATCTTCTGAACATTCACAGCTTCTGATTTCTGCTTTCATTTAGGACAGCTTCAGAACTTGAGTTTTCTGGATCTTTAGAACATTCGCAGCTTCTGATTTCTGCTTCCCTCGGATAGCTTCAGAGCTTGAATTTCTACCAACATCACTTCATGCTAGATTTGTATCAGAACATTGTTGAATGTACCAGAGCATCATCTGAGCATCTCTACATCCTGAAATGTTACAGAACAAAAACTAAACGACAAAAGTCAGCATGAACGAGTCAGAACATAAAATGTATATTCTAACACATTATATGTATCAGAGCCATAACATTATATGTATCAGAGCAAATAGGCTAAAATAATGTATCAGAGCAAATAGAATTTTGTCAGAACAGATAGACAAATATGGATCAAATTCTATTGTCAGTGCTTCTGATTCATTCTTCTTTCTTGCTTCTGATCTCTGAAGCTTGATAGCACTCAGCTTGCTTCAGTTTCCATGGTTTTGCTTCTTGTGTTTGCGTTGAAGATTTTCTTCACTTCTTTATACCTGCAAAACACTTAAACCATATAGAACTTGCAGTTCTTGTTAGTGAGAGCAACTGATTAAATCAAATCATTTATCATTTATCTTTCTCCCCCTTTTTGTCATATCATCAAAAAGCAAAAAAGATTCAGAGACAAACAAAACGAAACACACGAAGGAAGAAGATGATTTCATTGAAGTTCAACCAGCAGGTACAGAAATACATGAAGATAAGAAGGATTAGATGCACAAAGACAGATGCCACGAGAAGAAAGAAACAACACAGACTCAATCTAAGATGGCCCTAGTCTTGATAAGATCTTGGTCAGCATCTCTTGAACCATATTGTTGTGTCCTTCTTGCCTCACCATGAAAGCACTATACTCAGCATTGATTGAGCTTTGCTCATCCTGTCTCTTCTGAATTTCTTCTAGAGTCCTTGCAAGACGAGAAGATTCATCAGAAGAAGCTTCACCGCTTTCAACCACAGGAATGGCATGTTGATCTGCAGCTTCCATAGATAGATCATTTGCAGGGATTTCCTCAACAGGAACAGTTTTAGCAACATGATCTTCAGCATCTGCTTCTTGCATAGAAGCATCTCCATATTCTGCAGCAGGAATTTCCAAGTCTCCATTCTCAAGTGCCTGAAGAATGGCAGCTAGATTCCTGGGAGCAGAAGGACCTTCAACTTCTGGTGGGTCAACAACTTCTGGAATGACCAAGTTTGGATCTTTCTCAGACGGGTTTTCCCTCAGATAGTCAAAAAGAGTCTTGAAATCTCCGAGCAGAACAGGATATTGAGGTATCCAAACCACAATCTCCCTGCAAGGATTGGCTTCCAATGCAGCAGCGAGTCTTAATTGTTCCATCTCATCCAAGAAGGGCTTCTCTTCCAAAAGATATCTTCCTTTGAGACGAGCAAACCAGAAGTCTTCATAATTCCTCAGAATTCCACGAGGCCGTGGGGCAGCAGCTACACAGGCTTCCTGAAGTTCTAAAAACAGAGCATCTGATTCTCTGCGAAAGATCCTCCAGAAGTTCCGCATAGCAACATCATTCAATCCAGAACTTTCAGCGATTCTGAGAGTATCAAAGGTACTTCTGAGATTCCTCTTTATGTTTTCAAAAACTACACCAATAGGATATACGGGGCGGGATTTTATTTGGGTTTTTGAAAAGGCAGGTTTGGAAGTGAAGTACGGATGAGGTTCTCTATCCAACCTATAAGAAGATTCTGCTTCAGTATCAGAATCTAACACTACCACTTCAGCTTCAGGACGAGGCTTGGGAGTGTAGTTGCAATCACGGAGCAGCTGCTCATGTGATGCAGAGGTTGGAAAAGGAGAATCACAAGGATTGTTTTGAGAGATGGAGGGAGTATGTTCAAGAGTGGCATTGAGAGAAGGTTGAGATGGAAAGAGAGTTTGAAGGGGTGGTATATCCAGAACAGGATTTATGGTAGGTGGAGAGGAAGGAATGGTTAAAGGAGAAGATGGAGGTGTAAGAACATGGACAAGGACGGGTGATTCTGATGTGGCTTTTTCTGGTTCAGGTGTAGGGACAACCTCTATTGGTGCAACTTCTGAACAAACAGCAGGAACAGAATCAGGTTCAGAAATGCATATACCTTTGGAACCTCTCAGAAAAGCTTTGGCCACATCCTCAGTTTTTTTCTGCTTCTTACTCTTCGGCTCTTCAATAACCTTTGCTTTGCCGCTAGCGATTTTTTTCCTTCTGACATAAGCCAGAACTTCTGGTTGATTCTCAGCCTCTTGAGCAGCATTTTCTTCATCTGAGCTTTGAATAATCATCTTCCTTTTTCTGATTTTCTTCTTCTCAACAACTTCAACAACTTCAGCATTGTTATTTGACTTCTTCTTCTTTTTCTCAGCTTCCTTCTTTTTCTTCTCAAAATCAGCAGAGACAGCCTTAACAGCCTTTGCAATCACTTCTTCTGGAACCACTTCTTTCTTGGTGGTAGCAGCAGGATGATCAAACTTTCTTTTGGTCCTTTCTTCCTTCTTACGATTCACTTTAATAGGAGCACCTTTGTCTTGATCTTTAAGACTCTTATCCTCTTTTTGTGATTTCAGATACTTAGTTCTGACTTGTGGTACCTCACTATTGAAGAAGGTTTTGAATTCAGCTAGAACTGGCTCTCTTCTGATTGTTGTTCCCGCAAGAGGTTGAGGAGTCTTAATGATAGCCTTAATCACGTTCATCCTCTTTAAAGTGAATGCGTTCAGACAAGCCCCAGATGTGACAGCAAGGTCTTTCACAATACCTTCAGATTCCAGACTCTCAACAATCTTGGAATGCACCAGAAGGTTTGTAATAATTCTACCAAAAGGAATGATTGTTCCACCATTTTCTTTTCTGAAAGCGTTTCTGGAATCCTTTACTGCTTTCCACATATGGTTGAAGATAATGTAAACCACATCAACCTTCTTCTGAGTGGCAATGCAATAAAGAATATATTTTTGCTCATTGTTTATGACGTCAGCGGCATGTGTCGCTTTCCTATGGTAGAAGCACCCAAGAATGATCTTTGTCCAGATTTTGTAGATATCTCTCAACTCCTTGACGTGTTTTGTTTTCTTGATATTTGAATAGAGAGTGGATAGAACATCTTCCCAATCTTCCCTTTTATCGATTTCAAAAGCTCCTTCCGCGTTCTTCAAGTCAAACATCACTCTTAGGATGTTTTCAGTAATAACAACAAACTTTCCATGGACGAAAGAAAGTATTGATTTTGGAGCAACCACAGCATGTGCCCAGAACTCCTTGACAAGATCTGGATAAACTGGGCCAACGAACTCAGCAAACAACGAGGTCCATCCTTGAAAGATGATGTCTTCTTTAAGATTAAATCCATGTTCTTCAAGGTTGTCAAAGTCAACAATAAGTTCACATAGAACTTCTAATTTGTTCTTGGGAATAGAGCATGCAACAACAGGAGTAAGTTGCAAAGTTTCTTCTTGGAGATGATGAGGAACAGATGACTCAGCATTTTGGGATGAGAAGGCAGCCATGGATGCAGAATGACCAAAAACGAGCAAGAGAAGCGAACTGGGTTTTCGATTAGGGTTTTAGAAAACGGCTGAGAACTTTTCAAACGAGAGAAGGCAAGAAGAAGGAGAGACAATGGAGCGAAAAAGATGTAAGATATGATTTGAAAAGAATATATAGAGACGGATTTGAAAAGGAAAATAATAAGAAATATAAATTGAACAGTTCCAGAATCAAAGGAAATCAATTTTATTAAATGATGAGTGACTTGAGGAGAGAGAACGTGGTAAATGAAATGATTTAAAACAGTTACCTAGGTCGGCGTCTTTTCAACTGTACGCTTTGTACAAACCGTACAGACACGTGTTCACCATCAGATACCAGATGACAGTTGTAAATTTCAGAATAGACTTTACGCCTTCAGATTCTGATCACTGCTTCTGATCTGATCAAGTTTCTCTTCTGGAAACACTCCTTCTGAAGTGTGCTGATATAAATCTGAATGATCTTCTGATCCATTACTTCTGATATGCACAACTTCTGGAGGTTCACTTCTTTGCTCTGCAGCTTCTGATACGACAAAATTGTATCTGCAGAAATTCTTAAGCTGCTTCGTTTCATCAGAAACAAGTTTATCATCAAACCAGATATTTATTTATTAGTCCACAATCAATGTTTCAATATTGTCTATTCTGTTAGCATTTAGATCATTCAGAATAATCAAGAAAGAAACATCAATGCTTTAGAGACAAACAAAACAGATGGTTCCAAGACTAATAAGCTTCTTTTCTGAATTCCTACAAACATAGTTTCTTCAACAGATTTAAGAACCAGATCTTGGAAGACAATCTTTCTTCCCTTCAAGTGTTGAGATCAACTTGAGTCCAGGAGACATGTCATGTTGACTTTTATCTTCTTTGTCACCAAGAGAATCTGCAAAAGAAATAGTCTTTTTCTTTGGTACCCACATTTTCTTGGGTCCTTTCTTGTTAGTTCTCCTCAAGTTCTGATTGAACTTAGGTTTAACATTGTAAGCAGTAGGAGGAACAGCATGATAATTCTTAATGTGAGTTTCATGATATTTCCTAG
Organism: Vicia villosa; assembly: GCF_029867415.1. NCBI lineage: Eukaryota > Viridiplantae > Streptophyta > Magnoliopsida > Fabales > Fabaceae > Vicia > Vicia villosa. Next base: position 115,624,160 of record NC_081185.1, read on the forward strand.
GTTGTGTCACATGCTTTTTGGTGTGTGTTAAGTGAAAACTTTGAGCATGTGAAGTGTGCCTAATATCATGGGAGTGGCCATACTTGAACTGATCATACAATGGCTTGTATGTGATTTTCATTTCATCAACAGGTTCAAGTTTGTATGGGGTTTCACCCTCAAAACCAATGCCAACTCTTTTGTTTCCAGACACAGCATATATCATAGAAGCTAGCTGACTTCTGCCAATACTTCTAGATAAGAACTTCCTGAAACTTAAATCATATTCTTTCAGAATATGGTTTAGACTAGGAGTGGATTGTTCTGAATCAGAAGGAGATCCAACATCATTGGATAATTTTAAAAGTTTTTCTTTTAATTCAGAATTCTCCAACTCAAGTTTCTTTGTTTCAAATTCAAATAGCTTTTTCAGCTTTTTGTATTTGAGACTAATCTGAGACTTGAGTTCCAGAAGTTCAGTTAGACCGGAAACTAACTCATCTCTAGTAAGTTCAGAAAATACCTCTTCAGAATCTGATTCTGATGTAGATTCTGATCCGTCATCTTCTGTCGCCATCAGCGCACAGTTGGCCTGCTCGTCTTCAGAGTCTGAATCATCTTCTGACTCATCCCAGGTTGCCATAAGACTTTTCTTCTTATGAAACTTCTTCTTGGGATTTTCCTTTTGAAGATTTGGACATTCATTCTTGTAGTGTCCAGGCTCATTGCATTCATAGCACATGACTTTCTTCTTGTCAAATCTTCTGTCATCAGAAGATTCTCCACGTTCAAATTTCTTTGAACTTCTGAAGCCTCTGAACTTCCTTTGCTTGGTCTTCCAGAGTTGATTTAGCCTTCTGGAGATCAGGGACAGTTCATCTTCTTCTTCAGATTCTGATTCTTCAGGATCTTCTTCTCTAGCCTGAAAAGCGTTAGTGCATTTCTTGATATTTGATTTTAATGCAATAGACTTACCTTTCTTTTGAGGCTCATTTGCGTCCAGCTCTATTTCATGACTTCTCAAGGCACTGATAAGCTCTTCCAGAGAAACTTCATTCAGATTCTTTGCAATCTTGAATGCAGTCACCATAGGACCCCATCTTCTGGGTAAGCTTCTGATGATCTTCTTTACATGATCAGCCTTGGTGTATCCCTTGTCAAGAACTCTCAATCCAGCAGTAAGAGTTTGAAATCTTGAAAACATCTTTTCAATGTCTTCATCATCCTCCATCTTGAAGGCTTCATACTTCTGGATTAAAGCTAGAGCTTTAGTCTCCTTGACTTGAGCATTTCCTTCATGAGTCATTTTCAAGGACTCATATATGTCATAGGCCGTTTCCCTGTTAGATATCTTCTCATACTCAGCATGAGAGATAGCATTCAGCAAAACAGTTCTGCATTTATGATGATTCCTGAAAAGCTTCTTCTGATCATCATTCATTTCTTGCCTTGACAGCTTTACGCCACTGGCATTTACTGGATGTTTGTAACCATCCATCAGAAGATCCCATAGATCACCATCTAGACCAAGAAAGTAACTTTCCAGTTTATCTTTCCAGTATTCAAAGTTTTCACCATCAAATACCGGCGGTCTAGTATAACCATTGTTACCGTTGTATTGCTCAGCAGAGCCAGATGTAGATGCAGGTGTAGGTGTAGACTTTTCACTTTCATCAACCATCTTTTACTGAAGCATTTTTCTCTTCCTGAATCTTTTCTAAACACGGTTAAGTGCTTGCACCTTAGAACCGGCGCTCTGATGCCAATTGAAGGATAGAAAAACACTTAGAAAGGGGGGGGGGTTTGAATAAGTGTAGCTTTAAAAACTTGACAGATAAAAATAAATTGCACAGTTATTTTTATCCTGGTTCGTTGTTAACTAAACTACTCCAGTCCACCCCCGCAGAGATGATTTACCTCAACTGAGGATTTAATCCACTAATCGCACGGATTACAATGGTTTTCCACTTAGTCAGCAACTAAGTCTTCCAGAGTCTTCTGATCACACACTGATCACTCCAGGAACACTGCTTAGATACCCTCTAAGACTTTTCTAGAGTCTACTGATCCACACGATCACTCTAGTTACAATCTGCTTAGTTCACTCCTAAGACTTCCTAGAGTATTCTGATCAACACGATCACTCTAGTTCCTTACAACTTAATGTAATCAATCTAAGAGTATTACAAATGCTTCTTAAAAGCGATAATCACAACTGTGATATTTCTCTTAATCGTTTAAGCTTAATCTCACTAAAATATTACAACAGCAATGTAGTGAGCTTTGATGAAGATGAAGATTCTGAGTTTTGATTTGAACAGCGTTTGAGCAAGTTTAATATGAGTTGTTTTGGTGCAGAATCGTTAACCTTGCTTCTCATCAGAACTTCATATTTATAGGCATTGGAGAAGATGACCGTTGAATGCATTTAATGCTTTGCGTGTTCCGTACAGCATCGCATTTAATGTTATACGCTTTTGTCAACTACCTCGAGCCTTGTTCACGCTGTGTCTACGACGTAGCCTTTAATAGCTTTTAACGTTCCTTTTGTCAGTCAGCGTAGCCTGCCACTTGTACTTTCTTCTGATCTGATGTTTGTGAATACAACGTTTGAATATCATCAGAGTCAAACAGCTTGGTGCATAGCATCTTCTGATCTTCTGACCTTGAAGTGCTTCTGAGCGTGATACCATCAGAACTTCAGTGCTTCTGTTCTCTTGTTCTTCTGATGCTTCCATAGACCCATGTTCTGATTCTGCTTCGACCATCTTCTGATGTCTTGCCAGACCATGTTCTGATGTTGCATACTGAACCCTTTGAGACAAAGCTTCTGAGCGCTGAATTATGCGTACTCTTTATATATATTTCCTGAAAGGGAAATTGCATTGGATTAGAGTACCATATAATCTTAAGCAAAATTCATATTATTGTTATCATCAAAACTAAGATAATTGATCAGAACGAATCTTGTTCTAACAATCTTCTGTAGCCATCAGCGCGAAGTTGGCTTGTTCTCCTTCAGAGTCTGATTCTGATTCTGATTCTAATTCAGAATCATCCATGTTGCCATAAGACCTTTCTTCTTATGAAACTTCTCTTTGGGATTCTCCTTCTGAAGTTTTGGACACTCGTTCTTGTAATGTCCAGGCTCATTGCACTCATAGCAGACATCCTTCTTCTTGTCAGATCTTCTATCACCAAAAGATTCTCCATGTTCAAATCTCTTTGAACTTCTGAAGCCTCTGAACTTCCTTTGCTTGCTCTTCCAGAGTTGGTTTACCCTTCTGGAGATCATGGACAGTTCATCTTCTTCTTCTTCAGATTCTGATTCTTCAGGATCTTCTTCTATAGCCTGAAAATCATTAGTGCATTTTTTAATATTAGATTTTAACGCAATAGACTTACCTTTCTTCTGAGGCTCGTTTGCATTCAGCTCTATTTCATGGCTTCTCAAGGCACTGATAAGCACTTCCAAAGAAACTTCATTCAGATTCTTGACAATCTTGAATGCAGTCACCATTGGACCCCATCTTCTGGGTAAGCTTCTGATAATCTTCTTTACATGATCAGCCTTGGTGTAGCCTTTATCCAAAACTCTCAATCCAGCAGTTAGAGTTTGAAATCTTGAGAACATCTTCTCAATATCTTCATCATCCTCCATCTTGAAGGCTTCATATTTCTGGATTAGAGCAAGAGCTTTAGTCTCCTTGACTTGAGCATTTCCCTCATGGGTCATTTTCAATGACTCATATATATCATAGGTCGTTTCTCTGTTAGATATCTTCTCATACTCAGCATGAGAGATAGCATTCAGCAAAACAGTTCTACATTTATGATGATTCTTGAAAAGCTTCTTCTGATCATCATTCATTTCTTGCCTGGTAAGCCTTACACCACTAGCATTCACTGGATGTTTGTAACCATCCATCAGAAGATCCCATAGTTCACCATCTAGACCAAGAAAGTAACTTTCCAGTTTGTCTTTCCAGTATTCAAAGTTTTCACCATCAAATACTGGTGGTCTAGTATAACCATTGTTACCATTATATTGCTCAGCAGAGCCAGATGTAGATGCAGATGGATTTGTTTGAGTTTCACCAGCCATCTTGTACTGAAGCGTTTTTCTCTTCCTGAATCTTTTCTAAACACGGTTAAGTGCTTGCACCTTAGAACCGGCGCTCTGATGCCAATTGAAGGATAGAAAAACACTTAGAAAGGGGGGTTTGAATAAGTGTAGTTTAAAAACTTGGACGATAAAAACAAATTGCACAGTTATTTTTATCCTGGTTCGTTGTTAACTAAACTACTCCAGTCCACCCCCACGGAGTGATTTACCTCACCTGAGGATTTAATCCACTAATCGCAACAGATTACAATGGTTTTCCACTTAGCCCATGACTAAGTCTTCTAGAGTATCCTGATCACAACCTGATCACTCTAGGAACAAATGCTTAGACACAAGCTAAGACTTTCTTAGAGTATCCTGACCACCACGTGATCACTCTAATTACAACTGCTTAGACACAAGCTAAGACTTCCTAGAGTATCCTGATCAACACTTGATCACTCTAGTTACTTACAAATTAATGTAATCAATTCTAAGAGTATTACAACTGCTTCTGAAAAGCTATAATCACAACAGTGATATTTCTCTTAACGTTTAAGCTTAATCTCACTAATATATTACAACAGCAATGTAGTGAGCTTTGATGAAGATGCTTTGAATTTTATCAGCGTTTCAGCAAGTTAATTGTTTGGAAATCGTCAACCTTGCTTCTCATCAGAACTTCATACTTATAGGCGTTTGAGAAGATGACCGTTGGGAGCATTTAATGCTTTGCGTGTTCCGTACAACATTGCATTTAATGTTTCACGCTTTTGTCAACTACCTCGAGCCTTGTTCACGCTGTGTCTACTGACGTTGCCTTTAATAGCTTCCAACGTTCCTTTTGTCAGTTAGCGTAGCTTGCCACCTGTACTTTCTTCTGATCTGATGTTTGTGTATCTAACGTTTGAATATCATCAGAGTCAAACAGCTTGGTGCATAGCATCTTCTTGTCTTCTGACCTTGAAGTGCTTCTGAGCGTGATACCATGAGAACTTCAGTGCTTCTGCTTCTGATCTCAAGTTCTTCTGATGCTTTCATAGACCCATGTTCTGATTCTGCCTTGACCATCTTCTGATGTCTTGCTAGACCATGTTCTGATGTTGCATGCTGATCCTTCTGAGACAAAGCTTCTGAACGCTGATTTGTGCATACTCTTTATATATTTCCTGAAAAGGAAATTGCACTGTATTAGAGTACCACATTATCTCACACAAAATTCATATCCTTGTTATCATCAAAACTAAGAATATTGATCAGAACAAATCTTGTTCTAACACACCGCCTCTTCATCCGCTAGGATCCTCCACTTCCACTTACTCATCATAGCGGCATTCATGACCCCCATATTCCTAACACCTAAACAACCTTTTTCATGCTTTTTGCATACGGTATCCCAACAAACTCACTGAATAGGCCTATTCGAGTCATTCCCGTTCCACAAAAAATAACTTTGGATAGTTCGAATCTCGTTGAGGATCTTGGAAGGCGCTTTGTAGAAAGATAAAGAATAGATGGGAATGGCATTTAACATGGAATTAATAAAACACACACGACCCGCTATGTTGAGATGCATACCCTTCCAAACGGCTAATCTCCTCTTCAAATAAGAGATTAAATCTTTCCACATCGAAAGTTTCCTCGGACTATCACCCGCTCTAACACCAAGGAATTTAAAAGGAAGTCTTTCAACTTTGCAAGAGAGAAAGGAGGAAGCCGCTTCGAGATACCAATCGCTTACATTAATACCATAAATATTGCTTTTATTGAAATTAAAACTCAATCCCGACATCAACTCAAAGCCCCTTAGAATTGATTTCATACACCACAAATTTGCGGTATCTCCTTCCGCTAAAATAATATTATCGTCCGCAAATTGAAGCATATTCACTTTCTCATTATCGTTGATCTTAAACCCCTAAAACTCCCCGATATCAATAACCTTTCTCATCAACGCCGTTAACACCTCCGCAGCCAAGACAAACAAAAAAGGAGACAAAGGATCTCCTTGGCGAAGGCCTTTCTCAACCATAAATTCCCTTGTAGCGCTACCGTTGATTAAAACAGACATACTACTAGTAGAAATACAGTTGTCCATCCATCTTAGCCAATTTTTACCGTAGCCCACTCTAGCTAGAACATACCTCAAAAAATTCCAACTTAGACGATCATAAGCCTTCTCAAAATTGACCTTTAGAACAACACAAATCCTCTTTTTCCTTTTAGCAAAATCTAAAGCCTCATTTACAACCAAAACCCCGTCTGCAATGTGTCTCCCTGGCAGAAAAGCCGTCTGATTGGCCGAAACCAACTTACCTAAAACTCTTTGTAATCTTCTCGCCAATAGTTTTAATAAGATCTTGTACATACAACCCACGAGACAACTTGGTCTAAATTCGAATAAGGATTGAGGATTCTTAACTTTTAGGATAAGAGCAATAAACGTCGAAGTGCAACCTTTCATTAGCTTAGCCTTATCTTGGAAGTCCTTAACAAACTTAACAAGATCATTCTTTACCAACTCCCAAAACATGTTCTTGTCTGGTTCATTAGGGGCATCATTGTTTGCAACAGGTGGACCCCTAATTTCACTAGTAACACCTACACCAACTACTTCCTTAAAGCCATCTTCAAATCCATTCATCCTTTCTTCCTCAGTGTCATCAAAGTGTACATCCCAAACAGACTCATCACTTGTCTCTCCACTGCAATCACCTAATGGTTCTTTCTCTAATGCACAAGACTTACCCTTACCTTTTTGTCTAACATTGTCCATAAAAGTGAGGTCTCCTTCATCTGGTTTTGGCTCACAATATATCTCAACTTCACTTTTATTTGCAACAGCATAAGCAGCCAACTCAGACGAATATCCATCATCTCTAAATGGTTTTAAATCATCTTCAAGTGAACTTTCTTCATGTTTCCACCACATCTTAACCGTTTTAAAATCAAACTCAGGGTCAATATTTTTCACTAAATCACACGCTTCAAAGAAAGACCAATAGTCATAGTATTGACTACTAAAAGCATACACTTCCCCACCATGGTATTTCAGTTCAGGGTCTTTTACAAACTTGCCCCTTGTGTAGAAAACTACTTTAAACTTAGACATTTCATGTACAGTTAACAGACCCAAACTTAATACAATTTCAAGTTAGGGCAACATAATTCGATAGAAAATACAAATTATATACTCAACAAATACGGTATAAATATCAAAATCTTTGTCTTATAATAGTAAATATTTGTTTAACCACCACTATCATTAGAATATAGCCAGAAAACAAAAAATTGAGAAACACAAGGATTGTAGCTCATACTTGGGTCCATGCAAATATGACGGTAAAAACAGAGACCACGCGATGCTTCGTGTAACACCCCAAATTCTACCCGAAATTATAATGCAGAAAATATCAGAGTATTTAAAATTTCAAACAACAAATTGGAGTATCACATATCAACTAAAAAAATTCAACTTGTATTTCATTCAACAATGATACATAGCATTAGAATTAATAGTCAACTATAAGCTTATCTCAACTCAAACAACTTGGAAGTATAATAAGTACTTCATATTATTCAACTTTGAATCAACGTTTATAATAACAACAACTAAAACATCAACAACCCATAAATAACTATATAAGCAACCCCCGAGTACTACGTATTTGAGCAACACATCATTTGGACTCGATGAAGCAACAAACTTCCACAACTATACTTGAGTACCTGCCCATTTCCCATGGTAGGGGAATATCAGCAAAAAGGGTGAGATATCAAACTATATAAATAGGATCATGATAAATCATATATTAGGTAAAGAATATAAATGAATCACCGCCTCACACAACATCAACATAAACAGCACAAAGGACATCATCAATGAATAGTCATGATATCAACATATAAACATATTCAACATGTCATCATATAAGCATCATCAACAAGTCAACACATAGGCATATTTATTATATATCAGAAATCAGACATATTCGGTTAATCGCATTCACAAGTATTAATATCATCATTCTATTCATTAAACCACAAATTCACATCTTCACATAATTCCATCATTTAATAAGTCACAAAAATACAATCACTATATAGTCACATGACTCATGTATATGCATGTGGTACCAATAGGAGCTTCAGCCCCCATCACCAATTGCCCAATTCAGAGGCACAAGGCATAAGCCTTCGTCACTACTTTGCCAATCCAGGCCGTCACAGAGTATGCATATGAAATGTGACTCGACAAACAAGACAATACATCATACTTATCACAATCACATATCGTCACGAGGCATAAGCCTATATCACAATCAATTATCATATATACGAGGTAATTCACGTCACCATAATATTTCATCTTCACTTAGTCACAAAATCATCATCACAAATATATACAACATCACGTATTACAAATCATCACAAAACATCGTCATGTTTAAACACATCATCGCAATTATACAACTTTGCATATAAACAAGTCATTACATATATATCCTCATGCTTCGGCATATCACAACAAACATACAACTTCGTGTATTAACAAAATCGTCACAAATATACAATTCACATTTCATCAAGTCATTGCATATATATCCTCATGCTTCGACATATCACAACAAACATACAACTTCGTGTATTAACAAAATTGTCACAAATATACAATTCGCATATCATCAAGATTAATACAATTACCATCACGTTTTGGCACATCGGCACAATTACTCAATTTCACATATTAACAAAGTCATCCAAATCAAAACCATAATTTTCGATCAATTCGTAAGATAATCTCAACATGCTAATTTATCAAGTAAACCGAATCAACTTCCAATTATCAACTAATTCAATTAGACATAATATTATTTATCAAGACAACATCATTGGCATAACATTATATTATTCTCAACATAAATATTCAACCAAATCACGATTACGGTCAAATTCTCAAGATACCGTAATTTACCGATAAACCGAATAATTTATTCAAGTCTAAGTATATACCAATTAATTAGAATTATTGAAATTAATTCTACTATTTAATTAAATCAACCAATTAATAATCATATTATATTAGTTCAATTCAATATTTTATTTTTAATTCATTTTCCAATTTACTATTTCATTCTCTATTCCAAAACCAACATTTAATATAAAGGATACTCAAAATTCACACAATTTCGGTAGGTTCGTAAAATAGCACAATTTTAACAAAATATCACTACCACATTAACTGATAACACGATTTTATATCGTATATTTAGCTTGAAATTCGTAGATATTTATAGCGTTTTCCGTTTATTATATCGATTTATTATGATATTACGCGAGTATTTGCTTTGTTTCAGGTTTTACACTCTCATTATGACTATTTGTGAAAAGGAGAAGAAATGGAGCTAAAATGACCACTATTTATGCCTAAAAGATGAAAAATGGATGCTGAAGTGAAAAGGAGGTGCAAATAAGGCCCAAATGTGCTAAAGGAGACCCAAAGGCCCAAAGAGACAGACCAGCCCACTGAGAATCAATTGTGCATGGCCCAAACCACACAAGCAAGTGGAGACGCACGTCTCCAACGTTCCATGCCACGTCACCAAAGAGGAGACGCCCGTCTCCAACCTCTCCTAGATTCTCTCCACTTGAGACGCACGTCTCAAGTCGTGTGCTGAGTCTACCCCAAAAAAGTGGAGACGCACGTCTCCAAGTCCCAGTCTGAGAAGTCCCTGGTTTCACGCATCCCAACTGCAGAAGCTCCCCTATAAATAGAAGCAGTCACTTCAGTTCAAAACGTCTGATTTCCTGCTAACGAAGTGCTGCCGAAATTGTTCCGCGCTTATTATTTTTCTTCCTGCTTTCATTCAAACATTTTATTTTCTCACAACAATTTCTACACCGGAAATTGTTGTGAACCTTTTATAAATCTTGCCTTACGTTAGATTTATCGCTTTTATTTCCTTGTTTTAATTTCCGTCCGTTTAAATTCCGAAGAACGATCCAGCCAACATATGGTGGAAGTTCGGTACTTGAAGATTCAGTTGCAATTTATTTTATTCAGGTTTATTATTTACCGCCTTTATTTATATAGTTATTGCATGATATATTATATGCCAATTAACATGCCTTTTAATATAAGCCAAATTAATTTATGCATGCTTAACCGTATTAATATGTCTGGCTAATTTACTAAGATATCGGTATGTAAAGTAAGTTAACCGTGGGATCCGAAATAAATTGGCTTAAACTATGTTTTATTAATTATCACTTGTTTTTGGTTTGTATGTCTAATTTAATTAGTAAGTCTTAAAACCAATAGAGCAAAAGTTTGAGGGTTTAAGACGGTCAAAGGTTAAAATCAATAGAGCGAAAGTTTGAGATCTTTAACTGGATAGTAGACATAGGACATTAGTTTTAAGGATGGCGAAAGCGTATTAAAACTAATTAGGACTTATTTATTTTCAAAAAATGTTTTTACACCCGAGCGGGATGGCGAAAGCGTACGTTAGGGATATTAGCATGTTCCGAGTCAACAGAGCGAAAGTTTGAGATTAGGAGATTTAAATAGATAACAACTTCATAAAACAGGCATTTTATTAATTACGTTGTTTCCAAAAAGCTTTTCTAATATCTAATGGGATGGCGAAAGCGTACATTAAGAGTTAGGATAGTAATCTAAATCAACAGAGCGAAAGTTTGAGACGAGGATTTTTAACCAATTGAATTAGTAAAGATTTTTAATTGAATTATGCATTAGCCAATGGACCTTCGGATCACCTAAAGTTAAACGAAATACATACGTATATCTGTTTATTATTATATTTCTTATTATTCACAAACACTCTCCCTTAGGAACAATCAAAAATATTAGTAGCCTTAGCTTTACATAGTAACCTTAGATAACGGTAGATCGATTCATAATCCCTGTGGATTCGATATCTTTTAAAACTACACGACACGACTGTGCACTTGCAGTCATCAGATTAATAGACACGTAAAGTCGCGATCATTAACCTAATAATTAAACTTAGCTACCACGTAAATTTTCATCAAATTCCGAACAACTAATTATACCGCTTAATTCGGCTATTTCGATCAAACAAGAATGTTTTGAATTACATTTTGTTCTATAATTCGCACTGTTTAACCATTTATTCACTACTGTTTCATTTCCATGTATCTCTATTATATATTCATATTATATATTCATATTATATAACCATTATATATATTTCTATTATATATATTTCTTTAGAGGTAGCATGGAACATGAAAACATAAGGGCCATGTGTGAAACAGAAGGGCCATGTGTGAAACAGAACAAAAACCAAATACAGTGGACAAGGAAATGGTAACGAAATGCTAGTATAGGACATCATACCTACTTGGAATTCTTTCTCAAAATCAAACAATTATTTCTAATTTCCACCAACAGCAACTTTAACAAAAATCAATAGCAGTTTTCAAACAGTAATAGAAAACAAAATTAATACAACACCATGATCAATCTATACCCTAAACCGACATACAATCAATTATATTTCCATTTAGGTAGAAAGAATCCCCCCTTACCTTGGATTGAGTGCAGCTCTAAGAAGATTCAATGAAAAATTAGAGAAAAATGACACTTTAGAGCAATACTTTAGATCTCCTTCTTCTCCTCTTCACAATCCTAACCCCTCTTTCCTTTTTCTCTTCTTTTCCTTTCACGGTTACTCCCCATCTCTCTCTTTTCCAAAATGACAAAAACTATACAACTACTTAGACAACACCACATAATAATGGGCCTAATAAAAATACACTCATAACAACTAATGATACCACAACTAAGCCAAATATTATTTACACACTTAATATAAAAAAATAATACTTCCACTTATATATCATTAAACTAAAATCCATATATTTTAATATACCGACTTATTACTCAATGCCTCATATTTCTGGTATAATCTTAATTACTCGAAAAATTCCCAAAACGCTAAATATTAGCTCATTGATATTTTTAATACTAAAAATATTAAAATCTTCGATTAAATATCGATCCGCTATCCCGAACTAATACCGACTAAATCGTCCCAAAATGTGAAAATTTCAATAAACATCTCAATAAATAAATAATATAATTCTTAATATTATTTTTCCGATGTGAGATATTGGATCGAACTCTAGTATTGTCGAAGGGTAGCTTCTTGGTTCGACAGTTCGACAGAGTTAAGCATGAAGTCGAAGGATTGTTCACATGCTGGTGTCGAAGTGTGCATGCTGTAGTCGAAGATGGGTCTAGCATGCAGATGTCGAAGATGCTAGAGTTGTTAGCATGTTAAATTAGGTTTTAGTGTTTAAACCCTAATTTGTTAAGTTAGCTTGTTTATTAAGTTGACTTGTGTAATGGGCCTTGTGGAAAAAGCCCATTAGTTAGTATGTTAGGTTTTATTATAAATAGCATACTAGTCTCTCATCATTGCTAAGCTGCAAATCCTAATTTAGGGTGAGAGAGGTTATTTGTTATTCTTGTAAACTTGTAATCTTGTTTTAAGAGAAAGAGAAAGAATAGCAGTTATAACCAATTCTTGTGTTCCTCTTCTTTCTTGTCCTTTATTCTTCCTTGTTTTATACTTTGTTCTTGGCATTGAATTCACAACAAATTGGTGCGGTGAGCGTGGAGAAGATGCCTTCAACAAAGTATGAGATTGAAAAGTTCACCGGAGTGAATGATTTCGGTCTGTGGCGCATCAAGATGAAAGCCCTACTAGTTCAGCAGGGTTGTTTGGAAGCGTTGAAGGGAGAGGCAGCCATGAATGCAGAATTGACGGCAGCGGAGAAGACAAATATGATCGAGAAAGCACACAGCGCAATTTTGTTGAGCCTTGGTGATAAGGTTCTCCGGCAGGTATCAAAGGAGACGACGGCATCAGGGTTATGGGTGAAACTTGAAAGTTTGTATATGACCAAATCGCTGGTAAATCGACTCTACCTGAAGCAAGCTTTGTATTCATTCAAGATGATTGAAGACAAAGTATTGGCTGAGCAGTTGGATATGTTCAACAAGCTGATTCTTGATCTTGAAAATATTGATGTGAAGATCGATGATGAAGATCAAGCGCTGTTACTATTGTGTTCTTTGCCTCGATCACATGCTCACTTCAAAGAAACTCTCTTGTATGGAAGGGAGTCCCTGACGTTTGAAGAAGTTCAATCAGCCTTGTACTCTAAGGACTTGAATGAACGAAAGGAGCATAAACCTTCGACTGTTGGCGAAGGTTTGGCCGTTAAAGGAAAACTCTTACGAAAGGATGGTAAGTTCGACAAGAAGAAAGGCAAAAGCCAGTCGAAGACTTACAGTGGCGAAGCATCTGGCATTCGATGCTACCATTGTAAGAAGGAGGGTCACACAAGAAAAGTGTGCCCTGAACGCTTGAAATATCATGGAGGTAAGGATAATGGCAACGCTGCCATTGTTCAAGATGATTTCGAATCATCTGATGTTCTTGTGGTTTCAAGCAGTGACTCTAAGAAGGAGTGGATTATGGATTCAGGTTGCACTTGGCACATGACTCCAAACAAAGACTTGTTCGAGGAATTATGTGATCAAGATGGTGGATCAGTATTGCTGGGAAACAACAAGGCTTGCAAGATTGCAGGTGTTGGATCTGTGAGATTCAAGCTCCATGATGAGTCAATAAGGTTATTGACTGAAGTCAGGTATGTTCCTGATTTGAAGAGAAATCTGCTTTCTCTTGGTGAATTCGACAAGAAAGGATATGTTTTCCAAGGAGAGAAAAGTATCCTAAGAGTCATGAAGGGTTCGAAGGAAGTCTTGAGAGGCGTGAAGAAACAAGGCTTGTATACCCTTGAGGCTGAAGTTGTAAGTGGTTCGACAAATGTTGTATCCACGAAACCTTTGTCGAAGACAGAAATCTGGCACATGAGATTGGGCCATGTCAGTGAAAGGGGTCTGGTCGAATTAGGGAAACAAAATCTGCTTGGTGGAGACAAAATCGAAAAGCTGAAGTTTTGTGAACCCTGTGTACTTGGAAAATCTTGCAGAGTGAAGTTCAACAAAGGCAAATCAAGAACACATGGATCCCTTGATTACATCCATGCTGATCTTTGGGGGCCTGCAAGGTGTGCATCATATTCTGGGGCAAGGTATTTCCTATCCATAGTAGATGATTATTCCAGAAAATTATGGGTATTCATCCAGAAGACTAAGGATGAAACGTTTGAGAATTTCAAAAGTTGGAAGACTCTGGTTGAAAATCAGACTGGCAGAAAGGTCAAGAGGTTGAGAACCGACAATGGCCTTGAATTTTGCAATGAGGCATTCGACAGTTTTTGTGCTACCTCTGGTATTGCAAGGCATAGAACTACTGCAGGTACTCCACAACAAAATGGTTTGGCTGAAAGGTTTAATCGAACTATTTTGGAGAGAGTTAGATGTATGTTGACTAGTGCGGGGTTAAAGAAGGTGTTCTGGGCTGAGGCTGTTGCGACAGCAACATATCTGATAAACAGATGTCCTTCGACAGCGTTAGATATGAAGACACCTGAAGAAGTTTGGTCGGGACATCCACCAGATCTCGACAAACTGAGAGTATTTGGCTGCATAGCCTATGCTCACATTAGGCAAGACAAGGTCGAACCTAGAGCTCTGAAATGCATGTTCATGGGATACCCAGAAGGAGTCAAAGCTTATAGGCTATGGTGCCTAGAGCCAGGTCACAGGAGGTGTATCACCAGTCGAGATGTTGTTTTCAATGAAGCTGAAATGGCTTTTAAGAAAACTGATGATGTTGGTCGAAGTACAGAAACATCTGACGAAGAGCTGGAACAGGTAGAGATTCCTGTTGAGGTGGAGCATGTTGATGCTGAATTGCATGTCCCTGATGAAGTCGAAGAAGAAGCAGAAGATGCTGAGGAAGTTGAGGAAACTGACGATGACTACCTATTGTCGAGAGATAGGTCGAGAAGAGTCATCAAACCACCTCAGAGACTTGGGTATGCAGATCTTATAGCTTATGCATTAATCTCTGCCAGTGAGGTTCTTGATGATGAACCTAGAGATTATAAGGAAGTTATGAGGAGTCAAAATAAGACTGAATGGCTGAAGGCCATGGATGATGAGATGAAATCTCTTCATGATAATCACACTTGGGAACTGATCAAGAAACCTGCTGGGGCAAGGTTAGTCAGCTGTAAATGGATTTTCAAAGTTAAGGAAGGAATTGAAGGAGTGACGTCGAAAAGATATAAGGCAAGGTTAGTCGCAAGGGGTTTCACTCAGAAAGAAGGTGTCGACTTCAATGATGTGTTTTCTCCTGTTGTAAA
This sequence comes from Vicia villosa, assembly GCF_029867415.1. NCBI lineage: Eukaryota > Viridiplantae > Streptophyta > Magnoliopsida > Fabales > Fabaceae > Vicia > Vicia villosa. The sequence goes on from NC_081185.1 coordinate 115,639,578, forward strand.
GCATAGGTCCATTCGAATGTTGCTTGCCATGGTGGCACAGTTCGACCTTGAACTGGAACAAATGGATGTGAAGACTGCGTTCTTGTATGGTGATTTAGATGAAACGATCCTGATGAGGCAACCTGAAGGGTATGTCGAAAAGGGGAAGGAAGATTATGTGTGCAAGTTAAAGAGATCTTTGTATGGGCTGAAACAATCTCCTCGACAGTGGAATAGGAGATTTGACAAGTTCATGGCACGCATAAGTTTCATTAGAAGTCAGTTCGACCACTGCGTTTACTTCAGTTTTCGACCTGGTAATTCATTTGTTATTTTGTTGCTTTATGTGGATGATATTATCATAGCAAGCAACAATGTTGAAGATGTGATGAGGGTGAAGGCTGAACTCAATAAGGAGTTCGATATGAAGGATCTGGGAGCTGCTTCCAGGATTCTTGGAATTGACATTCGAAGAGATAGAAAGAAGTCGAAGTTATGCCTATCTCAAGAGGCATATCTACGGAAGATTCTTGAAAAGTTTGGTATGTCGAATTCGAAGCCAGTTGTGACTCCAACAAACCCTCAATTCAAGCTGAGTATTGATCAGTGTCCCAGTACTGATGTCGAAAGAGCCTATATGAATAGCATCCCATATGCTAATATAGTTGGTTCTTTGATGTATGCTATGGTCTGTACTAGACCCGACATAGCATACGCAGTAAGTCTTGTAAGCAGGTACATGGCGAATCCTGGAAAGGCTCACTGGCAAGCATTGAAGTGGATTTTAAGGTACATAAATGGGTCTCTGAATAGAGTCCTAATTTATGGTGGAGCCTTGGGTGAAGATAGTAAAGCAGTAATAGAAGGATATGTCGACTCTGATTATGCAGGTTGTATGGATTCCAGAAAATCTATTTCTGGATATGTTTTCACTATGTTTGGCACTGCAATTAGTTGGAAAGCAACACTTCAGAAGGTTGTTGCTCTATCAACCACTGAAGCGGAGTATATTGCCCTAACTGAAGCTGTGAAAGAAGCATTGTGGCTTGAAGGTTTTGCAAAGGAGCTGAAACTTCAAGGTCGAGGTATCACTGTTAAATGTGATAGTCAAAGTGCAATACACCTGTCGAAGAATTCAGCCTATCATGAGCGAACTAAGCACATTGATGTGAGGCTGCATTTCGTCAGAGGAGTAATCGAGCGTGGAGAAGTCCAAGTGCTGAAGGTTTCGACTGAAGACAATGCTGCTGATATGATCACCAAGACATTGCCGAGTTGCAAGTTTTTCCACTGTATGCAGTTGATAAAGCTGCATGAAGAAAGCTAGTTTGTTCCTTGACGTTGTAGAGTTAGGTCCAAGGTGGAGATTTGTGAGATATTGGATCGAACTCTAGTATTGTCGAAGGGTAGCTTCTTGGTTCGACAGTTCGACAGAGTTAAGCATGAAGTCGAAGGATTGTTCACATGCTGGTGTCGAAGTGTGCATGCTGTAGTCGAAGATGGGTCTAGCATGCAGATGTCGAAGATGCTAGAGTTGTTAGCATGTTAAATTAGGTTTTAGTGTTTAAACCCTAATTTGTTAAGTTAGCTTGTTTATTAAGTTGACTTGTGTAATGGGCCTTGTGGAAAAAGCCCATTAGTTAGTATGTTAGGTTTTATTATAAATAGCATACTAGTCTCTCATCATTGCTAAGCTGCAAATCCTAATTTAGGGTGAGAGAGGTTATTTGTTAGTCTTGTAAACTTGTAATCTTGTTTTAAGAGAAAGAGAAAGAATAGCAGTTATAACCAATTCTTGTGTTCCTCTTCTTTCTTGTCCTTTATTCTTCCTTGTTTTATACTTTGTTCTTGGCATTGAATTCACAACATCCGACTATCCGACTAAAATTCGAATTTAACTTAATAAATTCAAATACGCCTCTTAAAATAATACCGACCATCCAAATTCGACTAAATCCAATATTTAAATCCTTTAATAATTTAATTAACCAATTAATTAAATTCAGGGCGTTACACTTCATTTTGAGACCACAAAGTAAAATCTTTGCTGTTGGGATGTTGGGACCATGATGTTGGGGAAGAGATTATAGGGTTTGCGTTTCAAAGGAAGGAGAGAGAGTGATAACGAAAGCACAATGGAAGTATTGGAGGGTGAAATCCTGTAAGTATTAAGATTACCCTTATCACATATCCACGCTGGCGAATCAGACAAAAAAAATCTTCCCGTTTGTGGTACACGTCACCTGGAATCTAACGGGAGGGACCAACCATGGTGACGAAATATTTTACAGAAACTTAAGTTCGAAGAATTTTTTTGTAGAGACTAAATTTAAAAAGTGCCATATTTACAGGGACTATAAAAATTTATTTAACCCTTAAATAAAATAACAAAAATTAGTTGATTGTTTTAAAAAACGATCCAAATGGTTGAATTTGTTAAAATTGAAATTAAATAAATTAAAAATAAATTTATCATAAAACTTTGAAGGTATATAGATGCAAAATATTATTTGTAATCTGTTATTATAAAAGAAAAAAAATTATTTTAGATTACATCATGTGTCCAAATTTTTTTCTTTCTTTTATTCAATTATTTAAAACTTTTTATTTACCACACTCTTTAACTCTAATTGATTTATTAGATTTGATTGAAAGCATTCAATCATAATGTATTAACTAAACCCGAGAGGAATTTTTTAGGCTTCCCCACGTAGCCTCCGAAAGTTGGCTCCGGGCTCCTTCAAACTCAGGACCTCAAGGGAAACACGCCCTTGAGGCCCAAACTCCACCGCTAGACCAACCCTCTCGGGTTATTTATTTTTTAATTCTAAATCATCATGTGCTATAAAAAAGCTACTAACAAATAAATTGAAATTAATTAAATTGAAACCAAATAAAAATCTTTTTTCTATTTATTTATGGCACTCTTTAATCTAACTCATTTGATTAGAATTAAATAAATTGAAGCCAAATAAAATTTTAGTACGTTACTATAAAATAGTCTTAGTCGTTGAATGAATTAGAAATACTAAACCCTAAAAATGCACTACATATGATATACTTGATATTACTTTGATTTGGTCGGCAAGATGGAAAACATCGTTTTTCTGCCTTTTGAATTGATCATCGAAATTCTGTTGAGGTTACCGGTGAAGCCTCTATTGCGTTTCAGATGTGTCTCCAAATCATGGCTTTCTCTTATTTCTAGTAACACTTTTGCTACTTCACATTTTGAACATGCTGCCTCACACAGACGTCTCCTCACAAAACGTTCTGCTCTTCAACCTTTATCTATAGATCTTGATTCATCGCTCCAAGATGCTTCTGCATCTGCTTCATTAAACCTTGATTTTATTCGTTCCCAACGTTGTGTTGAAGTTAGAGGTTGTTGTAGAGGGTTTCTGTGTTTCTACAATGGCACACACATCTATCTATTGAATCCATCCACCGGTTTGATCAAACAAATACCGGATTCTCCTATAATACTTAATCATCATTACGAACTTCTTTGTGGTTTTGCATATTACCAGCCCACTGATGATTACTTGATAGTTTCTGGGTTCGGCGAAGATGATGATGCGCCGGTAACTAGTCCAACTAAATTGATGATTTTCTCATTGAGAGCTAATAAGTGGAAACCAATTGAGGTTGCTTCTCATTTGCCTTATAGGGAGACTTCTGTATCGGAAAATACCCCTAAATGTGGGTTGTTCTTGAATGGATCTATCCATTGGATGGTTCATAATTATGAGACCTCAAAGAATGTTATTATTGCCTTTGATTTAAAGGAAATGACGATATCAAAGATAGCTCTTCCAGATGATTTTATTTTCAGTTATAGTAATAATCATTCTATATATTATGATTTGTTAGAAGTTAGAGGACTTATCAGTGCATTCGTGAAGGACCTGAATACAGTGAAGATATGGGTGATGCAAAAATATGGAGTTCACTCATCTTGGACTAAGATTATTCAATTTTCTCTTGATCCTGTTTTGCACAAAGAGTTATACATAGCATGCTTAACAAAGTGCGGTGATATTGTTGGAATAAATGATGTAGTTGGATTGGTGAAGTTGAATGATAAAGGACAGCTACTAGAGTCTCTGCTTTTTGACGGATACGCATTGGTGGTGTATACAGAGTCTCTGTTTTCACTCCCCAGCACCGGTCAAACTTAATAAGATTACAATAGATAACAATAACAATTTTCTTTTATATTTATCTTGTATTATGGTAAAATTCTGTGAGAAGTGATAGGCAGAGCATAATAATGAAACTGCTATTAGACAGAACAGAATTTCATCATTTTTATCTTATTTTATCATTACATTTTAAATTTTACATAATTTGATGTGTTATTGTCGTGTTACCATTAGCTTTTTGTATTCTTTCATTATTTTACTCTTTTTTTTTTCTTGACATCTTGATACCTAATTTATTGAATTGCTAGGATGAGTTTTTATGACATCTATTTTTCAGTTTAGAAAATCAGTTGACAATTAGTTTTTAAGCTCACAAAATCACAAGCTAAAAGTGATTTGCTTTATTTATGAATTTGCACAATATTGACTTTTGTTTTCTAAAATTGATTCTAGCCGAATCTTGAACTGGATTTATTGATTTTAGATAAATTGATTTGCTACCACAACATTTTGTTATTGATTTTGGATTTATTAATCTGCACAGCTATATGTTTTTGTTGTTGTGTAAACCACTGACATGTCTTTTCTTGATTACCATTAACTGTCATAGATTTCTTGGCCTCTTGGGTACAGTCGAAATTCTTCTTCAGCTTTACAAAGAAATTGTTGAAAAGCAGGTTGATGTAAATATGATATTGGAACCACAACTCTCTTCTTTTTTCTCTTCTCCAACAGAAACTGCTAAATATTCTTCTTAGCTTGCATGATCATATATGGGCTTTCAAATATATATATATATATATATATATATATATATATATATATATATATATATATATATATATATATATATATATATATATATATATATATATATATATATATATATATATATATATATATGGGAACATATCAAGTGAGAGCATTTTTAAATGAGAGATGAGAGGAAGAAATATCAACCATTGGATTCATCGAGAAAGAGAAATTAATAGCCTCATTAATGTAGTAACATTCTCTCTCTTGATGAATCGAATGGTTGATATTTCTTCCTCTCATCTCTCATTTAAAAATGCTCTCACTTGATATGCTCCCATATATATATATATATATATATATATATATATATATATATATATATATATATATATATATAAATATATATATATATATATATATGTGATATTTTGATGGGACTGTATGATAAGTTAAGTAAGGGATATCTTGAGCCGAAGAATTCTTCATTGTGACCTATAAGTGCACAATTAAAACAAAACATAAGAGATTTTCTCAAATCTGAAATCAACCAAGTTGATCCCTTCTTTTTTATTACCTATGTGTAAACCTGGTTTGAGAAGTTTGAGCACATCATACAAAACTTTGTTGTGGTGTCGACTTCAACTTAACTTATTGAATGATTAGTTTTCTTGTTTTTCATAAATTTGTGTTGGTAAAATATAATAAAGAAGCTACTATTGGTGCACGCATCACACATGCAATGTGAAGAAACAAGTGCAAAGGCTATCCAAAGATACTAGAATTGTGGTGACTACCTACTGAGGAATTCACAACAACCCATGTGAGAAGCTTATGTAAACCCTAACTCCTCTTATAAAGCAAATTCAATTTCTTGCTAGTTTGTAATTGTGAAGTTGTTTTCCTACTAAATATATATACGGCTATAATACTTACATGTATGCACAAGTATATATCAAGCAAGCGTTAACTTAATTTATGATGATTGATTTTGTAATTGTAATCTCTATGTATACTTTATATACTTACTAATTAAGTGCTTAATTTTACTGTGAACATTATTTATATATTGAATCAAGATCTCTTGAAGAGTCATCGAATGAGAGGGCCATAGGTTATATTCATATGAGTATATGAATAATGTGAACATGTTGGAATACATTGAAAATCATTATTTGGCCCGATGTGAAAAATGGGTTTAGCTTTATTTATTTTAAATGCACGCAACCTTTTACATTGGTTATCTTTTTGGCCCGATGTAAAATGTGAGGTTTTACATCAACTGTAAGGTGCATCCGATGTAATATGTATGTTGTCTTTCTTTAAAAATTAGACTGTTTTTTAGTGAAATCGAGGTGGAATCCCTGTAATTTATTTTTGGTAGCTAATTTTTCATATTATTCCAACATCCCTCAAACAACATTTAAGTAACTAGGGCTGGAAGCTTCAACATCATCATTTCGATCCGAATCAAAAGCAACAACACAGCTGAATTGATTGGAACTTTCAATTGCGACGATGTCTCCTATCTGCCGAAATAATCATTATCGCACATCCATAGCCCTCCGATTGCCATCACCTCGCCGATGGAAGCCACCGCGATTCAGATCCATAACCTCCCGTCGATGGAAGCCACAATCACCGTCATCACCATCACTCAGGTTCTCTTCCTGTTAAATATTTTGTTGCTTCTTTTCTCTCATGATCATGGCTTTTGTTTTAGCTTTGTGTTGGTTTTGTTGGGAACCAGGGCTGGAAGTTGAATGTGAGTTCTATTTCATTTTCTGTAACGTATGTGGATATGTGGTGGGTTATTTGTTTTGTGGTGAATTCTTATCTACCCAACTCAAAAAGTTAGGTAAGGTTACATCCTTTGTAAAATGCTTTGAAAACAACAAACATATGTAGTATTTTAATAAATAATTAAATACTACCTCCGTTTCTTTTTATAAGAGACAATTCACTTTTTAGGTTCATTGAATAATCAATGTATCTAGTTTACAAATAGACCAAATACATTGGTTATTCAATGAACCTAAAAAATGACTTGTCTCTTATAAAAAGGAACGGAGGTAGTATGTTAAATGAGATGTAATCATGTGATTGGTTGAAGGGGTAAGACGTGTGTGTCTCCTGATTGGCCTAAAGATTAGATGGAAGAAGGTTTGGAAAGAGTGAGGGGCGGTGCCCCTTGGTACTGATAATGTCCGTTTGTTTTTGATTTATTCATCAATATAGGGTTTTAGAGTTTTTGAGACATGGGCCTTTCCTTCTCATATTTTACTTATTCATTCCTATTTTTAACCCATACCCCCCTTTTGGCCTCACATTTAAAACTTACTAAATCATAATTAGAGTATTATAATTTAAGGTTGATTTTATAATGTAACAAAAAAACAAAAGAATTATATGTTTTAATTAGAACATTAAATTCATTAGAATTAGTCTAGTTGTATTATTATTATTATTAGTATTATTATTATTATTATTATTATTATTATTATTATTATTATTATTATTATTATTAATTTAAACTATTTAATGTGGATTATTAAAAATATAAAACACCAAAAAAAACATTTTAGTTATTCTCTCTTTTATATTGGCAAGTATTTTCCACATCTTCTTGTTTATGTGAGGTATTATTATCTTTGAGCAATTGGACTATTCCTTGAGGATATTTAACTTGTTAAAGTTGTATATATTTTTGCGTTAATTTTTTTACTTGTAATAGTTAATTAGGGCTTTACTTTCCGCATTCCCGCCAGGTTTTTTATTGTAATCCCCTCCCCCAAAGCGATGTAATAGCGTAGGAACCTTTACTTTTCCGCAATTTATTTTCTGTAAATATATTAACTGCTAATAATTAGGATTGTATGGAAAGACTAATAATTGAACGTTAGCTCACTAACTCAAGATAAATATTCAAATCAACACACTTCTTTCATACTTGTTCACACACTCACCTCTAGGGTACGCCCCTCTTAGTTGCCTTCGATTATAAGGTCGTGTCCCTCGAAACGTAGAGGTACCCGTTAGCAAAGGTCCCTCAATACAAAATCATCACTAAGTCCCCCGATGACCCTCGACTGTTGCCTACGAAAAAGTGACGATCGTCCCTTCAAAATTGCTAAAGGTACCTCTACCTGTTGCCTTCAACGACCTCCGACGACCCTTCGATTGTTGTAATACGGTGAACTGACTTTTATATCGATCGAAATGTCGCGGTTAAGCATGAGTCGCCACCGACTTTTATTTTATCCAAACAAGTTAGAAAGGCTAAAAGAAACAAAAAAAAAACCTTTTTAAAAAGATTTGAGTTCGGGGGGTAATTATGCAAAGGGAAGGTGTAAGGCACCCTTTGCATCCATGGTTTTCCATGGGCTCTTGATTGCTTTGCTTGCTCGTTTGTCTTTAGAAAAAGTAGATGAAAGAAAAAAAGTGGACTTTAGCTCGTAAATGAGCGTAGCCAGTTTTTGAAGAATTGTGAGAAAGAATATGAAAATTGAGCATTGCAAGGCAATTACCTTAAACTCAGATGATAGGTCTCTTTTTAGCCTTTCAGAATGAAAGGGTCAATCCTTGCCATAAGAGGGCAGGAAGCCTTTCGTTTGGAGGTTGAAGGGTCTTCGAGTTATCGTTCGCCCAAAGACTGACCCATGCCATAGAGGGGCAGGTAGTCTAAGGGGAAGGATCAGAATAAGCCTTTTCGTAGGCAGCCAGAAGATACCTCAGCCTTTTTCCGTAGGCAACTTCCGAGGGTCGAGGTCATATTTGTGTATCGAAGGCAGCATCATTTAGGGTCGTATGACCTTTAATTATCGAGGCAGCATGGCTGAGGTATCCTCAAATTCGAGGGACATGGCTTATTCTGCAAAAAACACAAAGGCAACAGGCAACAGGCAACAAGGCAACCAGGCAACAGAGAGGTTACCCCAAAAGGGTACGTGTGTGCAACAATCACGTGGTTCGATTCAGTTATTTATCTTGTAATTAGTCATTCTAGGTTCAATTCGAGGTTATCACTCCCTAAATTACTAGCCACGCAGATAATATAAGGCAAAAACAACAGTAATATGGGGGAGGGGACAATGAAACCAGTGGATCCCTTAATAGGGTTTGACATAAGTAATAATAAAACAGAAAAATAAAGGGTAAAGTTTTAGGGTTACCAAACTCGTAGCTTTGGCGATCAACAAACCCTGAAAATGCAAGCAAACAAAAATGGGGTGAGTGTATGGCTAGTTCGAAGGCGAACGAGATTAACCCTAAAATAAAGAATAAATAAGCTTAGAACAATGATATGGGCAAAGGTACTTAGCTCTGATTTGATCTGATATGGTTGATAGGGCGCCTTTAAGGTTAACCCTGAAAAGAAACAAGGCAGAGAACAATGAAGGCGGCACAAACCCTAATTCTAAAAATAAACCAAATAGAATTTAAATTAAATTAAATAGAGTACTTAACTTCGTATTTTGGATCAGGCGCGTAGTCGGGATTAATCATATTGCTAACCCTGAAAAGGCACAGAAAAGAATTCTCAGTGTAGAATAAATCCTAGTTCAAATTCAAATAGAATATAATGATAAATCGATTTAATTAATTATTGGTCTTGCAACCTAATTAATTAAATCGAGGCAAAAGACTAAATCGAGTGAAAAATAATTTTTTGGATTTTTTTTGGAATTAAACTAAAATACATATGAATTTTAAAAGATTTAAAGGTAAATTAAAACAAATAAATCAAATCATTTAAATATTAAAAAAGGAAAATAATTAAATAAATAAATTAAATAAATAATATATAAAAAGATTTTATAAAACTTTTGTATAAATTTCTTATAGTTCTTATGTATAAAAACAAAATTAAAAAATAAAAACAAACATATATATATATATATATATATATATATATATATATATATATGTATGTTATAAATAAAAATAAAAGGTTGTGCAATAAAAAATAAAAAAAATTAGAAATTACTTAACTTTTAATCGTGTGTGGCGCACATATGAGGAACCTGGTGCGCCCTCATGTCCTGGTGCGTTGGATTGAAGGGAGGATGCATCGGACGGCTCTGATGATGAAGGCACACGCTAGTGCGTGCTTTTTAAAGCACAGGATCTGCGTGAATAAAAAAGGAACGCGCGCCAAAAAGGATTCAAACCAGCCTATTAAACGACGACACCTCATCGTCTTCTTCACCAAGACCTGTAAAACAATCTTTTACAGCGCTTTTTGGCTTGATGCGCTATAAAAGACCTCGCATACCAAACCTAAAAAATAGCGAATAGGACCAAAGCGCCATAGAAATTTGGCGCACCCTTACCATTCAACTCGGCTGATCCTCACGAGCATGACCACGGGGCTAATTGGACCTGATTTCACTTGTACAAGAAACCCCCAACTCGGAGCAAGAACCCTAATCATGGCATATTGCTCGAAACAGCATAATAACGCACCAATTTATCCAGAAACGGCAAATACACTAAGATAAACAATAATATGCAATTGATTTCAAGTATGGATGCTCGTATGGTGCAAATCGAAGGAATTTTCAGAAGCACATACCTTGATGAATAGGAGATGATTTGTGGTACCTCGAGGCTCAACGATGATCAGTAACTATTCAGTGATGATCAAGGAACAAATCTTGATCGATTGTAGTGCTTGAATTGGCTTAGAACTCCAAATTGACTCTTGAGTTTTTTGTGAAATTCTTGGCTCGGGTTTGGTGTTCTTGAGGCAGCAAATTCGTAACCCTAGGGGTCTGCAATAGTTTAGTACTTATAGATGATGAATTAGGGCAACAGAAATTGAATCAAATCTCCTCCAATCTTTGATTTGCATATTGAGAAAATTTGATTTGTTAAAGTTTCTAACTTTGGTCCAAAATCCAAATTTTCCAATCAATTAGCCTTAGCACGAATTTGTAATGATTGTAGGATATATTTGATGATTAATGATGATTGAAATTTGGAGAAAATCAAATCTTTGATTTTTTTCCTTGAATTTTTTATTTATGTTAATTTTAAATGAATAAAAAATCCATATAAAATTAAATAAATGTTAAAATTTCGTGGTACATGAACTTGGGGCCTTGGGTGACTTGTGGATCAAGGTTGACTAGAAACATCTTAGGCCCATTTGTAAAATGTTTGAGTTTCTTCCCATTTTTCCCTCCAAAATAGCCTAGCTTCAAGAAGGTCTATCTCCCTCAATTTTTGAGGTATAGAAGTGTTCTAATACTTTTTAGAAACCTTAGAGAATCCTTTAACCAATTTCTTTGGTCTCTCATAAAAATCATTTTCCATGCTCCTTGTGTGTCCTTTTGAAAAAAGTGGTTTTTTGTTGACTTTTGAAAAGGACCTGTAATGTTTTGGGCCATATCTCTCAAATGAAGCATTTTTAGACTTGGCATGTGAGAGACAAAATTGTAGAGAATCAAATTTCCTTCAAAATGAGCTTTGAATGGAAAATTTCTGATGTTCCATGTGAGAGTTATGGCTGGTCAAAGTTCAGTTGACTTTTCCTGTACAAAACCCTAATTTAGAAACTTTTTGATTTGTTGATTTTTGGTCTTTCCTTGATGAACCATGATCAATTCTTGATCAAATGGTGAATGATACTTCAATATGAAGATCTTGACAAAAAATCAGGAGTTTTGACTTTGTTTTGACCACAGTTGACTTTTAGGTTAACCTAGTCGACTATCGACTTCTTGAACAATTGAGTGACCAACCTTTTGAGATGAGACTTGATACTTGTCATAGGGATAGTGTGAGATATATTGAGCCATGTGAGATGCCTTGGAGCCATTGATTCACTGATTTTTTCTTTGAGCAGACCAAACCCTAGTTTCAGAGCTTTGTATAGGAGAGTATGTCTTGGAGTTTTGTGTATTGATTTGAATTTGAATAGGAGAAAATGTATGGGCAAATTTTGGGGTATGACAATTGTCCTGAACACGTCCAATATAAACAAGGACTACTTACTTCTACATAGTATGGATAGTCCTAGGAACTTTAAAAAGCATAGAAAAAGACCAACTATTAGGGTAGTACTCTTAGATTGCTTGCTCAAATACAAAACTATTTTCACACTCCTTTAAAAAAAAAGGCTACGCTTTTAAGCTAAAGTCCTTTTATTCAAAAAACTCTTTTCAAACAAACGAAAACAAACATGAGCTAAGAAAATTAAGAGCCCGTAGACAACTACGGATGAAAAAGGTGCTCACACCTTCCCTTTTCATAATCTACCCCACGAGCCCGTTTTCTTTTTAAAAAAGGTATTTTTTTGTACTTTTTACCTTTCCTAAAATTGGACAAAATAAAAGTCGGTGGCGACTCTTGCTCACCGCAACATTGCTTGCGAAATAATAAAGTCAGTTTTGCCACCGAGTTACACATTAAAACTTTTTATTTTTGAACTCTATCTATTTTATTCACTTTCTTCATTCTTTCTTGGCCATTGGATCAAGCTTGGATCAGATTAAATCAAGGATAAATTTGAAACATTGATCATAGAATTATTTTATGATTTCATGAATATTTTATGATTAAAATCCAATATAAATGAAATAATATCATAATAATAATATTATTTGACCAATGGACCCCTTTTGGGCTTAGTATTACGTGGGAAACTCAAAAATATAAGCCCATTGCTCAAAAGTTGAAAATATGCAAATTAGGGTTTCTCATTTTTCTTGAATTTAACCAACTAGTACCAATCATAACTCTCTCAATTTTTATGGTATTGAAGTGTTCTAGGACTTTTTGGAAATCCAAAGATGTCCTATACAAGCCAGTTAAGAACCTTTTTTGAATTTGAAGATTTTAACTTGATGATATTGGTCCTGACAAAAAACTGCTTTTTATGAACCTCTAGAAGGACCTGTAATATTTTGTCGCATATCTCTAAAATAATGCGTTTCTTGGTCTTGGGCCCAACATAAAAGTTTTATAGGATGAAATTTCCTTAAGAATAGGATTTGGTTGGGGAATTTATCATAAACCATGTGAGATTTATGATCAATCAAAGTTCAGTTGACTTTCTCCTTAAAACCCTAATTTAGAAACTATGAGTTTTGTTGATTTATGAACTTCTCATGATGAATCATGATCAACCCTTGATTAAACGATGAATATCACCTCAAAATGTTGATGTTGACCAAAAATAAGGAGTTTTGACTGTAGGTTAACCATAGTTGACTTTTAGGTCAAACTAGTCGACTATTGATCATTTAGGCATTTGACTGAGAAATCTTGAGCCATGAGGCTTGAAAATTGACATGGTGATGCTTTGAAGCATATGAGGAAGTATGCAGACCACTTGAGGTATCTGAACCTGATTTTGCCTTGAGAGGGGCAAAATCCTAGTTATGGGTTGATTGCTTAGGAGAGGGTTTGTCTGCCTATTTCTTCTGTGGCCTTGAGCAGCTGAAGATCATATGAGCCAAAATATCTTGAAATATGATGGGCAAATTTTGGGGTATGACAACTAGTGAATTAGAAGATTGGCCTTAGCTGCTTTCACCTGACGGTGAGAAAATACACAAAAAGGGGGGTTGAATTATGTATCTGATAACTATTGCCTTTTCAAGTTGAGATAATCTGGGCCCTGAGGTTATATACAAAAATCATATTATGCTTCAATAGTATTTGAGATGATTCTTATTTATAATCTATTTAACTTGGTTTGAACCTAGTTATATACCAACATAATGATCCTGCACAGTTAAGCAAATGTTAGTATTCCTTATTGTTGTTTAAGTACTTTGTTATCATCAAAATCCAAGGAGTATGAACAAATTTTGTTCCAACACTTTACACATTTTTTGTTCCAGAAGGGAACACTATTATTAGTTAAACAAACAATTACCATGAGTTGATAAGAAGAAAACATGAAAATCAATGGAAAATAAGCTCTCCAACGGCTCTTATACTCTACAAAATTGCAATCAAAAGATCCTTGTGGCCACTCTCTCGCCTAAAAGTCGTAACCCTTAAAAAATTGCAAAAATCCTTGTAAAAAGCTACAAAACCATGTAAGGAAACAAGTACATCGCGATCGTGTTAGTCCACATTGCAATTGGAATATTGTTGCATCGCACCCACGATAACAACACCGCGATCGCGAGAAAACCAGGGGAGAAACTTGCTTCTTTCCTTCCTTTTTGTTATGAATTTTTTCTAAGTCCCATTTTCTTCTTCTTTAACAACTTTTCTCAATTCTTCCACATAATTATTTGATTTTGGTCATAATTCCACTGATTCCGTCTAAAATACTTGCAAATATCACATAATGATAGAGTGTGATCAGTAACCTCGTATGGGGAGAGAGAGATAGAGAGAGAGAGAGAGAGAGAGAGAGAGAGAAAGAATATGACTTGCTACAATAAGAGTGAACAGATCGTTTAAAATGAAGCTTGGACCAGTATTTTGGGTTCAAAACCCAGCAAGGGAGAGGAGGATCAGGGAGAAGGTAACAAAAACTAGAATGAGTCAAGAAAGGGGTTGAGCTACTAATGGATTGGATGAAAGTAAATCATCCATTGGTTATGGAAGTTGTTCGAAGACGTGTGTGTAACACCCCCAAATCTAGACTACTAGTTAAAGCATACTTTAGCAAAATTCAAAGTAATAAGCATGCACCACATGAAGGTATTACACACAATTACTTCCAAAAACAATACTTTAACATGCATCGGTCACATACGAGTAACACAGAATTAAAGATTCAAAACAAAACATGCAAAGCTACAACGGAATAATTATCTCATCAATAAAATGGTAAAATCAGATGATTTCCATACATCACCCACCATGTCAGAAATATCTTAGCTCAAAGCCGCACGTCAAAATATAACAATACCAAAATAGGAAATACATATGAGCAAAACAATATCTCATAGCATCAATTCAAAGATAATAAACCCAAAACCTCCAAGTGTTACAATGACTAGAGCACAATATGACTACCTAGTCAAGACATTCTATAAGAGATCTAAACCTCAAAGTTAGACCTCTTCTGAAGCACCACTATCCTCGGAACCTACGCAATATCGCAATAGAACATCATTCCCACAGAAGGGTGGGAATTCAAATCATTATAGATAAACATGATAATAAGAAATGCATCAATACAACAACAATAAATTTCAAGAATTCATCACTCTTCACATTAATATACCTTATATTTATTTTATTAAGAACCACATGTTCATCTAATACAACATAGCTCCTCAAATCAAGTGATCACATTCAATTATCAAGATCATCAAATGTATACTCAAAATCTTATTACCAAAATCCACATATATGCATATTCACCAAATTCATATCCACACAATCATACCACATAAATCACACAACATTAACTGTTCACACCGACAAGTTCGACTCAAGTGTGACTTAATGCGATATGGATGTTGATCAGTCCATTTTAATGCACATTCTCCTATGTTTTTTCTTAAGCATTTAGTTGATTTTCTTTGTTTACTTTTATGTTTTATAATGTTTTTCTAATTTAGTTAATTTTTGGTTTAATTTGATTTTCGCACTTTATTTTCAGCATTAGCAGTCTGCACTAAAATGATCATAACTAGAGCTACGAGAAACCGATTGAGGCGTTCTAATAATCGCCGGAAAGCTAAGAGGTAGAGCCACAACTTTTGTGTTGGAGTCAAAGTCATATTCAGGGTGCGTATTTTCCAGAATTTCGTTTGAAGTTGCAGCATTAGATTTATTTAGTTTTGGGTCGTTAGTTTTGGGCCTGGGTTATGTTTGTTTGACCCAGTTGGGTTATGACCCAAATTATTGTTTCTCTCGTTTAACTAGGGCTGGCCGCTAATGTTCATTGTTACGTTTTTACTATTCACGAAATTATGAGGCAAGCTTGTACGAATTCCATGGAGAACTAATTCCTTTGAGACAATTTGTTGTATTCAGGTTCCGACCTTGAGGTTATTATAATTATAATTCAGTTCTATTCCTTTCAATATTAATCTATGTCTCTTGTTTGCTTAATTCGGTTTGCATACACTATATTGATTTAATTTGATTGGTTGTATGATCCTAACCATAGTCACGTTATCGTTTGCTTAATTCGTTATCGTGTCCGTTTAATTCATGTTTGCTTAATTCATGAAACTTAATCCTGTTTGCTTAATTCGGATAATAGGAACATACAACTTATACTATCAATTGCGCTTGTCAATGGATATTATAATCGAATAGGAATAGATAATCCGCTTAGGAGGTTGGAATTACAATAATCAATGATAGATAGGAACCGAATCAGCAAATTGTCGTTTCATCTTAATTTATAATCACTTAATTTAATTGCTTATTTTGTCTAAAATTCCTAAATCGAATCTTAAAACCCCTAATCAAAACTTCAATTGGTTGATAATATTACAAGAATCCTTGTGAGAACGATATCCGAGTTGTTGTTACCGTTACTACAGCTTTTACAAAACACTCGTTTTTTATCCGTGCGCGACAGCGGATCAATGCGGATCCATCTGTTACCTATTCCGGCAAGCCGATTGTCCATCTCTTGAACTAGATAACCACCTCTAAAGCTCCATTAGGCGTTAAGCTTTCAAGCCTCATCCGGCGTTAGGTTTGGGACAAGCAAATAGTCTTCGCAAGATTACCCGACATTGCCTTTTTCAAAGACTCATGCTACTGAAAGTGTTCAACAAACAAGACTCATGCAAACAAGACTATATCAGCATTTTAAAATACACAATCACAAGTTTTCCCACATTGCAAAACATACACAACACGACTTCAATCCCAAACGATGCATTAATTAGCACACAACACTCAATCATATGTATTCAAACATAGCAAACATGTATTGCATCATTATTCATCAATTCACATCATAATACATACATATTTCAAGTATCATCTTCTCATGAAAATCCAATAATAAACCATTCACTACATGCCAAACAATTAATCAATACTCAAGATAATTATTCATAAATCAATAGCATGCAATTTCGCAAGTCAATTCGAGAAAATAAAACATTTAAATTTCAGTTACAGGCCGCGCTACGCGCCCTAGTTTCCTGCGACCCGCGCTACCTTCTGCCAAGAGGGTTGCCAAATTTCTAGAAGCGCACTGCGCACCCTACACTGTGCGACGCGCCCTCTCCGTTTTCTGCAGAATTTTTGCTATGTTGACAGTAAACCATTTTCCCGCATTTCACCCAAAATCAGTTCCAATTCGTATTTTATCACGAATTTCATGCTTATATCACATATATAACATATATAATCAATGATAAACACCAAAACATAACTCACAAATCACATTCATGGATTCTATCATAATCTCTAAAGTTAGGGTTTCACAAAATCAACATACATACACCAAATCATATGCTATTTTCATACCCATTCATAGAATCATACATAGAATCATTATAACAAGTTAGATTTCACATAATTCATATATTAACATACTAATTCCAAGACAACACTCATGAAATAGTAACTACCAATCCAAAATCATGTATTTGCTAACCCCACATACATTACCCAATTATATCTACCCATTATAACTTGGATTCACACCCTTACCTTGGCTTAGATTAAATCTCTAGTCCTTCTTCTTCTTCTTCTTCTTCTTCTTCAAGAAACTCCCCTTTTTCTCTTCCCTTCTTTTCTAGCTTCTCCTCCTTCTATTTTCTTTCTATGTTAGGGTTTTCTAATATAACACCTTTACTAACTTTGTTATTTGGGCTTAACCCACCCAACTCCACATTCTAATTAATTTGGCCCATTAGCTAATTACTAAACTTAACACATCTACTAAAATATTCAAATAACCACGAAACACACCAAATAATTAATCATTAATAAAAATAAACACCTAATAAATAAATATGGAAATAAAATCGGGCTGTCACTATATGCCTCGGGCGAAAAAAATTAAAAAATATTTTAAGGGAGGACTCTGAGGATGTATATTGTGCACATAGTTAGAAGACACTCATATACATCCATGACCCCGAATGAAGCTAGGAATGGGAAACTTTCAAATGCTTAAGGACGACTAGTTCGAATTCAAAAAAGGGAAGTCAAAATATTATTGTTGCATACATGCACTCATAAAATGGGAGCACACAATTGTTAAACGAGTAGCATATCCTCTTTTCCCCAACACTAGGAGGACCAACCATTCTGAAAGGTCACCTACCATAATATTAGCATCACCAAGGGTGACATATGTGTTTAAAACCAAGGGAGAACCCTCTATCTTTGCATTAACCCAATCTTACATAGGAATATCCCGTCAGGCCTAAAGATTCAAGTGTTCCAATACATCGGTGTCACTAGGCTCACTACTGAAGGATAGAAAAACACTTAGAAAGGGGGGGTTTGAATAAGGGTAGCTTTAAATCTTGTAAGGTAAAAACAATTTGCACAATGATTTTTATCCTGGTTCGTTGTTAACTAAACTACTCCAGTCCACCCCCTTGGAGTGATTTACCTCACCTGAGGATTTAATCCACTTATCACACTTGATTACAATGGTTTTCCACTTAGAGACTCTCTAAGTCTTCTAGAGTATCCTGATCACAACCTGATCACTCTAGGAACAATCTGCTTAGACAACTTCTAGGACTTGCTAGAGTATACTAATCAACAACCTGATCACTCTAGTCCTTTACAAATTAATGTAAACAAATTCTAAGAGTATTACAATGCTTCTTAAAAGCTATAATCACAACTGTGATATTTCTCTTAAAGTTTAAGCTTAATCTCCCTAATATATTACAACAACAATGTAGTGAGCTTGATGATGAAGTTTGAGAGTTTTTGATTTGAACAGCGTATGTGCAAGTTGGTTCAAAGTTCGTAACATAGCTTCTCATCAGAACTTCATATTTATAGGCACTTGAGAAGATGACCGTTGGGAGCATTTAATGCTTTGCGTAATTCGTACAACATTGCATTTAATGTTTCACTCTTTTATCAACTACCTCGAGCCTTGTTTCCGCTGTGTCTACTGACGTTGCCTTTAATAGCTTCTAACGTTCCTTTTGTCAGTCAGCGTATCTGTCATACCCCGAAATTTTCCCACCTCATTTCATCTGAAGGGTATAAGAGATTATGGGTCCTCCAAAAAGTCAACTTGAGAAAAATCACTTATTTTTGACCAATGGGCCTAAATTTGAGTTCCCATATATGATCATGAGTTCAGCAAAAGCCCATAAATTTGTTCTCATATTTTTGTACCGTTTATTTGATTTATTTGAATTTTATTCATTTAAAATATAAAATAAATTGAGTAAAAGTCACAAAATAATGAAATAAGTTTATGGAATCTATTTTCTAATCACCCAAAGGCCCAAAGAATATATGTGAGCCCAAGAGTCATGAAAGAAAAAAGAAGAAGTATTTCTTAAATTAAGAAAGATTGGATGCAAATCTTTTTTAGGAAGGAGATCTCACGAAATAATTTGCAAAATACCAACCCTAATAGGGAGTATATATTCTAAAATTAATAGGGTTCAAAAGGGGGGGGGGAGCCATCAGAACGCAAGAAAAAGCTTCCAAATTTTTCTCAAAAAAATAGAAAATCGGCTTTGCAATTGGAGGAAGATTCAAGGGCGTTAGACTATCAAAACACCATCCTGGGGGAGTAGTGAATCGATTCAAATTGATTTCTGGGCTTAAGGCATCAAGAACACACTATTGTTCATTACGGTTTGCCTCCTAATATTTTCGAATTTGTTTTCATTCATCCACTCGTGATAAATCGGTTTTAATTACATATTATGGTTCATAGTGAGGTATGCAATGTTTCTGATGTGTTTAATTCGAGTTTTGGTTCAGATATAACAATTTGCCATTCTTAGGTCGTGAAGGTTTCGAATTGGGGTTTTGCGTCTTAGACAAAATCAGGACAAATCGTGGGCACCATCATGCTTAGGAGATAATAATTATATGATCTGGGCTTTTTGTTTGTGTTTATTGTTGTTAATTCACAGGATCCGGAAAATAAGGGCTACGGCACCGGTTGAAAACCGTGGCTGAAGGTTCTGTAAATTCTGAAAATAATCCACGAGGAAGAAGACAATGGGCGCGTGTTTGGTTCTTTTTTTAATTTCCAAATGACGTTTGTTTAATATTTGTAATTATTGGCGCGTAAGTATTTCAGCGTGAACAAGCTGTCCCAGTGGCTGAAGCGTGTTGATGGCAATTGAGGAGACCTGGGTTCGATCCCCGGGTCGTGCTTGTGGGTTTTTTTCTTTCTTTCTTTCTCACCTGTTTGCTATTCAAAGATCCGGTGCAGCACTTCTCCTGAGAGCACGATACACTCTCCGCCTGAAGCCATTGGATCCATGTCTAATCCCATCCAACGTACGCCAGGCTGAGGGTACACCATGGGAACTCAAAAGGCTGCAGCATAGGATAACACACCCAGGTTCTTGTGCTTTATTTGTTTTTTTTTACTATTTTATTTGTTTTTTCTTATTAGATTAAAATGTTTGGTTAAATGATTTATTTTAATTTAATTAGGATTTAAATTATGATTAGGATATAATATTAGGTAGATTAAATTATGATTTAGGATTATTCTGATTATTCGACCATCTCGATTTAATTTATTCCAACCAATTTTAATTATTATAAAATCACAATAAAACCTATAAAGGTTTGTACTATTAGGGTTCGCCCAATCCCATTGAATACGGGGCTAAGGTTTTAGGATTCAATTTATTATTCGTTTCGATCGAATTTATTGGTCGCGATGGTTAATAATCGATTAATTTAATTAATCAAATCCTATAAATTAAAATACACATTATTTTGCTAAATGGTTTTAACCATCTTATTGGTTATGATGATTAGCATATTTTCCAATATCAATTTGTTATTATTTGTAATCGTATCAATCGGTTATGAGGGGTAACAATACAAAATAAAATTCACAAAAATAATAAAACACATTAATTCATTATTAGTGATAGTCGAATCAATCGATTTGAATTGGTAATGATGCAAAACCCCAATCTTTTAGCTATGGTGATCAAATCTATTGATCATTGCGGTTAATTGTGCCAAATCAGGGTGTACGCCCAAATCTAAAATATTCAAAACACTTCAATTTCAAAATACGGATTTTCATCCTCATTCAAAACTACGACAGGCTATTCAAAGCCTTCAAACCTTCAAATCAAATTTCAAACCTTAAGGGCGTACAACCCTGTGCCCGAACTACGTTGACTCTGATTCTCCATAAGGAGATACGTAGGCACTTGGCAACAAGGCGAGTCCCCTTCCTTCAAACCCTAATCATGTCAATGATTAAAATTATTAACCCTATTCTGTTTGTCACTTTTCTTTATATTTTGCCACAAACCTTCATCTTCGAAATGTTAGCCAATAGGAAAGGGTTGAGGGTGCCTAACACCTTCCCTCGACCTGAATATAGTAACTTACCCTGAATCTCACATCTGCGTAGGGTTTCCTATTCGCCCTTCAGAATAGGTGGCGACTCTCTAAGTTAAATTTTTAGGCAGGTTGCTACAGCTGGCGACTCCACTGGGGATCACTTAATGGTGATTACTATGCTCCTATAGGTTTTGGCAGGGTTTAGGTTTGACAAACTTTTAGGGTTTGGCTAACTCGCCAATTTTAGGGTTTATTTTTTTTATATAAATATTTAAATTTAAACTTTTATTTATTTATTTATTTATAAATACATTTATTTTACCTCAATTTAAATTAATATTTTATTTAAATATTTGTTCTACTGCATTGTTATAAGCGGTCGGATTCTAAGGTTAGTTTTTAAATATTTAAATTTAAATTTATCTATTTATTTACAGCCTTAAACTACAGTAATTTAAATTTTATTTAATTACTGTCATACTATATTGTCAAATTATAAGCGGCGGGACTTCGAGGTTAGTTTGTTTTTAAATATTCAAATTTAAATTCATTTGTTTATTTATCTACATCTATTTACAATAATTTTATTTATTTATTTTATTATAATTTAAATAAATACTGCTTTGGTTGCTTATATACAATTGCTGCTTTTTATATTGTCGGGATATTATAAATTATTTGTTTAAACCCTAAGTGTGGGAGTTAACTTTGAGATCAATAGGGGAGTATGAATCTCCTACGAGTCTCATTGATAACTCCACTCGGAGTGGGTTGAGTATTCGGAAATGTCCAAAACGAGGCTTGACTTTGTTGAGGGCAGGACTGGATACTTGGCTGATCTCTCCGGGAACCTACCCCAAAAATTCGAACCTCATGGATAAAATAAGTTGTTCTAAAATCCGAAGAGACATAAAGTCTCGGAGGCTACGAACGACCCCATGAGACCTTCTAGAACCCCTATAAAAAGGTTGGCTCCCAAGAGCCGCTACGTCGAACCTATGAACCTAGGACTTTTTGTGCTTCCATGCTTATCATATGTTTGCAATTTATATACTTCGAATATCTATGCTTTCAATTTTGCAGGTATCCCTACGTGTTCCCTAGCCTGTAGGGACTGTGATTTCTAAAGACCATGTCTTCCCCGAAGGACATTTCCATTAACACACGTCAATTGGCCTCTCGATGGCCATGCGATTCAGTGACTGTCTTGAACGGTCACCCCATGCTTACTCCTACGTACTCCCTAGCCTATAGGGATTTTCTTTCACACTCGTGCGTTTTCACAACGACGCGTCCTTCCCCGAAGGACAACTTCATTAGCATGCGTTCGATTGGCCTCTCGATGGCTATGAAATCTAGTGACTGTCCTGAACGGTCACTCCATGCTTATTCCCGCGCACCCTCTAACTTGTAGGGTTTGGATCCCCATTTACACATCACATCCCTAGCCTGTAGGGATTTCTCTTCGTCCATATCGTCCTTAGATAGGTTGTGTTCCGCATAGAGAACCTTCCCACGAGGGACAAATTCATTGGTACACGTCAATTGGCTTCTCGATGGCCATGAGATTTAGTGACTGTCTTGAACGGTCACCAGCCGCTATCTTCTGCATACTCTCGAATCCAAAGGATTTCCATTGGCGTGTCATAACATTTACCCTGTAGAGATTCCAAGAGGGTCTAATGTCGCCTCTAAGGCTATCCCTAGGATCATATGTTACACGTCTGCATTGCATACACGGAGTTATAATATAAGGAGTCTCTTGCTTACGCGTGCATTTGCATCTTCATGCATTCATACATTCACATTTGCATTTCTACCTTCGCCCGCATCCATACCAACCATGCTAGCCGGGTTCCCGAAACTCCCAAAAAATCAAAGGATCGTAGACTACGGAGCAAGGAGAATAAAAGATCTTAGTCTTGCTAAAGAAAAAAAAGATGCCTTTCGCCATGCCAGCCGCATGTCCATGCCTTGTCATAACAGGATTATGAATACAATGAAGGTTGTCATCGAGCAAGGATTAGTTCAACAAAGGGTTCCCTCATAGATACACTCAAGATGTATCTAGTCATAAAGGGGTTCATCTTAGAACATATCAAACTTACAAGGATGCTCTACGATAACCTGGAGGCAAGTCCAACTAGAGCAATATTCTGAACAAAGAGGCATAACTACGATGGAGGGAATGCGACATAGGTTAACTCCTCACTAAGGGGCAAAAAGGGTCATAGGTGTTCCCTATCAATTTACAAACTCTGGAGGTTGCCAATGGTGTGATACTATCCTTAGGAAAAGCAAAAGAGGTTCAGTCAAAGGAAACTCATGAAGTTCCGATACGACGAAAACCCACCGCTAATAGTTCATTCCCGACAGGTTTGACGTGCCCAAGGAGAATTCGAGGTTACCCTTTTACTTCTACAAGTCTAAGAACTAAGGAGTGAAACAAAGGTCAACGGACTTACAAAGGAGATTGTCCCTAGAACCAATAGGTGTTTACCATGTCAAAATTTCAACCCATACGATTGCTAAGTGTCGCTCAGGATAAAAGTTGTACCTTCGGATTAGCAACTCTAATAAGATGACCATGCAGGTTTTGGAGTCGATTCATTCGCTCACTACTACGACTTTCTAGTCGTACACTTCTATTCTATTTCAAATTTCAAATCAAAGAGTATTAACAAACTTGAGGGAGAATGACGAATACAAATAACTAAGTCCAGCTAAACATATGCTTTCAAGGTAAGACCGAGCCGAGGATGTACAGGCATTGCTTCAATTCCCAAACAGTGGAGATATAAGGATGTTAATCCCTCGTTACCCCCTCGAGCCAGGAGTTGGAGTTTGTTTCTACTTTTCAAAAGAACCTTGATTTTAACCAGGGGCAGGGTAGATTTCAACTAACTCAATGATGTATTTTGGTTGTCAAGAGAATCAGTCAATCCAAGCATAAGGTTCAAGTATATCTTCTTCCTCGCATTCACCCAAGATTGAGGAAGCAATGGAGATAACATTCGTAACAATCCTCTTCCTCATTACACCATTCAAGATCGAGGAAGTATCAAAGGCGAAGCTTACAAATCAAAATCAACATAGCAGTCACAACATGCAATATCCAAGAATCAATCTCAAAAGGAGCTTTCAAGAATAAAAAACGCCCGCTAAGTCAAAATGAAAATTCCACAAAAGGAAACAAAAAGACTTAGGCAAAATTGGGGAATCCCGATGGGTCAAATTCAAAAGAATTAGCCCATGCAAAAATAAGGGATAAAAAAACAAAGGCGAAATACAAAGGATCATCTTGTGACTGCTAAACCATCAAAGCTTCACATCAATGCTTGGATCTTTACAACATATGTCATCAAAGTTTGGATCTCTACTAAGGCTTCTGCTCAACATCGAAACTGAAACGATTCTCTTGCAAACAAAGCACATCCATTGGATTAGGCGAATTTTTAGAATCTGGAGAACATCAAGGAGAAAGGGGTGGGATAAATAAAATTTTGAGCCTTATATCCATTGTTTCTTAAAACATGAACCAGGCCAAGTTACAACATTTAAAAGTCCTAATTGAGGCAAGGTTAACTACGAAAGCATATTAAGCAGGAATTTGTTATACTGACTCCTATATTTGTTAAAACTACTTCTAATCACTATGCTTCTTCAAGCACTCTTTTCAAAACCATCCAGTCCTAATTCATAACGGACTTCGATTTCAAAACTTGCATACGCATTCCATTGGAGCTACTTTTCAAAAAGTACAACACCATCTACGAGTATACACTTAGCATCGAGGAAATCTCGAAATGGGTTAATCAAAGGTGATCATTTCTAATAAAGACCCTGGAGTCGGGGGAACCGCATCTAGGGGGTTCTCCTAAACAGGGGCAAAAAATTTCAAGGAGCACAGGGGCATACAATCGAACATCCTATTAACTAGGGGCAGTCTTCCTAAGGTTCAATCGACTTGGGGCACATCTCAAAGCAATCTCAAACAGGGGCATGTCAGACATGGGAAGAATTCAAATTCAGAGGATAGAACACTATGAATAACCTTCCATGACCTGGAGATCAGGGGCACACCCTTCAATCTAAACATCGAAGCATATGACAAGGCTATTCCCTGGGGCACTTCCTTCATAAGCATCTTTCTCCATGAAAATACTGGGGCAATGGATATCAAATCCGCAAGACACACAACAAAAGGAAAAAGGCGTTCTCGCACCTTACAACATCGAACAAATCTTACTCCTAACTACGATCTTCAAAGTTCAAACAAGACAGGTATTGGGAAATCGCGCTAGCATCACACCCCATCCTAGCAAACAGACCTGCAACTCCAGCGAACTATATACGCTTTGGTTATTAATAACCTACCGTTGGAGCATCACACAAATACATACAAATCACGCATTACATACATTGGTTGATACATTACACCGTAACTCTTTATGTGGTCTTCTTCAAGACAAACATTCACATCCATTCAAAAGACCTTTTTCGGGTAATCTTACAGAAGACATTACTTCGTTCCACTCATTACGTCAACCAAGCATACGCATATGCATAAGCATACATAAACATTACAAAGCCAGCATAAGCATAGTCAGGGAATAAGTGCAAGCATGGAATAAACAAGTTCAAAGGGTTTGAGGAGATAAAACCATGAGATTGCATCAGCATTAGCATACATGCATACGCATTAGCATTAGCATATACATTTCACAAAAGCCCAATTTTTATTGGCAATCCAAACCATTACGAAGTCCAGTTCCCGTCTGGTAGTCAGTCCTCGTCTGACCGTTTCATCAGTATACAAACAACATACGCATGTGCATAATGCATAAGCATGATGCATACGCATTTACAAAACAAAATTCTACATAGGTAAATTTCGCGATAACATTCGTGAATAACCCTATTGGTGGTACAGGTAAATTCTGCGATAGCATTCGTAGATAACCCTGATAATATAGGTAAATTTCGCGATAACATTCGTGAATAACCCTATTGGTGGTACAGGTAAATTCTGCGATAGCATTCGTAGATAACCCTGATAATATAGGTAAATTTCGCGATAACATTCGTGAATAACCCTATTGGGGGTACAGGTAAATTCTGCGATAGCATTCGTAGATAACCCTGATAATATAGGTAAATTTCGCGATAACATTCGTGAATAACCCTATTGGTGGTACAGGTAAATTCTGCGATAGCATTCGTAGATAACCCTGATAATATAGGTAAATTTCGCGATAACATTCGTGAATAACCCTATTGGTGGTACAGGTAAATTCTGCGATAGCATTCGTAGATAACCCTGATAATATAGGTAAATTTCGCGATAACATTCGTGAATAACCCTATTGGTGGTACAGGTAAATTCTGCGATAGCATTCGTAGATAACCCTGATAATATAGGTAAATTTCGCAATAACATTCGTGAATAACCCTATTGGTGGTACAGGTAAATTCTGCGATAGCATTCGTAGATAACCCTGATAATATAGGTAAATTTCGCGATAACATTCGTGAATAACCCTATTGGTGGTACAGGTAAATTCTGCGATAGCATTCGTAGATAACCCTGATAATATAGGTAAATTTCGCGATAACATTCGTGAATAACCCTATTGGTGGTACAGGTAAATTCTGCGATAGCATTCGTAGATAACCCTGATAATATAGGTAAATTTCGCGATAACACTCGCGAATAACCCTATTGGTGGTACAGGTAAATTCTGCGACAACACTCGCAGATAACCCTGGTAACATAGGTAAATTTCGCGATAACACTCGCGAATAACCCTATTGGTGGTACAGGTAAATTCTGCGATAACACTCGCAGATAACCCTGGTGACATAGGTAAATTTCGCGACAACACTCGCGAATAACCCTATTGGTGGTACAGGTAAATTCTGCGATAACACTCGCAGATAACCCTGGTGAAACAGGTAAGTTCTGCGATGATATTCGCCGATAACCCTGTCGGTGCAGGTGAACTTGCTAGAATTATAGCAAGCAATCCTATTGGGGTCCAAATTGCGATGTAACTTGCCAGAACTATGGTAAGTGAGAGGTACAAACTGAGAGTAACTTGCCAGAACTATGGTAAGTGAGAGGTTCACAAACTGCGATGTAACTTGCCAGAACTATGGTAAGTGAGAGGTACAAACTGCGAGTAGCTTGCCAGAACTATGGTAAGTGAGAGGTACAAACTGCGAGTAGCTTACTAGAACTATAGTAAGTAGGGGTTCAAAACTGCGAAAACTTACCAGAACTATGGTAAGTAAGGGTTCACAAACTACGGAAACTTACTAGAACTATAGTAAGTAGGGGTTCACAAACTGCGGAAGCTTGCTGACCATAGCAAGCCAATTACACAACCAACAGAAGGTCCTCGCTATTCCTTTTCAGGAACCTTTCCAGGAAGTCTTCTTCAAGACGTATTCCATCCTTTCTAGGAGCTTTTCCAGGCATACAAGATTTTTCAAACGATTCCTCAACTGGGTTTATCGCGTTAGTCCCTCGGCAGTGATATTCTCCAAATCATCAACAAACAATCAAAGGTGTTATCTCTCTTTTCAAAGCTACTAACATACTTTAACTAACAATCATGCATCATTCTACTAACATACCTCATTCATACATAACGCATATACATACATGGCTCTCATTTATTTTGAGAAGCGCACTGCATCATGCATCGCATGCATCATAACATTGCATAAAACTCAGGTTGCCTTTTTAGGCCGTACTACAATCAAAGCAAGTGGTTCCTTTTGAAAGCGCCTGCTTCACATCCTGAGAAATGGTATTTACCTTGGGTGGCATCTGTAAGCCCATCTCCCACAGAATTTCTTCTCGACAAAAGCAAATTTCAGGGCATTTTCAGTGTTCAATCATCTTCTACCTTTAGATCACGATAGGCAGACGTGCCTATCTGACTCTTTAGGTTTAAGAAGATTGAACAGGGGCAGCTGTCATACCCCGAAATTTTCCCACCTCATTTCATCTGAAGGGTATAAGAGATTATGGGTCCTCCAAAAAGTCAACTTGAGAAAAATCACTTATTTTTGACCAATGGGCCTAAATTTGAGTTCCCATATATGATCATGAGTTCAGCAAAAGCCCATAAATTTGTTCTCATATTTTTGTACCGTTTATTTGATTTATTTGAATTTTATTCATTTAAAATATAAAATAAATTGAGTAAAAGTCACAAAATAATGAAATAAGTTTATGGAATCTATTTTCTAATCACCCAAAGGCCCAAAGAATATATGTGAGCCCAAGAGTCATGAAAGAAAAAAGAAGAAGTATTTCTTAAATTAAGAAAGATTGGATGCAAATCTTTTTTAGGAAGGAGATCTCACGAAATAATTTGCAAAATACCAACCCTAATAGGGAGTATATATTCTAAAATTAATAGGGTTCAAAAGGGGGGGGGGGGAGCCATCAGAACGCAAGAAAAAGCTTCCAAATTTTTCTCAAAAAAATAGAAAATCGGCTTTGCAATTGGAGGAAGATTCAAGGGCGTTAGACTATCAAAACACCATCCTGGGGGAGTAGTGAATCGATTCAAATTGATTTCTGGGCTTAAGGCATCAAGAACACACTATTGTTCATTACGGTTTGCCTCCTAATATTTTCGAATTTGTTTTCATTCATCCACTCGTGATAAATCGGTTTTAATTACATATTATGGTTCATAGTGAGGTATGCAATGTTTCTGATGTGTTTAATTCGAGTTTTGGTTCAGATATAACAATTTGCCATTCTTAGGTCGTGAAGGTTTCGAATTGGGGTTTTGCGTCTTAGACAAAATCAGGACAAATCGTGGGCACCATCATGCTTAGGAGATAATAATTATATGATCTGGGCTTTTTGTTTGTGTTTATTGTTGTTAATTCACAGGATCCGGAAAATAAGGGCTACGGCACCGGTTGAAAACCGTGGCTGAAGGTTCTGTAAATTCTGAAAATAATCCACGAGGAAGAAGACAATGGGCGCGTGTTTGGTTCTTTTTTTAATTTCCAAATGACGTTTGTTTAATATTTGTAATTATTGGCGCGTAAGTATTTCAGCGTGAACAAGCTGTCCCAGTGGCTGAAGCGTGTTGATGGCAATTGAGGAGACCTGGGTTCGTTCCCGGGTCGTGCTTGTGGGTTTTTTTCTTTCTTTCTTTCTCACCTGTTTGCTATTCAAAGATCCGGTGCAGCACTTCTCCTGAGAGCACGATACACTCTCCGCCTGAAGCCATTGGATCCATGTCTAATCCCATCCAACGTACGCCAGGCTGAGGGTACACCATGGGAACTCAAAAGGTTGCAGCATAGGATAACACACCCAGGTTCTTGTGCTTTATTTGTTTTTTTTTACTATTTTATTTGTTTTTTCTTATTAGATTAAAATGTTTGGTTAAATGATTTATTTTAATTTAATTAGGATTTAAATTATGATTAGGATATAATATTAGGTAGATTAAATTATGATTTAGGATTATTCTGATTATTCGACCATCTCGATTTAATTTATTCCAACCAATTTTAATTATTATAAAATCACAATAAAACCTATAAAGGTTTGTACTATTAGGGTTCGCCCAATCCCATTGAATACGGGGCTAAGGTTTTAGGATTCAATTTATTATTCGTTTCGATCGAATTTATTGGTCGCGATGGTTAATAATCGATTAATTTAATTAATCAAATCCTATAAATTAAAATACACATTATTTTGCTAAATGGTTTTAACCATCTTATTGGTTATGATGATTAGCATATTTTCCAATATCAATTTGTTATTATTTGTAATCGTATCAATCGGTTATGAGGGGTAACAATACAAAATAAAATTCACAAAAATAATAAAACACATTAATTCATTATTAGTGATAGTCGAATCAATCGATTTGAATTGGTAATGATGCAAAACCCCAATCTTTTAGCTATGGTGATCAAATCTATTGATCATTGCGGTTAATTGTGCCAAATCAGGGTGTACGCCCAAATCTAAAATATTCAAAACACTTCAATTTCAAAATACGGATTTTCATCCTCATTCAAAACTACGACAGGCTATTCAAAGCCTTCAAACCTTCAAATCAAATTTCAAACCTTAAGGGCGTACAACCCTGTGCCCGAACTACGTTGACTCTGATTCTCCATAAGGAGATACGTAGGCACTTGGCAACAAGGCGAGTCCCCTTCCTTCAAACCCTAATCATGTCAATGATTAAAATTATTAACCCTATTCTGTTTGTCACTTTTCTTTATATTTTGCCACAAACCTTCATCTTCGAAATGTTAGCCAATAGGAAAGGGTTGAGGGTGCCTAACACCTTCCCTCGACCTGAATATAGTAACTTACCCTGAATCTCACATCTGCGTAGGGTTTCCTATTCGCCCTTCAGAATAGGTGGCGACTCTCTAAGTTAAATTTTTAGGCAGGTTGCTACAGTATCCTGCCATCTAGTACTTGCTTCTGATCTGATGTTTGTTTAAACAACGTTTGAATATCATCAGAGTCAAACAGCTTGGTGCAGAGCATCTTCTTGTCTTCTGACCTAGAAGTGCTTCTGAGCGTGAAACCATGAGAACTTCAGTGCTTCTGCTTCTGATCTCAAGTTCTTCTGATACTTCCATAGACCCATGTTCTGATTCTGCTTGACCATCTTCTGAAGTCTTGCCAGACCATGTTCTAATGTTGCATGCAGAACCTTCTGAGTCAGTGCTTCTTGCGCTGATTTTGTGCATACTCTTTGTATAATTCCTGAAACGGAAATTGCATAGTATTAGAGTACAACATTATCTCATACAAAATTCATATCCTTGTTATCATCAAAACTAAGAATATTGATTAGAACAAATCTTGTTCTAACAATCTCCCCCTTTTTGATGATGACAAAAACATACATAAATGATATGAATTTGCGATCAGAAAGGACAGACGGCTAAAGACAATTACACAGCTATAGCATAAGCATATAGACAATGTGTGAATATGTCTCCCCCTGAGATTAACAATCTCCCCCTGAGATAAATAATCTCCCCCTGAAATTAATACTAGAAGAATTTTATAGATAAAATACTTCCCTGAGTATTTCAGTAGAGACGTTCACATATGCTTAAATCTTCAGAACATTCACAGCTTCTGATTCTTACTTCCATAGGACAGCTTCAGAACTTGAATTTCCTAGATCTTCAGAGTATTCACAGCTTCTGATTCTTGCTTCCATTGGACAACTTCAGAGCTTGAATTTCTTGAATCATTGCATGCTAGATCGTATCAGAACGTTCACTACACCAAATATGACATTTAATACCGTTTTTTTGTGATTTAATACCGCTTTTAAGCGCTATTAAATCCCCCGCTATTATATGTTAGATATCAATGATAGCGCTTTTTAAGCGCTATTAAAAGCACAAATTTTAATAGCGTTTTCCTTTAAAGCGCTGTCATAAGCTAATTGTGATGGTTAACACGGTCTCGAAATAGGATTTAATAGCGTTTTTATTAAAAGCGGTATTATAGCCTCGTAGAACGTATCTTTCATAGCCCTTTTCTAAAAAGCGCTATTAAACACCCTTGTTTTTTTTTGTAATAACAAATAGGATTTTGAAACTCTATTTCTACAAAAATAACTCAACAATTTTTCAAAATACATATATTAACAAAGCGTAACAAGAAACTACATGGTCAACCAAATAGTGTCAATCGAAATTTTAATTACAAATTTTTCATTCATTTACAAGAATTTGAATCATATTAATGAAAAAATCAAAATTTATTCATCGCGTTCTATTAGAAAAGAAAAAAACACAATGTTGCACCTGCAAACAACATCCTTAAATGGAAGAATTCAGCTGGCCAATGTGTTCGTTCACCCTGCTCAATAAAGACACATATTACCAAGAGCGGATAAAACTGAGACATACACACAAACAAATTAGCCAAGTAGAAAATCCAAACCATTCACACAAATATAATCAGCACAATGATTAGATTTATGACTCAAGCCAAACCCACCTATGCATAAAACCAGTTCCTGCAATCAAATAATGAAGTTATGTAGTCTCATTGATCAATAATATAATGAAGTTAAAGGTTGTAAAAAAATCATTATTTCTACACATTGTCTTATATAATAGTCTTTTTCTTTTATCAAAATCATTAAAAGTATCTTATATATCATATAATAGTTTTAATCACTACAGTGTTGGTTTTCATTAACTGACAAAACCTTGCCATGTGATAGTTAGGCTAGTGGGAATTTGAACCACTGCTAGTTGTGTTTTTTATTTAATAATTTGAGGGCACTATAGGGACAAAAATATCTGATGGAATGAAGAGGCATATTAATAAATAATTGCAATTATAGGAAATAAAGGTAGCTTATCTCATTGTCTAACAAGAGAAAGAATGTACAGAAAATGAATTTCAGAATTTCAAATAGCTTATCTCATGTTTTTCTTTCAAAGGGCCCACAACTCCATAAAAAAAGCTATATCATGCCAAAGAAAAATGAGAAGCCAATTATACATCAGAATCTCACATGCAGGTGCCTCAATATTTAAGACTTAAGGTTTAGAAACCTCTTTGGAACCAAATAAACTTATATAATCTATCTATTCAAATGTATATTTATGCTCAGCATTTAGGACTAAGGTTTAGAAACCTCTTTGGAACCATAAACTTTTACAATCTATCCATTTAAGTGTATATTTATGCGTGTGTATGTCAGTTACTTTACTCTCTTCTTTCAACCTCTCTAAAGAGCAAAGTTTGACTTCTTTTATATAGGAGACTTTGTTTTCTTCTCTTTTTCTTTATGTGTGTACAATTTAGAATATAAATATATAGAACATAAAATTTTCCTAAAATCAAACAAGTTAGAAGATGTATACCAAGTGCATCACCCATTGATCCTCCCTAGAAGGTAGAGACCTATACGAGATACTTGTTTGTTCTCTCTTAAATACAACACCACCATCTTGAGGTCTTCTTTCTGTGACATAAAAAGAGAGAAACATAAATATTTTACAAGATTCTTATACATTAAAAAAAAAGTAAATAAAAGGTTAACTTAAACTCAAGGGAACTTATTCCACTTATAAACATGCCATTTTATGAATATGTTGAATTGTTAGTTCATGGAAGATGTACTAACAAACATGCAACTCTTGACATGTAACAAGTGTTCCAAGAAGTGGATGAAGTTGATTCATTATCGTCCAAATAGAAATAAATATTTGTTTTATCCAATATCCAAGGGCCACTGTCCAGTGCATTCATTCACCATTACTAAATATAAACATAACACCATAACAAAGTATAGCATTACAAACCTTGGTGCCAAATCTGAAAAATTTTAGTTTCTTTCTTTTGACGAATTCATTGTGCTTGATCTTGAACTTGCAATTCATCTCGTGGGTTAACTACACAATAAAAATTCTAAGAAAATCTATTATGAACCTACATCATCAATGCAAATAAGAAAAGTATGGACATAAAAAGTCGAAAAACTCACCGCAAATAGAAAACTCTTGACATAGCAAATCGAAAAACTCGCCGATCATTAAGAATGACGGCATCACCCAGGTCTGAATACGGTCTGTGATTTAGACGAATTTGAGTTCTCCGGGTATGAATCTTTTGGTTGTGCTGACGGTGAAGGGGTGACATTGAGGACCGCCGACACAAACGAACATAGGAGGGGGGAAGGACGTCGAGGACATCACGGAGAGTGTCGGTGATGAAAACCAAATTTTTTTGAATAGGTTTTCAAAATTTCAATCAATTTCAAGATGAAAAATTGTTGAAATTGATGCACATTTCTAGAATATTCTAGCATAAATATATGAGAATGTTTAGAGAAAACTAGAATATTCTAAAGTTGCTACATGTTTCTAGAGTGTTCCAATAATTCTTAGATTTACTTATAGTCTAGAAAGTTCTATGTCAATGTAATGTAGAAAAGACAACAAAAGTCTAGATAGTTCTATTCTAGAAACATCCTAAAGTACCTATAAATAGGCAAGCATATGTGTAGTTGTATTAAAACCTTTAAGCCTTTAAGGTTCAATATCAATATCATTGGAGGCTTCATTCTACTATTACTCTCCTCCTACAACAAATTGATTACTTATGTGTTACCATGCTTCGATACTAGCTCACACACTACTTGCTACTATCTTTCAACTATCTATCAGAAATGTTCACACTATTCGACTACATTCTAAACTATCACTACTACATACCTCAAAACCCAACAGTGGTATCAGAGCTACGTTCGGTCATTCACAGGGCGTAGCAAACTATTTCTTCTTATCACCAACAATTTTATTAAGACTAGAAAATGAGGTCTCTGACTCAAACACAACGGAGTACAGGTAGCTACACGGCCCGACTCTGTTTGAGTTAAAACCCAAAACTAAAAATGAGAGAGAGGAGTTCAGGTAGCCTAACCGACTGACCCTCTTAATTTCAAGTCCAACTAATGTCGTAAACCTATGGCAAATAAGGCTCGAGTTCTTATAAAGCACAAGTCCAGGCGATAAAAAACAAATTTAGACCTGTGACCTCTGGGACTCAACTTGAGTATAAGCCTAGGGAGACAAATACATCTACTAAAGCAAGAAAGAGTCCCTGTCAAAATTCTTCTACAAGAACGACAAGGAGACTCATAAGTAACTAAGAAGCAAGAGTGATGACAAGGAGATTCACATGCAACTAGAAAACAAAAGTGATCCTTGTTAGAAGTCTTTAACAAGACAAACAAGGAAGATCACAAGCACAACTAAGGAGCAAGAATCATTCTCGTTAAAAGCCTTCAACAATGATGAGAAAGAGTTTAATGACATTCATTGAGACAAGTAGTGTGACAAATTTGAATCATGGTGGAGATAATGCTTTTCAAAATAGAATATATTACATAACAATATCAATGGAGGGGGAGATAGTTTCACAAATTCACATTTGGACAATTATGGACTACACTTGGAGTTACGGGAATATGCATCAAGGAGGAGTGTTGAAATTGATGCACACTTCTAGAATATTCTAGCATAAATATATGACAATGTTTAGAGAAAACTAGAATATTCTAAAGTTGCTACATGTTTCTAGAGTGTTCCAATAATTCTTAGATTTACTTATAGTCTAGAAAGTTCTATGTCAATGTAATGTAGAAAAGACAACAAAAGTCTAGATAGTTCTAT
The DNA here is from genome assembly GCF_029867415.1 of Vicia villosa. Taxonomy (NCBI): domain Eukaryota; kingdom Viridiplantae; phylum Streptophyta; class Magnoliopsida; order Fabales; family Fabaceae; genus Vicia; species Vicia villosa. The sequence continues at coordinate 115,675,106 of NC_081185.1, forward strand.
TCTAGAAACATCCTAAAGTACCTTTAAATAGGCAAGCATATGTGTAGTTGTATTAAAGCCTTTAAGCCTTTAAGGTTCAATATCAATATCATTGGAGGCTTCATTCTACTATTACTCTCCTCCTACAACAAATTGATTACTTATGTGTTACCATGCTTCGATACTAGCTCACACACTACTTGCTACTATCTTTCAACTATCTATCAGAAATTTTCACACTATTCGACTACATTCTAAATATCACTACTACATACTCAAAACTCCAACAAAAATAATCAATTTCTGAGTTCTGGGTTCAATTAACTTTTAGGGTTTTAATCAAATTTTGGGATTTTTGAGTTCTATGTTCAATTGGTTTAGGTTTTTTAGGTGTCTGATTTCGTGAATGAAGATTGAGAATGAAGAAGAAGAAGAAGAAGAAGAAGAAGAAGATAATAAGGTTTATAAGTTCGACAAAGCAAAGAATGCACAGTGGTTAAAGTGATTTCATTTGGGAAGAAAAGGGTTTTGTGATTTGGGGAATAAGAATATAAATTCAATTAGGGAAGAATGTGAGAGCGATGAGGAAAGAGTTTTCTGAACCTTGGTGAAGGATGGTGTGGAGTAAGGAGAATTTTTTAGGAAGAAGAAGAGATGGTTTCGGAAAAGAACAAGGTTACAAGCTCCTTCACCTTAAACGGAAGTTGTTCTCTAATTATTTTTACATAGTTATTTTTTTTTATAAATATTTGCTTACAAACACGCGTTTTTTTTAGAAGCCCTATGATAGCATTCATCCCAAAGCGCTAACAAACAGTTTCTTGGAAACACGCGTTTTTGTTTTTTTGAAATAGGATGACCCATATGATAGCGCCCGATATAAAAGTGATATCATAGGCCTTTCATTAAACCTTTTTAATATCACTTTACATTAAAGTGCTATTAAATCAATGCTATTATAAATTAAAATTGTAGTAGTGGTTGTTGAATGTTCCAGAGCATCATTACATCCTGAAATGTTACAGAACAAAACTAAACGACAAAAGCCAGCATGAATGAATCAGAACATAGAATATGTTTCAGAACATATAATATGTATCAGAGCAAATAGACATAATGTTTCAGAGCATATTTTGTAACTAGAAAACATGCATCAGAACATATAAGGAATAGAAATAAAAGTATATTCTATCATCAGAATATCTGAACATTCTTCCTTCTTGCTTCTGATCTTGAAGCTTTCTAGCACTCAGCTTGCTTCAATTTCCAAAAGCTTGATTCCTTATAGAATTGCTTTTCCTCATATCTTTGCTTCTCATGTTGATCTTTAAGGAGGATCTTCAATTCCTGCACAGGCAACACTAAAAAAAAACATAGAACTTTGCAAGTTCTGTTAGAAATGTGGAGCCTTTCTCCCAGCAACTGATGAAATAAATCAGATCATTTATCACATATTTCTCCCCCTTTTTGTCATAACATCAAAAACATAAAAGATTCAGATGAAAAACAAAAACAAACATATGGAAGAAAAGGATAATTTTCATTTAGCTCAAAGAAATAGAAGTACAGAGGTACAAGAGGAAAGCAAAAGAAGATACAAAAAACAAATGCAGCAAAGCAAAAAGAACCAAACAACTAAGACTCAATCTAAGATGACCCTAGCTTCGACATGATCTTGGCCAGCATCTCATGAATCCCATTGTTGCTCTCATTCTGCCTTTCCATGAAAGCACGAAATTTAGCATTGATAGATCTCTGCTCTTCCTGGTTCTTCTGAATAACTTCCAGAGTCCTTGCAAGACGGGAAGGTTCATCAGAAGAAGCTTCACAACTTCTATTCACAGGAATGGCATTGTGATCTGCAGCTTCCATAGTTAGATCATTTGCTTGATTTTCCTCAACAGGAATTGTTTCAGCAACATGATCCTCAGCATTTGCTTCTTGCATAGAAGCTTCTCCATACTCTGCAGCTGGAACCTCAGAATCTCCATCTTCAAGTTCCTGAAGAATGGCAGCAAGATTCCTGGGGGCAAAAGGTCCTTCAACTTCTGATGGGTTAACAACTTTTGGAATGACCAAGCTTGGGTCTTCCACAGAAGGATTTTCCCTCAGAAAGTCAAAGAGAGTCTTGAAATCTCCCAGCAGAACATGGTATTGAGGCTTCCATACCACAATTTCCCTGCAAAGATTTGCTTCCATTGCAGCAACAATTCTTGCTTCCTCCAATTCATCCACAAACTTCTTCTCTTCAAAGATATATCTCCCTCCGAGACGAGCAAACCAGAAGTCCTCATAACTTCTCAGAATTCCAAGAGGCCGTGGAGCAGCTTCTACACAAGCTTCCTGAAGTTCTACGAAACAAGCATCTGCTTTTTTGCGTAAGATTCTCCAGAACTTGCGCATAGCAACGTCATTTAGGCCAGAACATTCAGCAATTCTGATAGTATCGAAGATTCTTCTGAGATTCCTCTTTACCATTTCAAAAATTACACCAATAGGGTATAAACAACGGGATTTTATTTTGGTTCGAGAAGAGACAGGGTTAGGGACAAAATAGGTTTGAGGCTCTCTATCCAACCTATAAGAAGATTCTTCTTCATTGTCGGAATCTAACACTACCATTTCAACTTCTAGACGAGGCTTGGGAGTGTAGTTACAATCACGGAGCAATTGCTCATGTGATGCAGAATCTGGAAGATCAGAAACATCAGGGTTGTTTAGAGAGGTGGAAGGAACGGGTTCATAGTTGGCATGGGGAGGAGGTTGAGAGATGGATATATTTGTATGTGGTGGAAAAAGAGTTTGTAGGGGAGGTATATCCAGAACAGGATTATCAAGTGCCTGGTCAGAAGCAAGGTTAGATGAGAGTGGAGGAGAAGGAATAGGAGCATCTGGAATGGGTGAAGGAGGAGGAGTAACTATTTTTGTTACAGGAGAAGTGGGAGGTGTAAGAACATGAACTTTGATAGGTGAATCTGATGGAGCTTTATCTGGTTCAGGGGTTAGGGCAACCGCTATTGGTGCAACTTCTGAATGTAAAGCAGGAATAGAATCAGGTTCACAGAGACGTATACCTTTGGATACCTTTTGAATAGCTTCGAACACTGCCTCATGCTTCTTCTGCTTCTTACTCTTCTGCTCTTCAGCGATCTTCTTACCACGAGAGATTTCTCTCCTTCTGGCAGATTCCAGAGCTTCCTTCTTATTTACAACAACATTCTGACCTTCAACTGCTTGAGTATTTGGTCTTGGTTAGATTTCTTCCTGCTGATTCACAGCTTCTTGAACAACGTCTTCCTCATCGGAGTCATTAATAATCAGCTTCCTTTTTCTGATTTTCTTCTTCTTAACAACTATCACATTTTCAGCATTTTTATTCGACTTCTTCTTCTTCTTTTTCTCAGCAGCCTCCTTCTTATTCTTCTCAAATTCAACTGAGACAGCCTTAACAACTTCAGCAATGACTTCTTCTGGAACAACTTCTTTAACAGTAGTAGCAGCAACATTCTGAACTACCTTCACCTGATTAACAGAAGGATGATCGAATTTTCTTTTGGTCCTTCATTCCTTTCAGAAAGATTAAACTTCTTCAGAAGTTCTTTCACATACTTCGTTTGATGACCATAAGTTCCATCAGAAGTTTGGTTTATTTGAATCCCAAGGAAATACTTGAGTTCTCCCATCATACTCATTTCAAATTCAGCCTGCATAGACTTAGCAAACTCCTTTCCAAGTGAGGCATTAGATGTTCCAAAGATAATATCATCAACATAAATTTGACAAATTAAAATATCCTTCTTAGATGTTTTACAGAAGAGAGTTGTGTCCACTTGTCCTCTAGTGAAACCATTGTCTAGAAGGAAAGAACTTAATCTTTCATGCCAAGCTCTGGGAGCTTGCTTCAATCCATACAATGATTTCTTAAGTTTGAAAACATGTTCTGGAGACTTAGAGTCTTCAAAACCAGGAGGTTGGTGGACATATACTTCCTCATCTATATAACCATTTAAGAATGCACTCTTAACATCCATCTGATACAGAGTGATGTTATGTTGAGTGGCAAAAGAGATTAATAAGAGAATAGATTCTAACCTGGCCACTGGTGCAAAGGTTTCTGTATAGTCAATCCCTTCTTGCTGACTATATCCTTGAGCCACCAGTTTGGCTCTGTTTCTTACCACTTCTCCCTTTTCACTAAGCTTGTTTCTGAACACCCACTTAGTACCAATGATGTTGAATCCTTTTGGTCTAGGAACCAAATCCCATACGTCATTCCTTGTAAACTGATTTAGTTCTTCTTACATGGCAATTATCCAGTCTAGATCTTCTAGAGCTTGATCAACAGAAGTTGGCTCTATCAAAGAAACAAGACCTAATTGACAGTCTGCATTGTTCTTAAGGAATGCTCTTGTTCTGATGGGATCGTCTTTCTTTCCAAGGATCACATCTTCTGAGTGAGCTGATGAAAGTCTAGATGATCTTATGACTGTTGGCTCTTCAGAAATCCTGAGATTCTCTAAAGATGCAGCAACTTGATCTTCTGATCCATTGCTTCTTATACTTTCAGCTTCTGGAGCTTTGCTTCTTGGTTCTACAGCTTCTGATATGACAATATCTAAATCTGCAAAATTTTCAAACTGCTTTGGTTTTTCAAGACCAAGCTTATCATCAAACCAGATATTGATTGATTCTTCTACAACCAATGTTTCAGTATTGTATACTCTGTAGCCTTTAGAGTGTTCAGAATATCCAAGAAGAAAACATTTTTGTGCCTTAGAATCAAACTTACCAAGATGATCTTTAGTATTCAAAATGAAACACACACATCCAAAAGGATGAAAATATGAAATGTTGGGCTTCCTGTTCTTCCACAATTCATAAGGAGTCTTATTTAGAATAGGTCTTATAGAGATTCTATTCTGAATATAACATGCAGTGTTTATTGCTTCTGCCCAGAAGTGCTTAGCCATATTGGTCTCATTAATCATGGTTCTGGCTATTTCTTGCAGAGTCCTATTCGTTCGCTCTACAACACCATTTTGTTGTGGAGTTCTAGGGCAAGAGAAATCATGGGCAATACCATTTTCTTTGAAGGACTCCTCAAAGAATCTATTCTCAAATTCGTCATCGTGATCACTTCTGACCTTTATGATTTTACACTCCTTCTCAGGTTGAATCTGAGTGCAGAATTCAAAGAACAATGAATGAGACTCATCCTTGTGTTTTAAGAACTTTACCCATGTCCAGCGGCTATAATCATCTACGATGACTAATCCATATTTCTTCCCTCTGATAGATGCTGTTTTGACTGGTCCAAACAGATCAATATGCAGAAGTTCTAACGGCCTTGAGGAAGAGACAACATTCTTAGATTTGAATGCAGGTTTGGAGAACTTACCCTTCTGACATGCTTCACAAAGAGCATCTGATTTATATTTCAGATTTGGGAGTCCTCTGACCAGATTTAGTTTGATAATCTGAGAAATCTTTCTCAAACTAGCATGTCCTAATCTTCTGTGCCAGACCCATTTCTCTTCAAAAACAGACATAAGGCAAGTCACCTTCTGCTTCTCAAGATCTGAAAGATCAATCTTATAGATGTTGTTCTTTCTCTTGCCTGTAAATAGGATTGAGCCATCCTTCTGACTTACAGCCTTGCAAGACTTTTGATTGAAGATTATATCATAACCATTGTCACTTAATTGACTTATGGACAATAAGTTATGCGTTAATCCTTCTACAAGAAGTACATTAGTTATGGAAGGAGAGTTACCAAAACTTATGGTTCCAGAGCCAATGATCTTGCCCTTCTTATCTCCTCCAAACTTGACTTCTCCACCAGGTTTAAGCACCAGGTCTTGGAATGTAGACCTTCTTCCCGTCATGTGTCGCGAGCACCCAGAGTCCAGGTACCATGACATTTTGTGCTTTGTCCTCTTTGCGGCTAAGGATATCTGCAAGAGAAATTATCTTCTCCTTAGGTACCCACAATTTCTTGGGTCCTTTCTTGTTAGTTTTCCTCAAGTTCTGATTGAACTTGGGTTTAGCATAATAGTTAATAGGAGGAACAACATGATATTCTTTAGGTTTGACAGCATGATATTTCTTAGGTTGTGTCACATGCTTCTTTGTGTGTACAGTGTTAAAACTTTGTGCATGTGAAGTGAGCCTAATATCATGTGCATGGCCATATTTGAACTGATCATACAAAGGCTTGTATGTGATTTTTAGATCATCAACAGGTTCAAATTTATGTGAGGTATCACCCTCATAGCCAAAGCCAAACCTTCTGTTTCCAGAAACACCATATATCATAGAAGCAAGATGACTTCTGCCAATACTTCTAGATAAGAACTTTCTGAAGCTCGAGTCATATTCTTTCAGAATATGATTTAGACTTGGAATGGATTTTTCTGATTCAGAAGGAGATCCACTATTTTTGGATAGATTTAAAACTTTTTCCTTCAGTTAAGAATTCTCCGATTCCAACTTCTTGGTTTCAAATTCAAATTGCTTTTTCAGCTTTTTGTATTTGATACTAAGGTGAGCCTTGAGTTCCAGAAGTTCAGTCAAGCTGGAAACTAACTCATCTCTAGATAGTTCAGAAAATACCTCTTCAGAATCTGATTCTGATATAGATTCTGATCCATCATCCACTACGGCCATCAGTGCAAAGTTGGCTTGCTCTCCTTCAGAGTCTGATTCAGGTTCAGATTCAGAATCACCCCATGTTGCCATAAGACCTTTCTTCTTATGAAACTTCTTCTTGGGATTCTCCTTCTGAAGTTTTGGACATTCATTCTTGAAGTGTCCAGGCTCATTGCACTCATAGCAGACAACTTTCTTCTTGTCAGATCTTCTGCCACCAGAAGATTCTCCTCGTTCAAATTTCTTTGAACCTCTGAAGCTCTTGAACTTCCTTTGCTTGCTCTTCCAGAGTTGGTTTACCCTTCTGGAGATCATGGACAGTTCATCTTCTTCTTCTGATTCTAATTCCTCAAAATCTACTTCTTCTGCCTAAAAAGCGTTAGTGCATTTTTTAAAATTAGATTTTAATGCAATAGACTTACCTTTCTATTGGGGCTCGTTTGCATCCAACTCCATTTCATGGCTTCTCAAGGCACCGATGAGCTCTTCCAAAGAAACCTCATTCAGATTCTTGGCAATCTTGAATGCAGTCACCATTGGACCCCATCTTCTGGGTAAGCTTCTAATGATCTTCTTTACATGATCAGCCTTGGTGTAGCCTTTATCCAGAACTCTCAATCCAGCAGTTAGCGTTTAAAATCTTGAGAACATCTTCTCAATATCTTCATCATCCTAAATCTTGAAGGCTTCATACTTCTGGATTAGAGCTAGATCTTTAGTCTCCTTGACTTGAGCATTTCCCTCATGAGTCATTTTCAATGACTCATATATATCATAGGCAGTTTCCCTGTTAGATATCTTCTCATACTCAGCATGAGAGATAGCATTCAGCAAAACAGTTCTACATTTATGATGATTCTTAAAAAGCTTCTTTTGATCATCATCCATTTCTTGTCTAGTAAGCCTTACGCCTGAGGTTTTTACCGGATGTTTGTAACCATCCATCAGAAGATCCCATAGTTCACCATCTAGACCAAGGAAATAACTTTCCAGTTTATCTTTCCAGTATTCAAAGTTTTCACCATCAAATACTGGTGGTCTAGTGTAACCATTGTTGCCATTGTATTGCTCACCAGAGCCAGATGAAGATGTAGTTGTTGGAATTTCACCAGCCATCTTTTACTGAAGCGTTTTTCTCTTCCTGAATCTTTTCTAAACATGGTTAAGTGCTTGCACCTTAGAACCGGCGCTCTGATACCAATTGAAGGATAGAAAAACACTTAGAAAGGGGGGGGGGGTTAAATAAGTGTAGCTTTAAATCTTGTAAGATAAAAACAATTTGCACAATGATTTTTATCCTGGTTCGTTGTTAACTAAACTACTCCAGTCCACCCCCTTGGAGTGATTTATCTCACCTGAGGATTTAATCCACTAATCACACTTGATTACAATGGTTTTCCACTTAGAGACTCTCTAAGTCTTCTAGAGTATCCTGATCACAACCTGATCACTCTAGGAACAATCTGCTTAGACAACTTCTAAGACTTTCTAGAGTATACTGATCAACAACCTAATCACTTTAGTCCTTTACAAATTAATGTAAACAAATTCTAAGAGTATTACAATGCTTCTTAAAATCTATAATCACAACTGTGATATTTCTCTTAAAGTTTAAACTTAATCTCACTAATATATTACAACAGCAATGTAGTGAGCTTGATGATGAAGTTTGAGAGCTTTTTGATTTGAACAGCGTACGTGCAAGTTGGTTCAAAGTTCGTAACATAGCTTCTCATCAGAACTTCATATTTATAGGCACTTGAGAAGATGACCGTTGGGAGCATTTAATGCTTTGCGTAATCCGTACAACATTGCATTTAATGTTTCACTCTTTTGTCAACTACCTCGAGCCTTGTTTCCGCTGTGTCTACTGACGTTGCCTTTAATAGCTTCTAACGTTCCTTTTGTTAGTCAGCGTAGCCTGCCGTCTAGTACTTGCTTCTGATCTGATGTTTGTGTAAACAACGTTTGAATATCATCAGAGTCAAACAGCTTGGTGCAGAGCATCTTCTTGTCTTCTCACCTAGAAGTGCTTCTGAGCGTGATACCATGAGAACTTCAGTGCTTCTGCTTCTGATCACAAGTTCTTCCGATGCTTCCATAGACCCATGTTCTGATTCTTCTTGACCATCTTCTGATGTCTTACAAGACCATGTTCTGATGTTGCATGCTGAACCTTCTGAGTCAGTGCTTCTTGCGCTGATTTTGTGCATACTCTTTGTATAATTCCTGAAACGGAAATTGCATAGAATTAGAGTACCACATTATCTCATACAAAATTCATATCCTTGTTATCATCAAAACTAAGAATATTGATCAGAACAAATCTTGTTCTAACAACTACCTTCAGTCCTTAGAAGAACTTGGAAAACATCTTTAGCGCGTTCCCTGCTTAAGAATTTGACTTGCAACTCCTCTTTCGAAAGAACTGGAGAGGGCATTGAGACTTCAGCGTAACTTTTTCTCCTTCCAGCATTTCATATAATTAAGGGCATTTAGCAAAGACGAAGGCTTTAAACAAAGATTCTGAATCACTTTTAGCAATGTTCTTAGGTCCAGGAATTGTTATTTAGAGTGTTGCCATAGATCAGTTACTTACAATCACAGTCCTATGGTCGTTGTAGTATAATAGAAAGTGTGCGAGCTATCACAACGATTAGTTAAATCAATTGTTGTGATAGACCTAAAGGTCTCTGGTTTAATTCTCAACAGGGTCATTCTGGAACATAACACTACAAAAAACGTGCATGAATTGCGGGGGTTATTTTTCGAATTTGAGGGGGTTTTTGACCTCTGCAAATTGTTTTGCGGGAGTTTTAAAAACTGCCGCTTATACGATTCCCACAACTTATCTGCGGGAGTTCTGGGCAACCGCTGGTATTGACTGGAATAATCTGGGGAGGTTATTTTGTGGAGGTCAGTAACCCCCGCAAAATGTTAAAAATATGTAAAAAAAATAAAATAAAATAACTATTTGTTTAACTTTTTTTATAAAAAAGAACTGAATAATTATATTACAAAAATATATTCACATAAGTACGATAGAGTAAACAACATAGGATTACATGGATATCAAAATACCCCATTTATAATGAAACTAACCAACTATACTAAATTAAGAAAGATAAAAACTACTCCACTTATAATTATGCATCTAACTCGCCAGACAATTGTGTATAAAAATCCATGGGCACTCGCTGATCAAATATTTAATTTCAGCACCAAGATTCATCACATTCGCAAATTGAGCGATTCCTAGATAATACACCAAAACAATGAAAAACATTTCACAAAATAGTTAAATTCAACTAACAACAAAAAACTCAAGAATAGTCAAACCCAATATACTTGTTTTCAACATCTTAACCATATATAAAATGTTTTTTTGTTGACAATATGATATGTACTAAGACAAGAACAATGCGAAAAAAAGAATAATTTCCACAGCTATTGTCTAATGATAAATACAAAATAATTATTCTTTAAATTTTTTTACACCATGTAGGCTTTTCTCAAATACTCGAAGAATTCTTACCTCACGGTTGATGATAGCATTAAATAACTCTTTGTCATTAATTATAGTTCCAATAATCCCTGAATTGTTAACCTACATTTAACAACATTAGTTTGAAATGTGAGTAGTGTTGCTTTTAACAATGAAAATATAGACAATGAAACACAACACATAATAATATATTAAAATATTACTACTATGTATGTATTCATGTAAAGTATCGCCCTGTTGAATTTGACTATATCATATTTTAAACTATTATATGGAAAACTTGTTATTCATCAATAAAATCAGAATTATTGTTAGTATTATGTAGACAACTTGATGCAATAGAAACAACAACAACAACAATAGTATTGTCCTTATCAAATGCAAAAATAACAAAAAAGTAAATATGCATTTTGTTCTTAACAAAAGTTCTAATATTAATCAAAAGGAAGATACTTCAATCCTGCTATAGAATTGGCCAGATGGAATACGATTGAGAACTAGTGCTAGCTTCACAACACTAGTAGCACCTTCTTCAGTCCTGATATAGAATTGGTCATATGGACTACGATTTGGAAGTAGTGCTAGCTCAAATTTGCAATTATTAATTTATATGTTAATCACTAACATTTTAACAACCGACTATTAGCCACACAAACCTCTATAGATTCATTTCTAAAATAAAGCAAAAGGTGTATTAATAAATTTTATAAAAAGAAAATTAATATTATTTAAAAAACATACAAGCATATAAAATAATATTCCCAGAGACATTTCAATCAATAACAAAATTCTCAGAAAATTCTAATAAACACCAACACCAAAAACAACACCCACCCAAATCAAATTTATCTTTATAAAATTCCAATAAAAAATACTCACCATTTAAAAAAACCCAAAACTTCATTCCTCAATATTCTTTAGCAAACCTGCAATTACATCAAATAAAAATTTCAGATGAATAAATTGAAAATCTATATTTATTCTTTTCTTGATGATAACCATTATCTCCAAATTGAATCTCTAATTTCTTTCTCACATAAATAGAAGCTTCTTACTATTTGCTAATGAGAGGAATAGATAAAATTGGGTCGGATTTGAACAAGTAAAAGTTTTACAAGAAAGATTCAAACATTGAGAAAAAACCCTATTTTTTATAGAAAGAGACAGATGGAGAACCTAACCATCGTGATAATGTGGTGGTGGCGGATTTCGAACATTGAACATTGAACGGCAGACGAGAGACTGAGACACGAGAAGCTGAGATTTGAGGTTAAAGAGATTTTGGCGGCCGTCAAAGGGTTTTCGTCAAAGGGTTTTCTATTACATGAAAGGGGCTTTCTCTTCCTTGTTTTTTTAATCAAATATATATCCATTCATATGTAGTTAGTAGTTAATAAAGGTGAAATATTAAAAAAATAAATAAATTGTTTCTTAATTATTGATGCTAAACAAGCGGTTGACTTGGAAAGAAGGTGGAAACTTTTATCAAATTGTGGGGGTTTTAGAACCTCCCGAAACATATTAATATTTTCCCCATAAAATATGAAACGTCGCTTTATATTCCAATTTGAAGAGGTTTTAAAAAAACGCCTCAAAATAACCGCCACAATAAAGGGCGTTTTTTGTAGTGTAAATTACAATTCATCACGGTTACATTAGATAACCGTTGTGGTAAGTACCAATAGTTTATTATATATTATGTAGATTGCTTGTTTTTCCATACACCTCATTAAATAAATACAACCATTCAAATTGATGAAGAAGTGTATAATCTGAAAATTAAACTATTCTTCAATACCAGCTTAAGCAAACCACTATTTTCTGAGTTGCATGCCTCTCATCATTCATATCTTGATCTTTAACACATAAAATATGGTTCAATGGTATGATTCCTTCATTGCATCGATTCCTTCAATTCTAGTTTAATTTGAACAACATCAATTTATTGGCTGAGTCTACCTCATTGTTGTCGCTTATCATCGTGATTGTTATGATAACTTATCATCATAACAATTACGATGCTAAGCGATGATAATGAGGTAGACCTAGCCAATAGTTTGATTTTATTCAAATTAAACTATAAGAGAAGATATCGATGTATTGAAGAAATCAGGTCATTGAATCATATTATAAATGCTATGGAACATGAAATAAATGATGAGATGCAAAGCAATCCAAAAAATGTTGGTTTATATAAGTTGGTTTTCAAATACAACTTAATTTTTCAGATTATAAGTTTCTATGTCAATTTAAATGATTGTATTTTTAGTGAAATGTTAATGAAACAAACAATCTACATATCATATAATAAACTATATACTTCATCTACTGTCAACCTATATATGAATTTAATGAACAAAACACTGGCCAGTCACAAGAAGCTTATTTCTTGCGACTTAGCAATGTATAGTTCTTGTTTTGAGAACATTTATCAACAACAACATCATACAGTAACAAAAAATACATGCAACAACATAGAAAAATATACATTTTTGGACACACCTTTTATAGAAAATTATCATGAAAATGGAACAATTATGAAGTTCATCTACTTTGTGAAGCTATGAACAGATGAAAAAAATACACGGTGTTTGAAAGAACCGTGGTGACTTGAATGTTGTTGTTTGCTTGTTTGTAATAGTGGGTGTCAAGACCGACTACGAACAGGGATCACTAGATCAATGAATATATTTCCACTTATGGACTATACTACACCCTAACTGGTCACATCATAACACATGTCAGAAATTGAAGATGAATGGTCTCAATGAAGAAACTGCATTAAATGCGCTTGTTTCCCATTACTTTTTCAAAAATTTATCTCAAGCAATTCAGTTATACGTCATGCCAAACTACTACACGGAGGCCGGTCAATGATATCTACGACTTACCTCGGCTAGCTCAGTACTCATCCAAGCTTTAGGGATAACTGTTCTATACCGGCAAAAAGCCCAATCTTTCTCAAGCCCACTCTACTCGACCCAACATACCAAACAGTTCACAAACTATGAGAAGACAAATAGTCTCTGATCTCCAATTTCACGTTACTCATCTCAAACTTTTATCCGACTTGGACGTTCGAGTGCTAACCATGCAGGTCTACCTCGTGTCGAGGAGATTGGAGCTACCGTCCAATATCAATGGTTTTCAACCTCTCATCACTTTTGGTTCCTTCGAGAGCTTGAACATTCAGTTTTTATTCCAAAATAGAACAAATAACATATTTATCGAACGAAGCGAGTAGTAAAAGACAATTATCCGTGTCCATAAATATCCATCGTCATCCATAACTAAAACAACTTTTGACCAAAATTAAATAGATAAGAGTTTTGATTAAATAAAATAACAAAAATTAGTTGATTGTTTTAAAACACGATTCAAATTGTTGAATTTGTTAAAATTGAAATTAAAGAAATTGAAAATAAATTAAATAAATGCAAAATATTATTTTTTAATATTTTATTATAATAGAAAAAATTTATTTTATATTAAGTCATGTTTCTAATTTTTTTTAATTCTTTTATATAATTATTTTAAATCTATTTATTTACCACACTCTTTAACTCAATTGATTTGATTGAAAGCATTATATCATAACTCAGAACTAGAAATTAAATAAATTGAAGCCAAACAAAATACTAGTACGCTTTCTATACAATACTCTTCTAGTTGAATAATTCAGAACTAGAAATACTAAACCCTAAAAATGCACTTTATATAATGCACTTGATATTACTTTCAATTGGTCGGCAAAATGGCAAAGGAGAAGAGAGTGAACAGCTTGTATCTGCCTCCTGAATTGATCATGAAAATTCTGATGAGATTATCAGTGAAGACTCTATTATGTTACAGGTGTGTCTGCAAATCATGGCTTTCTCTAATTTCTAATAACCATTTTGCTACTTTACATTTTGAACATGCTGCCACACATAGACGTCTCTTCTTATGCTCTTGAACCTTTATCCATAGATGTTGATTCATCTCTTCACGATGCTTCTGCATATGCTTCATTAACCCTTGATTTTTTTCGTCCCAAACGTCCTCTTGAAATAAGAGGTTCCTGTAGAGGGTTTTTGTTTTTGTACGAAGACACATACATCTATCTATTGAATCCATCCACCGGTTTGATCAAGCAAATACCTGACTCTCCTATAATAACTAATCATGGTTACGAACTTCTTTCTGGTTTTGCATATTACCAGCCCACTGATGATTACTTGATAGTTTCCGGGTTCTGCGAACTTCATCCGAATGATCCAGTAACTAGATTAATTAAATTGATGATTTTCTCATTGAGAGCTAATAAGTGGAAGCCAATTGAGGTTGCTTCTCATTTGCCTTATAAGGGGACTACTATATCGGAATGTATCCCTAAATGTGGGTTGTTCTTGAATGGATCTATCCATTGGATGGTTCATAATTATGAGAAATCAAAAAATGTTATTATTGCCTTTGATTTAAAGGAAATGACGATATCAGAGATAGCTCTACCAGATGATTTTATTTTCAGTTATAGTAATGATTGTTCTATATATTATGAATTGTTGAAAGTTGGAGGACTTATCAGTGCATGGGTGAAGGACCTAAATACAGTGAAGATATGGGTGATGCAAAAATATGGAGTTCACTCATCTTGGACTAAGATTATTCAATTTTCTATTGATCCTGATTTGCACAATTCTTTAGAGATAGTATGCCTAACAAAGTGCGGTGATATTGTTGGAACAGATAATGAAAAAGGTGGATTGGTAAAGTTTAATGATAAAGGACAGCTACTAGAGTCTCTGCTTCCAGACAGATGTGAATTGGTGGATTATACAGAGTCTCTGTTTTCACTCCCCGGCACCGGTCACGCTTAGGAATATGACTATTGATAACAAACATAAAGAATGTAATTCTGAAACCAGTTTCTTTATATTTATCTTATATCACGAGCCCTCGGTATCATGTCATGGAACATGAGAATTTTGTTATCTATATTTTATTTCATCATTATATTTTAACTTTTAAAGAATTTTATGTTATTGCTTTGTAAACATTAGCAATTTGTTTCCTTCCATTATTTTACTGTTTTTTTTTGCTTGAATTGTTGATCCAGTAGTTATTACATTGCACGCATGATATGATGTTTATTTTTTAAGCTCAGAAAATTACAAGCTAAAAGTGGTTTGCTCCAATTATGAATTTGTTTGGTTTGCACAATAGACATTCTTTTTGTAATCAGATGTGCTATTTGTACTATGCTTTTCCTATACACAGTATGTCACACCGTATCCAACAACACAGGTAACATATTGTTCTTGCACAGAACTCAAAGTAACATAAATTATTAAAAAAATAAAATTGGTAGATATTGAGTATGGGAGCTTTTATGGTGAAGTTGTAAAAATGACTACTCTTAAAATGATGTGTAACTTTTAGTTTTAAGATTAATCTAACGGTGAGTTTATTTTTTTATTTTATTTATAAAAAAAAATTTAAGTCAATCTCAATCTAACGGTGAGAGATTTTTTTTTTTTTAAGTCAATCTCAGCCATTATATATGAGGTGTACAATTGTTATCATAGATATCAATCACACACTAAAACACACCTAATATTGCATATTAATTGTTACATTGAAGATTTCAATGCTGCAAAAACTCAATATTCTTTAATTAAATTCACAATATTATTATTATTACTAGTAGGAAACCCGTGCTATCGCACGGGTCTGGTCGAGGTTTCACATTACATGTATCCAAATATCACTAGTAAAGTTCATCTATATAAATCAACCATATATATTTAACCAAAATGCAAACAAATTTTAGTCAATGTTAATCCCAAAAACATAATAGTTAACAATAAAAGAGCTAATAATACATCAAATTTTTTTAGCTCTTTAAGTATAAACAATAAACATATGGATTCATATTACACGTATCAATGACTAAATTATTAAATATGACATCATATTTTCAGATAGATAACATTAATATATTTATACATTATAATCATTTATCAAAATTTAATTCATGTGTTTGGAATATCAAAGATAATATAATTTATGTTGCACTTCATAAATATTCACGTAATTTCAATCAATAAATGATATCTCATAGATACATTCACATCTACCCGTCAATTAATTTTATAACTTCAATATATATAAAACAGTAACAAAAGAAATAGTTAAATGATAGACATTAAAATGATCCTTCAATCACTAGTATCTCATAGATGCGTTCACATCTACCTGTCAATTCAGATGAGTTAAAAAACGTCAATTACTGGTATCTCATAGATACGTTCACATCTACCCGTCAATTAAGATGAGTTAACAAATGAGTTAATTCTAAAAATTTATTAAACCTATTTGAGATATTAGCCCATTTTCCCAAAAGTAAAATGTATAACAACTCCAGTTAAATGCTTAAGAGTTTCTACGTATATTACTATAATATAAAAAATATATAATTTTATAAGTTTAAAAAATATATTTTTAATTAAGAAATTAAATATAGTTAGAGAATAAAATTTATTAATCTATTTGAGATATTAGCTATTTTTTTCAAACCTAAAATGTATGACATCTCCCGTCAAATATTAAAAGTTTCTACATTTAATGTATACTTAAAATATTTAAAAATTAAATAAATAATAAAAATATGAATATGTTAATAGAGTAATTAGATCTTGAATATGTACAATTATAAAAAAAATAGAAATTTAAAACCTATGTATGGTAAATAATATATATTTATTCTCATATATCTAAAATAGTCAGATTAAGTAGTCTCCATCGGATAGTGTAATAAATATAAAATCTCAAATTTAAAATGCAAAAACGATCGATCGTAGTTTGTTCAATTTATAAGATTGACTATATTAATAAATTTTTATCTTTTATCATTATTTTTTATGATTACCATTTATCATTAAATTTTCATGACTACCCATTAACATATTTTTAACATGATTAAATTATAAAGTTAATTTGAAAAAATTCTGAGAAGTTTTAGTTATTTCATAAGTTTACAAAAATTACAAAATCTCAATTAAATTTATTTTGTTTTATTAACCTTTCTATAAAAGTCTAAATAATTTCAAAATAAATTTTATCTCAAATAAGGATCTAAATAATTACAAAATAATTTTTATTCTTATATTTTTATAATGGAAAACTAAATATTTAACTTTGGAATAAAAAAAGTTATAAGTTGTAGTAAAAATTTGTAAATTTTATCCCTATTGATTTATATTTGTTTTTATTAACCTTTTCTAATAATCTAAATGATTACAAAATATATTTTATTTTAAGTTAGAAATTTTAATTTTAATAAAAAAATTAAATAAAATAACAAATTAGTAGTATAAACAAATTAGTTATATTATAAATAAATTTTAAATTAATAATTATGAGAAATTATTTAGTTTTCAATTTAATAATAATAATTTCATTCGATATTATAATTATCATTTTTGAATTTAAGATTTAAAAAAGTCTACCTTTTAAATGAAAAACTAAAAAATTTGAGTTTCCGTATCTGCATTAAGAAGCTTTTCATATTCCCGTGTGACCTTTCAAATTAATTGCATTGAGCAACGGAAAATTGATTTTACATGAAAAGTTAAAAACATGAGTTTTAATAGTTATGATAATTAAATAGTCATTTACCCGTATATAGAAACATTATATCTAGGAATAATTTTTTTCAAACTCTTAACAAACACGGATATAACCATTTTTTAAAAATTATTCCAGGAAACTTATGTCTTAAACTTGAAACAAACATCCCCATAGTGATGGTATTATACAATTAAGAAGTCACACAATAAGATTGAGTTATGTATTAAACAAAATTAAATTATTTTTCTTATTTTGTTTAATTTAGATTTTTCTTTCTTATAAATATCGTTTTATTTTATAAGTAAACAAAAATTAATTATTATTGAAGAAAAAATTAAAAATAATATATTATTTAAGAATCAATTAATTATTGAAAGAATCAATTTTTATAGAAACAATATAATATGGTAAAAATATTCTCCGTTCTATGTCAAAACAAATTTAAAAAATTAAATTAAGTTGAATTTCATTAATTAAAAGATAAATATTTATATTTTGAAATTCAAAAATCAAAAGTATCAATGTATGATAAATTTATTTAATGTGATTTCATATGATTTTGATGTTTATAGAAACATTAAATTAAAGTCAAAATAGAATCAATTTTTAATGTTTATAGAATCAATTTTTATAGAAAAAAAAATAGAATCAATTTTTAATGTTTATAGAATCAATTTTTATAGAAACAATATTTGATATGATTTTAAAATTTAAAAAAATATATACAAAATTATATGATAAATATTATTTGTTTTTATAATTTTGAGGATTTAAATTAACATATATTTCAATTATTTTAATATAAAAAATACTAACCACATTAATCTGAAATATAAAAAATTGTGTTTGTTGTTTTCTTATATCAATTTATAAACTCAATTCATTTTTTTCACATAATTTTTTATTAAATATGAAAATTTCACATACATAGAATTCGTTAAAATGGACTATAACCAACTTCGTTTTAAATTTGAAATGGATACGTTTCATCACATAATTAATTTTTTTTTTATTGAATCAAATCTACTATCAATGGAAATTAAATCATTTTATATCTTTTGAATGTGCAGCTTTAATGACACACCTAATGTCTTTTAATTTTCCAAAATAAAAAAAAATCAATTTTCCAAAAAACTGAATCATTTTATACCTCTTAATTATTCAATGACTCAGTTGACATTTTGCAGAAGAAACCCTTTTTGTTCTTAGTAAGCAAACTTGGAGAAGAACACTTATAGCCCTCATGCAGCAGATTAGGGTTTACAATGCTCCACATAATGAATATCGGAAACCCTTTTTGTTCTTAGTAAGCAAACTTGGAGAAGAACACTTATAGCCCTTATGCAGCAGATTAGGGTTTACAAAAAATAATTGTCCACATAATGAATATCGGAATGTGATACAGAATTCACGCTTGTGATAGTCTATTCATATTCCAAAGAAATTGTGAACGTGTATTAAAGAGAAGGGTTTAGGTTTTGATTTTCAAAATGGATTATTAGTCGAGCAATTAATGTAACAATTAAAAAAAAAGGAAAAACAAAAAAAATTCAAATAAAATCTACCAATCAAAATGTGACACAATAGACAACATTTAATGTCAAACGAATATGGTGGATTTATTTATCAAAAAGACAAATTTAGCCATGAAATTTGAACGGTTTTAGTTATTTAATTAGAGGGCTTAAAGTGTAATTATCAGATACTTTACTTTTTATATATTATAACAATAGATGTAGAAAAATCCAAATTCAATAATATTACTAAAATCATTGTCATATTGTTCCCGTAGATAAAATTCAGAGAATTATATTTCTACAAAATAATATCCATCCAAATACAATTGAGACAAATGCATGAAATGAACATGGAAAATAACAATAGTTATTGCAAATGTGAATGAATCAGTATCAAAATAGATTAGATTTCTCAAAAAATGACATAATTTAAATATCAAATCTTAATAACCATTAATATTAAAAAAATTTGATTTACCCTATTGTAATTCCTAACACCATTATAAATACAACACATACATATTTATTTATTTATTTCACAGCTCACAATCTCGTCAATTAAAAGTCCAATTTTCTCATCACACTCCAAAATCTGTTCTTCAACAACAATAATAATAATAATAATAATAATAATAATAATAATAATAATCTACACAAAATATAAAAAATGATTTTAAAAAAATAACTAAGGTTGGATGATCCCCACTCACACACGTTTGACCTAATATATATATATATATATATATATATATATATATATATATATATATATATATATATATATATATATATATATATATATATACATACATACTGTCTTTAACAAATAGAGAAAAAAATGGAAAGTTTGATCAATTCAAAGTTTAATATTAGGGCTATTAACTATAAGACAGGTGGCATTGCTTGTTATTAAATAAAATAAATACATAATAAAGTAATAAAAGAGAAAGAAATAGAAAAGTCGGCCAATAAAACAACAACAACTCTTTCTCTCTCTCTCCTCCAATCTCACACGTGAAAAGGACATTTTTCTTTTTCTTTTTACAGCAAAAACCACTCATCATCTCCCTCACATTTTTAAACATCACAAACACACCAAACTATAACAACAACCAACTTAGTCATGACAAAGTCGAATTCCGGCAAGAGATCGACAGTGTCAAGGGCGGATTCTGGCGGAGGATAGAGTAGATCAACAGCAGCATTGTGGCGAGCTTCCGGCACTGTTGAGTTGGAGGCCGCTTGCGCTCGCGGCGGCTTCGATCAGAGCTTTTAGTCGGAAAATAGCGGTTCGAATGATGATAAGATTAGATCTGTTTCAGTGATGATAACTTATGGTGAAAGTGTATTGCAATTTGATTTCAATTTATTTTTTTTCTGCAAAAGTTTTTCGGTTAACCTTTTCTTCGAGATTCTTCTGGTGTTCTCTTTTCGGTTTTAATTTTTCTATGTATTTTTTCCCCTAACACAAAGGATTGGCCGTTTTATAGGATATGATTTAAAAAGTGTGTAGTTATTTTACTACAACTTTCAATGTGATATTTCACTATTCAAGACATTGAGGAGAGTGAAGATTTATTGAGCAACTAAAAATTCAATGATTCATTTGAAAATAGTGAATATTAGAAAGCCCTTCCATCTTCTGCAACTTTAATGTACGTGAAAATAAAATTCACACTCTTTAATAGGATCTATTGGGATTTTGTAATCTGTGTAAATGTAAATAAATAATTAATAACAAAAGTACAAATAAAAATAAATATAAAATACCAACAAAAATTAAGGGAGCGACACATCAGCAGTAATTAATGTCAAATCAATAATATTGAGTTATTTTACAAAAAGTCATTTATACCCATGAAATAAGAAAAGTTTTAGTACATTTATCAGAGGGCTTTAAATGGTATTTCCAGATACTTTTACTTTTATATATTAATAATAGATTATTATTAATCTCATCAATATTAATCTGATAAAATCTGGAATATTTAGATTTTTTAACAAAACTCAGAAGATCATATTTTTATTTTTATACGGTTTAGTGAACACAGATAAAAGATAAGGTTGAAATTAGAATATCTTTTCCATTGAAGCAGAGGTAGCTCCTTTAGTAGATCTGTAGCAAATGAAGTCAATAATCTCATTGATTTTGAAGAACATATCTATTTTTTTTAGTTTTATTTGAGCCAAGGTACTTCCTTTGATAGATCTAGAAGACAATAATCTCATTGGTCTTAATCTCATTGATTTTGAAGAACATATATACTTTTTTAGTTTTATTTGAGCAAAGGTAACTCTTTTGATAGATCTATAGAAAATGAAGACAATAATCTCATTGATTTTGAAGAACAAAGATCTAATTTTCTGGGTTTTATTTGAGCAAAAGTACAATCCCTAAAATTGTTTTGAAGAACAACAACCAAATATACCCAAAATCAATAAATGTAAATAGATTGGAAAAAAAGAAAATTAGAGATAATGAAGAAAGAAGGGGCCGCCCAAATAACGGATGTAGTCGCCGTCAAAAATGGCTGATTTTGTCGAAGTCAGAGTTAAGACAATCAAGGATTACATTGTGTGGCTGAAGTTGGAAAAAATTCATCAGCCATGTAGAAAACTTGTAGGCGTAGTTGGAAAAAACTCATCAACCATGGAGGAACCTTGTAGCCTGCCATGGAGGAAGTTATTTTGTTAGCTGGAGAGAGAGAGAGAGAGAGATATATATGATGAAGAACAAGTAACGTGATTTCAAGTGTGGTGATTTCCATCAAATCAAATCTAAAATCTTCTTTATCTTTTCATGATAATTTTATGGTAATTTTAATTCAACATAAAATAAATAAAATTAAATATGATAATTCAAATTAAATGGTGTGTTTTAATATTATTATTTATTATTTATGATAATTTAATTTAGTTTAGGTTAGTTTTATTTAATTTACGTGCAAGAATAATAATTTTTATTATTATTAGAATAAAAATAATTATTTTTTAAAATTCATAATAATTATTTTTTTTGTTTTTTTTATAAATATAATAATTGATATTATTATTATTATTATTAAATGCACCCGTGACACAATTCACACATATTCGACCATCTTCAATGCATCCCTGACATGGTTCACACATTGTCAAATATCATCAGTGCATCCCTGACATGGTTCACAGATAGTCGGACATCATCAGTTGTCTGTCTGACGTGGTTCACACATAATTGACCATCACCAGTGCATCCCTGACATGGTTCACACATAGTCGGACATCATCAATTGACTCTCAACAGTGCGTCCCTGATATGGTTCACACATAGTCGACATTCATCAGTTGACTCCCTGACAAGGTTCGCACATGGTTAACCATCTCCTGTTCATCTGTAACATGGTTCACACATAGTCAGACATCATCAATGCATCCCTGACATGGTTCACATATAGTCGATCATCTTCAATGATTCTCTGACATGGTTCACACATAGTCGGACATCATCAGTTAATTGTCTGACATGGTTCACACGTAGTTGACCATCACCAAGGCATCCCTGACATGGTTCACTCATAGTCAAACATCATCAGTTGACTGTCAGACATGGTTCGCACATAGTTCACCATCATTATTGCATCCCTGACGTGGTTCACACATAGTCGAACATCATCAGTTGATTGTCCACATGGTTCACACATAGATAGCCATCATCAGTATATTCAAGACATAGTTCACACATAGTCGGACATCTTTAGTTGATTGTCTAACATGGTTCACACATAGTTAACCATCAATAATTCATCCCTTACATGGTTCACACATAGCTGACTATCAACGATGCATCCCTAACGTGGTTCACACATAGTCGAACAACATCGGTTGATTTCCTGACATGGTTCACACATAGTTGACCATCTCCTGTTCATCTGTAACATGGTTCACACATAATCGAACATCATCAGTTGACTACCTGACATGGTTCACACATGGTTGACCATGTCCTGTTTATCTATAACATGGTTCACACATAGTCAGACATCATCAGTGCATCCCTAACATGGTTCACACAAAGTTGATCATCTTCAATGAATCTCTAACATGGTTCACATATAGTCGGACATGATCAGTTAATTGTGTGACACGGTTCACACATAGTTAAGCATCACCAATGCATCCCTGGCATGGTTCACACATAGTCGAACATCATCAGTTGACTGTCTGACATGGTTCACACATAGTTCACCATCATCATTGCATCCCTGATATGGTTCACACATAGTCAGAAATAATCAGTTGACAATCGACATGGTTCACACATAGATGACCATCATCAGTGCATTCTTGACATGGTTCACACATAGTCGGACATCATCAGTTGACTGTCTAACATGGTTCACGCATAGTTGACCATCATTAGTTCATCCCTGACATGGTTCACACATAGTTGACCATCAACAGTGCATCCCTGACATGGTTCACACATAGTCGAACAACATCAATTGATTCCCTAACATGGTTCATACATATTTGACCATCTCCTGTACATCTATAACAAAGTTCACATATAGTCGTACATTATCAATTGACTCCCTGACATGTTTCATCATAGATGATGATCTCCGATTCATCTGTAACATGGTTCACATATAGTTGACCATCATAAGTTGACTGTTTGACATTGTTCACACATAGTTGACCATCTCATATCCATCTTTAACATGGTTCACACATAGTTTACCATCATTAGTGCATCTGTGACATGGTTCACACATAGTCGAACAGTATCAGTTGACTCCCTGACATGGTTCACACATAGTTGACCATCTCCTGTTCATCTGTAACACGGTTAACACATAGTCGAACATCATCAGTTGACTCCATGACATGGTTCACACATAGTTGACAATCTCTTATCCATCTATAACATCGTTCACACATAGTCGAACATCGTTAGTTGACTCCTCGACATGGTTCACACATAGTCGAACAACATTAGTTGATTCCCTAACATGGTTCACCCATAGTTGACCATCTCCTGTTCATCTGTAACATTTTTCACACATAGTCGACCATCATCAGTGTATCCCTAACATTTTTCATACATAGTTGGATATCATCAGTTGGCTGTCTAACATGGTTCACACATATTTGACCATCATCAATGCATCCTTGACATTGTTCACACATGATTGACCATCTTCAATGCATCCCTGACATGGTTCCTACATAGTCAGACATCATCAGTTGACTGTTTGACATGGTTCACACATAGTTGACAATCATCCGTGGACTGTCTGACATGGTTCACACATAGTTAACCATCTTTAATGCATCCTTGATATTGTTCACACATAGTTGACCATCTTCAATGCTTCCATGACATGGTTCACACATAGTAGACCATCATCACTCGACTGTCTGACATGGATCATACATAGTTGACCATCATAAATGCATCCCTGACATTGTTCACACATAGTTGACCATCATCAATTGAGTGTCTGACATGGATCACACATAGTTGACCATCTTTAATGCATCCTTGATATTGTTCACACATAGTTGATCATCTTCAATGCATCCATGACATGGTTAACACATAGTTGACCATCATCAGTTGATTGTCTAACATGGTTCACACATAGTTGACCATCATCAATGCATCCTTGATATTGTTCACACATAGTTGACCATCTTCAATGCATCTATGACATGGATCACACATAGTTGACCATCAATAGTAAACTGTTTAACATGGTTCACACATAGTTGATCATTATCAATGCATCCCAGACATGGTTCAAACATAGTTGAACATCATCAATGCATCCCTGACACGGTTCATACATAGTCAAACATCATCAGGTTACTCTCTGACATGGATCGCACATAGTTGACAATCATCAATGCATCCCTAACATTTTTCACACGTAGTTGACCATCATCAGTACATCCCTGACATGATTCATACATAGTCAAAAATCATCAGTTGACTTCTCGACATGGTTCACACATAATCGAACAACATTAGTTGATTCCCTAACATGGTTCACACATAGTTGACCATCTCCTGTTCATCTGTAACATGTTTCACACATAGTCGAATATCATTAGTTGACTCCCTGATATGTTTCACACATGTTTCACACATCAATAGTTTAACATCATCAATGCATCCTTGACATTGTTCGCACATAGTTGACCATCTTCAATGCATCCCTGACATGGTTCCTACATAGTCAGACATCGTCAGTTGATTGTCTGACATGGTTCACACATAATTGACCATCATCAGTTGACTGTTTGACATGGTTCACACATAGTTGATAATCTTTAATGCATCCTTGATATTTTTCACACATAGTTGACCATCTTCAATGCTTCCATGACATGGTTCACACATATTTAAACATCATCAGTTGATTGTCTAACATGGTTCACACGTAGTTGACCATCATCAGTTGATTGTTTGACATGGTTTACACAAATTTGACCATCATCAATGCATTATTGATATTGTTCACACATAGTTGATCATCTTCAATGCATCCCTGACATGGTTCCTACATAGTCAGACATCATCAGTTGATTGTTAGACATGGTTCACACATAGTTGACCATCATCAGTGTATCCCTAACATTTTTCAGACATAGTTTGATTTCATCAGTTGACTGTCAGACATGGTTCACACATAGTTGACCATCTTTAATGCATCCCTGGCATGGTTCACACATAGTCGAGCACCTTTAATGTATCCTTAACATGGCTTACAATCAGTTGACCACTATTAGTTGACTATCTTCCATGGTTCACATATAGTTGGACATCTTCAATGCATCTCTATTATGGTTCTCACATAGTTTACCATAATCAGTTGACTATCTGACATGATTGACACATTGTCAACCATCTTTAATGCTTTCCTGACATGGTTCTCATGCCGTCGATTATCTTTAATGCATCCCTGACATGGTTTACAAATAGTTTACTATCTTCCATGGTTCACACATAGTTAGACATCATCGGTTTACTGTCTGACATTGTTCACACATAGTTTACCAGCATCAGTGTATCCCTGACATCGTTCACACATAGTCGGACATCATCAGTTGACTGTCTAACATGGTTCACACATATTCGGACATCATCAGTGCATCCCTGACATGGTTCTCACATAGTTGGACATAATCAATTCATCCTTGACATCGTTCACACATAGTCGGACATCATCAATTGACTATCTAACTTGGTACACATATAGTCGAACATCATTAGTGCATTCCTAACATAGTTCACACATAGTCAAACATCATCAGTTGATTATATGGCATGGTTAACACATAGTCGGGCATCATCAGTGCATCCGTGACATGATTTACACATAGTCAAACATCATTATTTGAATTTTTGACATTGTTCCCACATATTTTTTAAATTAAAAAAAACGACATTTTTATATAAAAAATAAATAACATAAATAATTTATTTTTTTAATTAAAAAATTTGCATCTTTAAAAAATAATTTTTTTAAAAATAAATAATCATTGTTTTTAAAAATAAATAAACGTTAATTTATAAATTAAAAAAATAACATGATATATCATATTTATTAATTATTTTTTAAGAAATTCAATTAAAATTTAATGTCTAATTTAGTTTGAACAAATTAATATGTTACATATATTTTAAAAAATATAATATGTAACATATATATTTTACAATTATTTTTACTTTAGCATACAAATATTATTTTTATAAAATATTTTAGATTAGTTAAAATAACCACCGTAGCATAGCATATATATATATATATATATATATATATATATATATATATATATATATATATATATATATATATATATATATATATATACCATTGTAGTTAAAATATTTGCATAAACTATTTTCAATTTCACGCCAAAATGTTATATATAACCACTGTATATATATGCCTCCACCTTTAAACATTAAATATGTATATATTATTTGTTTAATTGTCATTTTAAAGTGAAATAGATTATGTGTGTGTGAT